>NW_027636977.1:0-362500 GCF_951216825.1 Electrona antarctica | reverse complement strand
CAGTGTAATTTGAATTTGGGCAGTGAGACAGCGGCCAGCAACGCATCCTTGGAGTCGAAAATCCCCGCAAATCGATTTTGAATTGCGCCCACTATTGCCTCAGGCAGTCCAGTGGTCATCTGCGATAGGCCATTTTTCAATGCCATGGTTCTGGCCATTAGAATTTCTAGCGCTGGTCAGGGTTAGAAAAGTATCCTCACCCTGCAGAATGTCAAGTGCGATGGTGAAGGGCTTCAAAATGGCACAATATTCTTTGAGAAGCAGGTACTCCCTCTCGTTCATACATTTAATCTGAAACTCTGTGCTGATGTTGTTGATGTCAGCGAGGGGCATTGATGTGATCCGTGAATATGCATCGTGAAATGAGTTCCACCGTGTCGCTGTGGGGACAATCAGCTTTCGATCACTGAACCTCTCCAGGCTCTCTGATGCTACTGTGGAGCGGCTGGCTCTGGACCACAGCGCTGAACATTTGGCTGTAGCACTGCGATACACAGCCCTCGATTCTGAATGAGATGACAGCCATTTATCAACCTCATTATTGGCAATTAGATTAAGTGTATGGGCTGCACATCGATAGTGGTTGGGCAATGCAAATAAACCAGGCTGGGCATTATCATCCATGGCCGTGTCGAATACAGTATTGAGGTCTGTAAAGGTCACCTCCTCTTCGTCGCGCTCATCTTCGTCGAGCTCCTCTTCATCTGCTGACTCTTGCTGCTGCTGCTGATGATTCTCTTTGAAAGCCTTCACAAAGTTACTGCCATTGTCCGTCACACATGCAGTCACTTTATTGTGGTTCAATCCATATTTTGAGAAAATGTCCTCCAGCTCAGTTGTAATTGCATCATATGTGTGACGGCCTCTGAACCTTTTACAAGCTATCGCTGCCTTCTTTCTTTTCAAAGTACCTGGATCTATCCAGTGGACTGTCACCCCCATGAAACTTTTGTTGTTCGCACTCCATATGTCTGCTGTTGTTGATACATATGGCTGCGCATCCAGTGTTTTTTTTAGCTCCTTCTCCATCAAGGCATATGCTGCGTCCAGGTCTTTGGCGAAAGCTTTTCTGTCTGGTAGGACATGCTGAAAATGTATAGAAGAAGATATTGTATTAATGCCATGATTTCTTGATTTGTAAATAGCATATAATCAAAAAGTGTTACTATTTGCTGCTAGGGCAGTGGTTCAACCTTATACCAAGTACCACCTCAGAAAATATCTGTCTCTCCAAGTACCACCATAATAACCAATGTTAATAAAGAACAGAAGTAATACTTAACACCTGTAGCTGTCACATAAATGTCATAAGACAGAGCCATGGGCAATTAGACAGACAGACAGACAGACAATGACCCAGAGACACAGACAGACAGACAGACAATGACCCAGAGACACAGACAGACAGACAGACAATGACACAGACAGACAATGACACAGACAGACAATGACACAGACAGACAGACAGACAGACAATGACACAGACAGACAGACAGACAATGACACAGACAGACAATGACACAGACAGACAGACAGACAGACAGACAGACAGACAGACAGACAGACAGACAGACAGACAATGACACAGACAGACAGACAGACAGACAGACAGACAGACAGACAGACAGACAGACAGACAGACAGACAGACAGACAGACAGACAGACAGACAGACAGACAGACAGACAGACAGACAGACAATGACACAGAGACAGACAATGACACAGACATACAGACAGACAGACAATGACACAGACAGACAGACAGACAGACAGACAGACAATGACACAGACAGACAGACAGACAGACAGACAGACAATGACACAGAGACAGACAATGACACAGACATACAGACAGACAGACAATGACACAGACAGACAGACAGACAATGACACAGACATACAGACAGACAGACAGACAGACAGACAATGACACAGAGACAGACAATGACACAGACATACAGACAGACAGACAGACAGACAATGACACAGAGACAGACAATGACACAGACAGACAGACAATGACACAGACAGACAGACAGACAGACAGACAGACAATGACACAGACATACAGACAGACAGACAATGACACAGAGACAGACAGACAGACAGACAGACAGACAGACAATGACGTCAGAGACACAGAGACACACACACGCGCGCGCGTTATGTGTTTCAATGAGCCACGGGTGACAGGTTTTAATCATGGACTTGGCCTGATAAGTTTGTCTCTTAACTTCGTTAGATGCCCTTAAGTAAGAGATTCATGCATTCATTGGCAAAAATTGGCAGCGGAATCTTACCTCAGATTTGACGGGGATTTTGCCCACAAGCTTTCTAAACGCTGCCGAATCCACTGTTGACAGCGGCTTCATATCCTCAACGACATACTCTGCGACAAGCCTCTTCACTTCTCGGTGGTCCAGCCGACGCGTGAAATCCATTTTTGGTTGTACAAGTTTGCTGCTCAGTGGGCTTTTGGTGTCGGTGCCATCTGATTTTCTTTTCCTTCTGTTAGTGACAGTGTCAACATCTTTTGCAGTAAGTTTTGTAAGAGGGTGAACACGTTCCAGGTGTGTCTTCAGGTTACTTGTGCTTTTTTTCGCTGTACCAAGGTTCCTTGTCTTCCCTGGCGCTGCTGCACATAGTTTGCACTTGACCACAATGTTCTTATCGTCCTTTTCTTTTATGAATTCAAAATAATGTGAATACATCCACGCAGCAAACGAAGCCTTAGCTGCAGCTGCCGTCTCTGGCTCTTCTTCAACTGCAACCGGTTGATTCTCCTGGTCGTGAATCTCCTCCTCAACCACCATCTCGTCCTCACTTTCAACAAACGCCGCCATTCTGCGTGATGATAATATTGTTGTGTTGTTGCAATGTTTTCTGTTCACTCTGTTGTGCCTTGCGCGCCAACGGGACAGGAAGGAAATAATTGTCCACTCCAGAACTCCGACCGGGTCATTGGGTTGTAGTTGTTGTCCGGACCGGCGCTGCTGCCTCCTGCCTACAGGTGACTGTAGTGTCTGACGCTGCGGCTATAATGCGCTTTTTTTGGTGGATGGATTTTCTTTTTGGATGGAAGTTTGTAACGCGGAAATAACGCGTTAACGGCAAAAGATTTTGATAATACATTACATTTTTTTTCTTCAGTAATATATTATATTACACGTTACCGCATTTCGGTAATATATTACGTAATATATTACGTTACATAACGTCCGTTACCCAACACTGCACATTGACCACTAGGAGGGGCTAGTGTGTTCAGACAACACACACATTGAACACTAGGAGGGGCTAGTGTGTTCAGACAACACACACATTGAACACTAGGAGGGGCTAGTGTGTTCAGACAACACACACATTGAACACTAGGAGGGGCTAGTGTGTTCAGACAACACACACATTGACCACTAGGAGGGGCTAGTGTGTTCAGACAACACACATATTGACCACTAGGAGGGGCTAGTGTGTTCAGACAATACACACATTGACCACTAGGAGGGGCTAGTGTGTTCAGACAATACACACATTGACCACTAGGAGGGGCTAGTGTGTTCAGACAATACACACATTGACCACTAGGAGGGGCTAGTGTGTTCAGACAACACACACATTGAACACTAGGAGGGGCTAGTGTGTTCAGACAACACACACATTGACCACTAGGAGGGGCTAGTGTGTTCAGACAACACACACATCCAAAATGTTCATTTTTCAGGAAATTAAGAAAACCTTATATTTTTAAAACAAAGCAATACTATTACTGCCTCATCAAAGTTGGTGTTGTCACTTTATATTGTCAATTACTTCCATGAGAGGTGGTGGAGTTAGCTGCTTTTTAGCAGACGGTTTGTGGGAGTTGCACTCCCTCTGGTGTTGTGGGTGAATCTGGGTTGTACATGGTTAGTTGCACCCCCTCTGGTGTTGTGGGTGAATCTGGGTTGTACATGGTTAGTTGCACTCCCTCTGGTGTTGTGGGTGAATCTGGGTTGTACATGGTTAGTTGCACACCCTCTGGTGTTGTGGGTGAATCTGGGATGTACATGGTTAGTTGCACTCCCTCTGGTGTTGTGGGTGAATCTGGGTTGTACATGTGTAGCCCAGTCTACAATTCATCCCTTAATTCATTTAGACTACTGGCTAAAATTCATGTAATATAAAAATAGGTTTAAACATTATTCTAAATAAACCTGAATGCATATGGTTTAAATAGGGTCAAATATATGGAAGAAGCCATGTATTAAAATAGGAAACTAATTCACAGTGCTTTGAGTTGAAACATTGAAATGAGTGCATTAGGCCTTTAATGCATAGTTTGTTTGCATTGTGCATTGCCCAGCACATGGTGTGCAGGCACACAACCTATCTTGTTAGCAGAAGTTGTGTCAATCTTGTTTTCTTTTGTTTTTGATTTGTTCATGCTTAATTGACAGCCAATCGGGAGTCCAGTCTCAGGTGGAGGTGGGTTCTCAGAGCCAGCTAGGGAACAGGTGTTCTAAATCAGCCCAAAAGCCTCTAATCAGTCATTCTAACAGAGACAGGCAGAGTGAGAAGTCAGTTTGTTCAGTTGATCCTGTGTGAAGAGAAATAAGTTGTAACCTGGGTTGACGACCAGTTATCCTGTTTGGTGTGAACTTTATTGATCTGCAAAAGGTAAATATATGCCTGTGTAATGTTTCTGTGCTGTAACTAAATGTTGGAGTGTAACAGTTAATGTGTATGTATATTGTGACTAGCAATTAGCATT
This sequence comes from Electrona antarctica, assembly GCF_951216825.1. NCBI lineage: Eukaryota > Metazoa > Chordata > Actinopteri > Myctophiformes > Myctophidae > Electrona > Electrona antarctica. The sequence goes on along the minus strand of NW_027636977.1, from coordinate 357,749 downwards.
TTCACAACCTCACATGGCTTTGTATTATGTTGTAAATGCATAGCTTGGCATTCTAAGTGATTGGTTTAAGTACAAGCTACAACTATCTCTTCATGATGTAGTATATGGACTTGTTGCTTAGCTGATTTATTTGCTTCAGGACACTGGCAATTGTGAGCATCACAGTTCCATTGGAACACACTGCCCTGCTGAAGAGTGGCTGTCTCTACTGTTTCTTCTTCTGGAGTTTGTTCTCCTGGAGTGTTTCATCGCTGCTGTTCCCTGTGCTGCATTCCCACCATCACGCAGCTAACCCTCACCATTCCCCCTCTAACATTATCCCTGGACTCGTGAGTACTGTACATGAGCACGTGCATTTTATTTTATGCTTGTGAAACAAGTGAAGCGGCCACTACAGTTTGTAGGCCACAACGCACCCAAGCCACGACTCAGGCCTGCAACGAGCGTTCAGTTAGGGTCACTAAAGAACATTTAAGTTGCAAAGTCAGGTGTGTGTGTGAGTGTGCGAGTGGGGCCCATAACTGTATGTGATCTGTTGTTTACCATTTCTGCAATTATTCACATTCTGAATCCTTTTTATTTTGTTCTATTTCATACTGCATTGAGAAACATTCATTGTGTTTTTGGTGTTAATAAATACCCCTGTCTATGCTAGGTATTTAAACACATTCAGTGCCTAAGACGTGATCTTGTTGTGTCATAGCTCACAGATAATTCATGTTCGGTAATGAAACAATTCATGTATGGTAATGATATAATTCATGTTGGGTAATGCTTGTTTAAAAAGTAGTTAAAAGCAAGTAAGAAGGTAAAAGCATACTTAAAGGTGTATAATGTAATTATATTCTCTAACTTTATTTAGAGGCACCGTCAACTGAATTAAAATTACATAAGTACAGAGTTAAAAAGGTAATAAGTTAGACTACAGGTAGTCGCGCCAGTTCATTAAAACGAACTCAGGCCCCACCCAGAGTACTACTACACAAGAAACCTCATAGCTACCTGGGATGGGTGTTACACATGTTTAGTTGAACACCCTCTGGTGTTGTGGGTGAATCTGGGTTGTACATGGTTAGTTGCACTCCCTCTGCATACATACATACTACAGTATACCTCAACATGCAACCAGAACCCCTCACTGAATTCCCATCTTTAAGGGTTAAAAAAACACCCAATGGGTTTTTTACCACACTTTACTTTGTACTCTATACTTTGTACTCTATACTTTGTACTCTATACTTTCAGGGTTTTTTACCGACCGTTGTTTTTGGCTAGTTTTAGTCATATAGTCTTTGGAATGAAACTTAATTTAGTTTCAGTCCCGTTTTAGTCACCTGGGAGTGTTTTAGTGTTAGTCTAGTTTTAGGTGCAACTAAATGTCATTCGATTTTAGTCGACTAAATCTACAGTTGGTTTAGTCGACTAAAATTTTTTTTCGTGGGCCTTCATGCCGTCGTAATGACTGATTTTACACTTGCTGAAAATAGCAGATCTACAAGCTCACAACGCGACGTGTTGTGAGCTTGTATATTAGTACAACCCTATAATACACTGTTCAATATACATTTATGTAAACAATATATATTATACAGTGTCACACACACACACACACACACACACACACACACACACACACACAAGATCTCTTCACATAGAGAGAGAGAGAGAGAGAAAGCGAGAGAGAGAGACGGCATGTGTGTGTGGGGACACACAATGTTATCGCAATCCACCTGGCAAACTCAAGGTCACTCTTGTGTGTGTGTGCCTTCAATCCCCTGCAGCCCACACACACACACACACACACACACACACACACACACACACACACTTTCGATCATTTCTGTCGCAAGAGCTTCAAGATGTCTAGTCAACCAGGCCTGCAGTAGGCTATGCACTGGACACATGTCTTCTAAATCTAGTCAACCAGGCCTGCAGTAGGCTATGCACTGGACACATGTCTTCTAAATCTAGTCAACCAGGCCTGCAGTAGGCTATGCACTGGACACATGTCTTCTAAATCTAGTCAACCAGGCCTGCAGTAGGCTATGCACTGGACACATGTCTTCTAAATCTAGTCAACCAGGCCTGCAGTAGGCTATGCACTGGACACATGTCTTCTAAATCTAGTCTACCAGGCCTGCAGTAGGCTATGCACTGGACACATGTCTTCTAAATCTAGTCAACCAGGCCTGCAGTAGGCTATGCACTGGACACATGTCTTCTAAATCTAGTCAACCAGGCCTGCAGTAGGCTATGCAGTGGACACATGTCTTCTAAATCTAGTCAACCAGGCCTGCAGTAGGCTATGCACTGGACAAATGGCTTCTAAAACTAGTCCACTGGACACATGTGAATGACATTATTTCAATAAACTATAGAAATACGAGGTAATCTTTGACTATGCATGCACCTCTTGGTACCACAGCACCTCTAAGGCCCTTAAAACTAGGCTCCAGACTTCCCAAAACAAACTGGTCAGGATACTACTTGGCCTCACTGCCCGAACCCACCTCACCCCTGCCCTTTTTTTGGGGGGGGGGGGGGGGGGGAATTACTTCCCAACTCTGACTGGGAGTGTACAAATTGTAGGCCAACACTCTCAGGGATAAATTAACATAGATTTTTACAGTATAAATTGGGGTACCCAGAGATATAAATGCCATTAAATGGGGGTCCGTAGACTAATGCATGTCACACTGGGGTCCTTGACATGAAAACGGGTTGAGAATCACTGCCAGAGAGAAAATCTTTGCTTATACTATAATAACAGAAGGTTTATAGCTACGAGCTTGTAGATCTGCTACTTTTGAAAAATCGTGTAAATGTGGCACAAATCTTTGAATATAATATTCCATCAGAGCGAACGTTTTTAACTCAAATCTTTGCTTCTGGGGGGGAGGGGGGGGTCCCTGGAACAACATATTTTCAGATGGGGGTCGGCGACCAATTACATATAATTCTGGGGGTCCTTGACATGAAAATGTTTGAGAATGACTGACACAGAAACATGAGGGTTAACGTTTTTTCAGAAAACTGTCAGGATTTAGAAGACATTTGTAGAATCGACATCTAAATGGGTTAGTTAGACAAACAAACTTACCCTGGTGCCTGTCTGTCTCTCTGCCTGTCTGTCTCTCTGCCTGTCTGTCTCTCTGCCTGTCTGTCTCTCTGCCTGTCTGTCTCTCTGCCTGTCTGTCTCTCCTCCTCCTCCTCCTACGGACGTGCTTCAGTCGAGCCGATAAACAGTGGCTACAGAATGCAGATCGTTCACCAACAGCTGCGTGAAGAACGTTACCGTGTGAGTTCTGTGTCTCTGCTCTGTGCTTCCGCATGGGGAGGTCCTCCGCATGGGGAGGTCCATGGGGAGGTCCTCCGCATGGGGAGGTCCTCCGCATGGGGAGGTCCTCCGCATGGGGAGGTCCCTGGAACAACATATTCAGATGGGGGTATAGAAACATGAGGGTTTAACCCTGTGAGAACCACTGATATAGAAACATGAGGGTTTAACCCTGTGAGAACCACTGATATAGAAACATAGGGTTTAACCCTGTGAGAACCACTGATATAGAAACATAGGGTTTAACCCTGTGAGAACCACTGATATAGAAACATGAGGGTTTAACCCTGTGAGAACCACTGATATAGAAACATGAGGGTTTAACCCTGTGAGAACCACTGATATAGAAACATGAGGGTTTAACCCTGTGAGAACCACTGATATAGAAACATGAGGGTTTAACCCTGTGAGAACCACTGATATAGAAACATGAGGTTTAACCCTTTCAGAACCACTGATATAGAAACATGAGGTTTAACCCTTTCAGAACCACTGATATAGAAACATGAGGTTTAACCCTTTCAGAACCACTGATATAGAAACATGAGGTTTAACCCTGTGAGAACCACTGATATAGAAACATGAGGTTTAACCCTGTGAGAACCACTGATATAGAAACATGAGGTTTAACCCTGTGAGAACCACTGATATAGAAACATGAGGTTTAACCCTGTGAGAACCACTGATATAGAAACATGAGGTTTAACCCTGTGAGAACCACTGATATAGAAACATGAGGGTTTAACCCTGTGAGAACCACTGATATAGAAACATGAGGGTTTAACCCTTTCAGAACCACTGATATAGAAACATGAGGTTTAACCCTGTGAGAACCACTGATATAGAAACATGAGGTTTAACCCTGTGAGAACCACTGATATAGAAACATGAGGGTTTAACCCTTTCAGAACCACTGATATAGAAACATGAGGGTTTAACCCTGTGAGAACCACTGATATAGAAACATGAGGGTTAACCCTGTGAGAACCACTGATATAGAAACATGAGGTTTAACCCTTTCAGAACCACTGATATAGAAACATGAGGGTTTAACCCTGTGAGAACCACTGATATAGAAACATGAGGGTTTAACCCTTTCAGAACCACTGATATAGAAACATGAGGTTTAACCCTGTGAGAACCACTGATATAGAAACATGAGGTTTAACCCTGTGAGAACCACTGATATAGAAACATGAGGGTTTAACCCTTTCAGAACCACTGATATAGAAACATGAGGGTTTAACCCTTTCAGAACCATTGATATAGAAACATGAGGTTTAACCCTGTGAGAACCACTGACATAGAAACATGAGGTTTAACCATGAGAGAACCACTGATATAGAAACATGAGGTTTAACCATGAGAGAACCACTGATATAGAAACATGAGGTTTAACCATGAGAGAACCACTGATATAGAAACATGAGGTTTAACCCTGTGAGAACCACTGATATAGAAACATGAGGTTTAACCATGAGAGAACCACTGATATAGAAACATGAGGTTTAACCCTGTGAGAACCACTGATATAGAAACATGAGGTTTAACCCTGCGAGAACCACTGATATAGAAACATGAGGTTTAACCCTGTGAGAACCACTGATATAGAAACATGAGGTTTAACCATGAGAGAACCACTGATATAGAAACATGAGGTTTAACCCTGTGAGAACCACTGATATAGAAACATGAGGTTTAACCCTGTGAGAACCACTGATATAGAAACATGAGGTTTAACCCTGTGAGAACCACTGACATAGAAACATGAGGTTTAACCATGAGAGAACCACTGATATAGAAACATGAGGTTTAACCCTGTGAGAACCACTGATATAGAAACATGAGGTTTAACCATGAGAGAACCACTGATATAGAAACATGAGGTTTAACCCTGTGAGAACCACTGATATAGAAACATGAGGTTTAACCCTGTGAGTACCACTGATATAGAAACATGAGGTTTAACCCTGTGAGAACCACTGATATAGAAACATGAGGTTTAACCCTTTCAGAACCACTGAATGTCGCAGATCTACAAGCTCACAACGCGTCGCGAGCTTGTAGATCGGCTATTTTCAGCAAGTGTGAAATCAGTCATTACGACGGCATCAAGGCCATCAAGGACTAAATCAACTGTAGATTTAGTCGACTAAAGCTAGAGGAACACTAAGACATTCCGGGTGACTAAAATAGAATAAATGTCTGGTTTATCTGAATCTGATTATGCTTTTATGTGACAGCTCAAACACAAGAAAATCCAAAAATCACGTCTCAAAATATTAGAATATTTTTTATGAGACCACTAAAAAAAACATTCATAATACAGAAATGTTGTCGACCATCTGAAAAGTATATGTTAAATTATGCACTCAATACATGGAGGTGATCAGCCTGTGGGGGGCACTGTTGAGGTGTTATGGAAGCCCAGGTTTGCTTTGATAACAGCCGTAAATTAAATTAAATTGTTCAGTCTCATGTCTCACACCTTCCTCTTGACGATACAACCTAGATTCTCTGTGGGGTTCAGGTCAGGCCAGTTCAATAACCTTAATAATAGAGACAATACACCATAAATAAATACTGAAACCAGATATAATCATTAGGGAAGGTGTATATGTGTACTACGTGTACAATATGTAAACTCTTCATTTCCACTTTCCAGCCATTCAGTTGCAAACAAAAAATAATAATAATAATAATTTGGGGACCCCCCAAAATAATTTGGCGACCCCCCGAGGGGTCGCGACCCACGGGTTGAGAACCCCTGCCCTAAAGCACTGATTACTCTTAGTGTATAAAACGTTTAACATTCTATCAAAATTATATAAACAAACTTAAAAATTACACAAACACTCGAACTTGAGGCAGTTTTGTTTTTTTATTTTGTCACAACGACCTCATTTTAAACAATAACACACTATGGTCTATTATATCAGTGCAAACATGATTGTATTAATTTGTTTCAAAACCCATTTTGACCTGAGATCAGGTGGCGCGCTATGAGCTTGTAGATCTGCTATTTTTCAATAGCTAAAGCATAACATAATGCTAACACAAAGGGGTTCCCGCCCAAAATGGGTTAAATATGTCTGTTTCATAAAGAAATAAATAGAACATTCATATCAATAGAACATTCACATATCAATAGAACATTCACATATCAATAGAACATTCACATATCAATAGAACATTCACATATCAATAGAACATTCACATATCAATAGAACATTCACATATCAATAGAACATTCACATATCGCTTTTTACTGGAAAATGATTGAAATAAATCGGCAGTTCATGGAAATTTGTCACGTACATATTTTATAATAACATGGTATACATAATACATTATCATTTGAAATGAAACGGTAAAACAAGCGAACATTTCTGTCTGTCTGTCTGTCATTTACACAAAATAGTTTCAACCACTTTCAAACTGTCGTCCTTACTGTAAGCATGTAATCATTGTTAAAAAAAAATCTAAATTTTTAAATTGTAGGCCTATAAAAAACAAATTGAATAACAGCACACCTAGAAAGGATTCCCAAGTATTAAATAGAGTTTACAATTTATTTTCCACCCTATCATTTTTATCCCACTATTTTGTAACCCATTTTTTCATCCGGTTGGACATAATGCGTAGAAGGAACTATGTTAATTCCAACCAGTTCCTTTCCCCTCCATCAGGCGCCCCGGCTGGCCAGGGGGAGGCAGTATAGAGACCAAGATTATGGCATGTATTTATTGTGAGGGTACCTGCCCTAGGGAACACGGGGAGAACATGTGAGGGTACCTACCCTAGGGGACACGGGGAGAACATGTGAGGGTACCTACCCTAGGGGACACGGGGAGAACATGTGAGGGTACCTACCCTAGGGGACACTGGGAGAACATGTGAGGGTACCTACCCTAGGGGACACTGGGAGAACATGTGAGGGTACCTACCCTAGGGGACACTGGGAGAACATGTGAGAGTACCTACCCTAGGGGACACTGGGAGAACATGTGAGGGTACCTACCCTAGGGGACACTGGGAGAACATGTGAGAGTACCTACCCTAGGGGACACTGGGAGAACATGTGAGGGTACCTACCCTAGGGGACACAGGGAGAACATGTGAGGGTACCTACCCTAGGGGACACAGGGAGAACATGTGAGGGTAAATCAGACTGAAGTAGCATGTGCTTAAATTCATATTTAGAAAATGTTTCAGATGTCAAAAATGTCTGAGATGATGATGGTGCGTGCGTGCGTGCGTGCGTGCGGTGTGCGTGCTTGCGTGCGTGTGTTGCATGTGTGCGTGGGTGCATGCGTGTGTTGCGTGTGTGCGTGGATGCGTGTGTTGCGTGCGGTGAGTGCATGCGTGTGTTGTGTGCGGTTCCACGCGGTGGCCACTAGTGGCCGCTGAGCAGCCTCTTGTCCTCCTTGGCTCCGTCCAGACTGCCCGCGATGCTCTGCCCGCTCTCGAACTCCAGGTTGACCTTGTTCTGCCGCAGCGTGTCCTCCACGCTGGGCCACAGGGGGGCGCTGCCGCGCAGCCCGGCCGGCTGCTCCGCCGACGTCACCACCCTGTGGCTCCGCCCCCTGCGGCACCGCAGCCTGGAAAAGGAGAAAAAAAACAAAGAAGTAATGGAACATTCTTAACCTTCCGGTTTTATCAAAATGTACTTGAGTAAATGTACAAAAAGAGCTTATACTGGTCAAAGTGACAGATGTGTTCCCTATGAGTCAAGGCACATTTGGAAACAAGATCCATGGCCTTTGGCCAAACGAGGCACGAGTTGCACTAATAATACTACTAATACTACTAATAATACTAATACTACTACTAATAATACTAATACTACTAATAATAATACTAATACTACTAATAATACTACTAATAATACTAATACTACTACTAATACTACTACTAATACTACTAATAATACTAATACTACTACTAATAATACTAATAATACTAATAATAATACTAATACTACTAATAATACTACTAATACTACTAATAATACTAATACTACTACTAATAATACTAATACTACTAATAATACTACTAATACTACTAATACTACTAATAATACTAATACTACTACTAATAATACTAATACTACTACTAATAATACTAATACTACTAATAATACTAATAATACTACTAATAATACTAATACTACTAATAATAATACTAATAATACTACTAATACTACTAATAATACTACTAATAATACTAATAATACTAATAATACTAATACTACTACTAATAATACTAATACTACTAATAATAATACTAATACTACTAATAATACTACTAATAATACTAATACTACTACTAATAATACTAATAATACTAATAATACTAATAATACTAATACTACTAATAATACTACTACTAATAATACTAATACTACTAATAATACTACTAATAATACTAATACTACTAATAATAATACTAATACTACTAATAATACTACTAATAATACTAATACTACTAATAATACTAATACTACTAATAATAATACTAATACTACTAATAATAATACTAATACTACTAATAATACTACTAATACTACTAATAATACTAATACTACTAATAATACTAATACTACTAATAATACTACTAATACTACTAATAATACTACTAATAATACTAATACTACTACTAATAATACTAATAATACTAATACTACTACTAATAATACTAATACTACTAATAATACTACTAATAATACTAATACTACTAATAATAATACTAATACTACTAATAATAATACTAATACTACTAATAATACTACTAATAATACTAATACTACTAATAATACTACTAATAATACTACTAATAATACTACTAATAATACTACTACTAATAATAATACTAATACTACTAATAATAATACTAATACTACTAATAATACTACTAATAATACTAATACTACTAATAATACTACTAATAATACTACTAATAATAATAATACTAATACTACTAATAATAATACTAATAATAATAATACTACTAATAATAATACTAATAGTGACCTTGAGCAGAGCAGGTAAAACACCTCCACCACGTTGAGAAACAGAGACACACAGGCTACGACCAGCATGAAGATGATGAAGATGGTCTTCTCTGTGGGCCGCGACATGTAGCATTCCACCTTAAAAATATATGCACAGATACATGTAGCATTCCACCTTAAAAATATATACACAGAGACATGTAGCATTCCACCTTAAAAATATATACACAGAGACATGTAGCATTCCACCTTAAAAATATATACACAGAGACATGTAGCATTCCACCTTAAAAATATATACACAGACATGTAGCATTCCACCTTAAAAATATATACACAGACATGTAGCATTCCACCTTAAAAATATCCCTGTCCCTGGAACTACACATTTTCAGATGGTCCTTGACATGAAAATGTTTGAGAACGACTGACATAGAAACATAGGGTTTAACCCTTTTTAGATCAACATGGAACATTCTGTACTGGCCATATATGGAGCATGTCTTGAGTGCATGAGGTCAGATCAACATATGGAATGTCAGAACAGGTCAGCTCCATATATGGAGATCTAAGGGTGGCAGCGGGGGGCAGTGTCTTGAGTGTACAGGGTTTGATGAGGGACCAGGAAGGGCCGGGCCTTAATTTTCGGGCCTGTTGAGAACTCTAGTTCTCGCCGGCTGCCGGGCATGGCTGCACTAACAACTTTGGGGCCCGTCTAGAGTTTAAATGGACAGGTATCAGTCAACAGGCCCGTCTAGAGTTTAAATGGACAGGTATCAGTCAACAGGCCCGTCTAGAGTTTAAATGGACAGGTGTCAGTCAACAGGCCCGTCTAGAGTTTAAATGGACAGGTATCAGTCAACAGGCCCGTCTAGAGTTTAAATGGACAGGTATCAGTCAACAGGCCCGTCTAGAGTTTAAATGGACAGGTATCAGTCAACAGGCCCCCGTCTAGAGTTTAAATGGACAGGTATCAGTCAACAGGCCCGTCTAGAGTTTAAATGGACAGGTATCAGTCAACAGGCCCGTCTAGAGTTTAATGGACAGGTATCAGTCAACAGACCCGTCTAGAGTTTAAATGGACAGGTATCAGTCAACAGGCCCGTCTAGAGTTTAAATGGACAGGTATCGGTCAACAGGCCCGTCTAGAGTTTAAATGGACAGGTATCGGTCAACAGGCCCGTCTAGAGTTTAAATGGACAGGTATCAGTCAACAGGCCCGTCTAGAGTTTAAATGGACAGGTATCAGTCAACAGGCCCGTCTAGAGTTTAAATGGACAGGTATCAGTCAACAGGCCCGTCTAGAGTTTAAACGGACAGGTATTAGTTACAGGTCAGCTCCATATATGGAGATCTAAGTGTTTGACGCTTGAGGTCAGATGTTGGCCAATATTGATGGATCTCCATATATGGGCTTAATATTGATGATATCACCCCTGATGTAAAAACCCTGTAAAAGGACAGGGTTTTAGGGTACTTACGGTAAAAGGACAGGGTTTTAGGGTACTTACGGTAAAAGGTTAGGGTTTCAGGGTACTTACGGTAAAAGGACATGGTTTTAGGTTACGTACGGTAAAAGGACAGGGTTTTAGGTTACTTACGGTAAAAGGGTAGGATTGTAGGGTACTTACGGTAAAAGGGCAGGGTTTTAGGTTACTTACGGTAAAAGGGCAGGGTTTTAGGTTACTTACGGTAAAAGGGCAGGGTTTTAGGTTACTTACGGTAAAAGGACATGGTTTTAGGTTACTTACGGTAAAAGGACATGGTTTTAGGTTACTTACGGTAAAAGGACATGGTTTTAGGTTACTTACGGTAAAAGGACATGGTTTTAGAGAACATGTACTTACGGTAAAAGGGCAGGGTTTTAGAGAACATGTACTTACGGTAAAAGGGCAGGGTTTTAGGGTACTTACGGTAAAGGGGCAGGGTTTTAGGGTACTTACGGTAAAAGGGAAGGGTTTTAGGGTACTTACGGTAAAGGGGCAGGGTTTTAGGGTACTTACGGTAAAGGGGCAGGGTTTTAGGGTAATTACGGTAAAAGGGCAGGGATTTAGGGTACTAACGGTAAAGGGGCAGGGTTTTAGGGTACTTACGGTAAAAGGGCAGGGTTTTAGGGTACTTACGGTAAAGTGGCAGGGTTTAGGGTACTTACGGTAAAGGAGCAGGGGAACATGGTGTACTTACGGTAAAGGGGCAGGGTTTTAGGGTACTTACGGTAAAGGGGCAGGGTTTTAGGGTACTTACGGTAAAGGGGCAGGGTTTTAGGGTACTTACGGTAAAAGGGCAGGGTTTTAGGGTACTTACGGTAAAAGGGCAGGGTTTTAGGGTACTTACGGTAAAAGGGCAGGGTTTTAGGGTACTTACGGTAAAGGGGCAGGGTTTAGGGTACTTACGGTAAAGGGGCAGGGTTTGCGGGAGCAGGGGAACATGGTGTACTTACGGTAAAAGGGCAGGGTTTTAGGTTACTTACGGTAAAAGGGCAGGGTTTTAGGGTACTTACGGTAAAGGGGCAGGGTTTTAGGTTACTTACGGTAAAAGGACATGGTTTTAGAGAACATGTACTTACGGTAAAAGGGCAGGGTTTTAGGGTACTTACGGTAAAGGGGCAGGGTTATAGGGTACTTACGGTAAAAGGGCAGGGTTTTAGGGTACTTACGGTAAAGGGGCAGGGTTTTAGGGTACTTACGGTAAAGGGGCAGGGTTTTAGGGTAATTACGGTAAAAGGGCAGGGTTTTAGGGTACTTACGGTAAAAGGGCATGGTTTTTAGGTACTTACGGTAAAGGGGCAGGGTTTTAGGGTACTTACGGTAAAAGGGCAGGGTTTTAGGGTAATTACGGTAAAAGGGCAGGGATTTAGGGTACTAACGGTAAAGGGGCAGGGTTTTAGGGTACTTACGGTAAAAGGGCAGGGTTTTATGGTACTTACGGTAAAGGGGCAGGGTTTAGGGTACTTACGGTAAAGGAGCAGGGGAACATGGTGTACTTACGGTAAAAGGGCAGGGTTTTAGGGTACTTACGGTAAAGGGGCAGGGTTTTAGGGTACTTACGGTAAAGGGGCAGGGTTTTAGGGTACTTACGGTAAAAGGGCAGGGTTTAGGGTACTTACGGTAAAAGGGCAGGGTTTAGGGTACTTACGGTAAAAGGGCAGGGTTTTAGGGTACTTACGGTAAAGGGGCAGGGTTTAGGGTACTTACGGTAAAGGGGCAGGGTTTGCGGGAGCAGGGGAACATGGTGTACTTACGGTAAAAGGGCAGGGTTTTAGGGTACTTACGGTAAAGGGGCAGGGTTTTAGGGTACTTACGGTAAAAGGGCAGGGTTTTAGGGTACTTACGGTAAAGGGGCAGGGTTTTAGGGTACTTACGGTAAAGGGGCAGGGTTTTAGGGTACTTACGGTAAAAGGGCAGGGTTTTAGGGTACTTACGGTAAAGGGGCAGGGTTTTAGGGTACTTACGGTAAAAGGGCAGGGTTTTAGGGTACTTACGGTAAAGGGGCAGGGTTTTAGGGTACTTACGGTAAAAGGGCAGGGTTTTAGGGTACTTACGGTAAAGGGGCAGGGTTTTAGGGTACTTACGGTAAAGGGGCAGGGTTTGCGGGAGCAGGGGAACATGGGCACCATGATGAAGCCGTACAGGTAGTACTGTCCCACGATGAAGGCCGCTTCGATGACGATCTTAACGAGCAGCTGCGCCAGGTAGCTGCCCAGCAGGTTGCCTTTGATCTTCACCTGAAACACAACGAGCAGCTTAACGAGCGGGCTGCGCCAGGTAGCTGCCCAGCGCCCCTCACTTCACACAAGTGTGATTTATTTTTATTTTTATTATTGTTGTTTATCAAAACAAATTGGAATTGTTTTGAAGTAGGTGAAAGCAAAAGCAACAGCCGCTTGCTCTAAAAGGGATAGCACCAATTTAACATTTTATTGCGCGCTGAAAACAGCCGATCTACAAGCTCACAACGCGTCTCGCTGTGACACGCTGTGAGCTTGTAGATCGGCTATTTTCAGCCATTACGACGCCATCAAGACCGCCAAAATGTTGTTGACTAAATCAACATCTAACACTAAAACATTTCAGGTGACATTCCAAACTGAAACACTGCAGTGAGTCTTATACCCTCCCTCCCACTAGGGGGCAGCAGTGAGTCTTATACCCTCCCTCCCACTAGGGGCAGCAGTGAGTCTTATACCCTCCCTCCCACTAGGGGCAGCAGTGAGTCTTATAGCCTCCCTCCCACTAGGGGCAGCAGTGAGTCTTATACACTCCCTCCCACTAGGGGCAGCAGTGAGTCTTATACCCTCCCTCCCACTAGGGGCAGCAGTGAGTCTTATACCCTCCCTCCCACTAGGGGGCAGCAGTGAGTCTTATACCCTCCCTCCCACTAGGGGCAGCAGTGAGTCTTATACCCTCCCTCCCACTAGGGGGCAGCAGTGAGTCTTATACCCTCCCTCCCACTAGGGGCAGCAGTGAGTCTTATACCCTCCCTCCCACTAGGGGCAGCAGTGAGTCTTATACCCTCCCTCCCACTAGGGGCAGCAGTGAGTCTTATAGCCTCCCTCCCACTAGGGGCAGCAGTGAGTCTTATAGCCTCCCTCCCACTAGGGGCAGCAGTGAGTCTTATACCCTCCCTCCCACTAGGGGCAGCAGTGAGTCTTATACCCTCCCTCCCACTAGGGGCAGCAGTGAGTCTTATACCCTCCCTCCCACTAGGGGCAGCAGTGAGTCTTATACCCTCCCTCCCACTAGGGGCAGCAGTGAGTCTTATACCCTCCCTCCCACTAGGGGCAGCAGTGAGTCTTATACCCTCCCTCCCACTAGGGGCAGCAGTGAGTCTTATACCCTCCCTCCCACTAGGGGCAGCAGTGAGTCTTATACCGTCCCTCCCACTAGGGGCAGCAGTGAGTCTTATACCCTCCCTCCCACTAGGGGCAGCAGTGAGTCTTATACCGTCCCTCCCACTAGGGGCAGCAGTGAGTCTTATACCCTCCCTCCCACTAGGGGCAGCAGTGAGTCTTATACCCTCCCTCCCACTAGGGGCAGCAGTGAGTCTTATACCCTCCCTCCCACTAGGGGCAGCAGTGAGTCTTATACCCTTCCTCCCACTAGCCCATTTTGGGCGGGAACCCCTTTTGGTGTTAGCATTATGCTATGCTTTAGATATTGAAAAATAGCAGATCTACAAGCTCATAGCGCGCCACCGAGTGGCGTGCTACGAGCTTGTAGGTCTGCTATTTTTTTTAAATCAAAGAACGACTGACATAGAAACATAGCTTTTTCAGAAAACTGTCAGGATGTAGAAGACATTTTTAGGTCAAAATGGGCAGCAGTGAGTCTTATACCCTCCCTCCCACTAGGGGGCAGCAGTGAGTCTTATACCCTCCCTCCCACTAGGGGCAGCAGTGAGTCTTATACCCTCCCTCCCACTAGGGGTAGCAGTGAGTCTTATACCCTCCCTCCCACTAGGGGGCAGCAGTGAGTCTTATACCCTCCCTCCCACTACGGGTAGCAGTGAGTCTTATACCCTCCCTCCCACTAGGGGCAGCAGTGAGTCTTATACACTCCCTCCCACTAGGGGCAGCAGTGAGTCTTATACCCTCCCTCCCACTAGGGGGCAGCAGTGAGTCTTATACCCTCCCTCCCACTAGGGGCAGCAGTGAGTCTTATACCCTCCCTCCCACTAGGGGCAGCAGTGAGTCTTACCTTGCCCTTCTCGTCGGTGTATTTGGGTCGTTTTATGGTCTTCCCTCCACCAGGGGGCACCGGACTGGCCAGCTGCTCCCTCAGCTTGTTCTCCTTGTGCGTGACGTGCATCACGTGACCTGTGATGTCACACACTGGGTGTAAGCACACTTGCGATTCCACACGTGGGCAAAAAAAGAAAAGAAAAAACCGCTGGCGGCTCTTCCTGGTGTTTAGAAGCATCTAGAAGGTTTTTAGAAGCATCTAGAAGGTGTTTAGAAGCATCTAGAAGGTTTTTAGAAGCATCTAGAAGGTTTTTAGAAGCATCTAGAAGGTTTTTAGAAGCATCTGGTAGAAGCTTCTAGCTTTTAGGTGGAGCTTCTAAAAACCAGGAAAAAAACTTCGGCCTTGATGCCGTCATTACGACGGATTCAAGGCCGACGTTTTTTTTTTACTTACTGAAAATAGCTGCGACGCGTTGTGGGCTTGTAGATCGTCTATTTTCAGCATGCAACCAAGTGTAAAATGACTGGATATCTTGTCCACTAGTCCCTTCCTAGTGGATCTCTTGTCCACTAGTCCCTTCCTAGTGGATCTCTTGTCCACTAGTCCCTTCCTGACATTTTAGTCTAGTTTTTATTTGTTGACGAAATTGTCGGTATATTTAGTCTAGATGTTGAGAGACCCGAAACCCTGTTGACCTCAGGATACATCACTGAGGATACGTCCCAGGTGGTGACCTTAGGATACATCACTGAGGATACGTCCCAGGTGGTGACCTTAGGATACATCACTGAGGATACGTCCCAGGTGATGACCTTAGGATACATCACTGAGGATACGTCCCAGGTGACCTTAGGATACATCACTGAGGATACGTCCCAGGTGATGACCTCAGGATACATCACTGAGGATACGTCCCAGGTGATGACCTCAGGATACATCACTGAGGATACGTCCCAGGTGATGACCTTAGGATACATCACTGAGGATACATCACTGAGGATACATCCCAGGTGATGACCTTAGGATACATCACTGAGGATACGTCCCAGGTGATGACCTCAGGATACATCACTGAGGATACGTCCCAGGTGATGACCTTAGGATACATCACTGAGGATACGTCCCAGGTGACCTTAGGATACATCACTGAGGATACGTCCCAGGTGATGACCTTAGGATACATCACTGAGGATACGTCCCAGGTGATGACCTCAGAATACATCACTGAGGATACGTCCCAGGTGATGACCTTAGGATACATCACTGAGGATACGTCCCAGGTGACCTTAGGATACATCACTGAGGATACGTCCCAGGTGATGACCTCAGGATACATCACTGAGGATACGTCCCAGGTGATGACCTTAGGATACATCACTGAGGATACGTCCCAGGTGACCTTAGGATACATCACTGAGGATACGTCCCAGGTGATGACCTCAGGATACATCACTGAGGATACGTCCCAGGTGATGACCTCAGGATACATCACTGAGGATACGTCCCAGGTGATGACCTTAGGATACATCACTGAGGATACATCACTGAGGATACATCCCAGGTGATGACCTTAGGATACATTACTGAGGATACGTCCCAGGTGATGACCTCAGGATACATCACTGAGGATACGTCCCAGGTGATGACCTCAGGATACATCACTGAGGATACGTCCCAGGTGGTGACCTCAGGATACATCACTGAGGATACGTCCCAGGTGATGACCTTAGGATACATCACTGAGGATACGTCCCAGGTGATGACCTTAGGATACATCACTGAGGATACGTCCCAGGTGACCTTAGGATACATCACTGAGGATACGTCCCAGGTGATGACCTCAGGATACATCACTGAGGATACGTCCCAGGTGATGACCTCAGGATACATCACTGAGGATACGTCCCAGGTGATGACCTTAGGATACATCACTGAGGATACATCACTGAGGATACATCCCAGGTGATGACCTTAGGATACATCACTGAGGATACGTCCCAGGTGATGACCTCAGGATACATCACTGAGGATACGTCCCAGGTGATGACCTTAGGATACATCACTGAGGATACGTCCCAGGTGACCTTAGGATACATCACTGATGATACGTCCCAGGTGATGACCTTAGGATACATCACTGAGGATACGTCCCAGGTGATGACCTCAGAATACATCACTGAGGATACGTCCCAGGTGATGACCTTAGGATACATCACTGAGGATACGTCCCAGGTGACCTTAGGATACATCACTGAGGATACGTCCCAGGTGATGACCTTAGGATACATCACTGAGGATACGTCCCAGGTGATGACCTCAGGATACATCACTGAGGATACGTCCCAGGTGATGACCTCAGGATACATCACTGAGGATACGTCCCAGGTGATGACCTTAGGATACATCACTGAGGATACATCACTGAGGATACGTCCCAGGTGATGACCTCAGGATACATCACTGAGGATACGTCCCAGGTGGTGACCTTAGGATACATCACTGATGATACGTCCCAGGTGATGACCTCAGGATACATCACTGAGGATACGTCCCAGGTGGTGACCTTAGGATACATCACTGATGATACGTCCCAGGTGATGACCTCAGGATACATCACTGATGATACGTCCCATGTGGTGACCTCAGGATACATCACTGAGGATACGTCCCAGGTGACCTTAGGATACATCACTGATGATACGTCCCAGGTGATGACCTCAGGATACATCACTGAGGATACGTCCCAGGTGGTGACCTTAGGATACATCACTGATGATACGTCCCAGGTGATGACCTCAGGATACATCACTGAGGAGACGTCCCAGGTGATGACCTCAGGATACATCACTGAGGAGACGTCCCAGGTGATGACCTCAGGATACATCACTGAGGATACGTCCCAGGTGATGACCTCAGGATACATCACTGAGGATACGTCCCAGGTGGTGACCTTAGGATACATCACTGAGGATACGTCCCAGGTGATGACCTTAGGATACATCACTGAGGATACATCACTGAGGATACGTCCCAGGTGATGACCTCAGGATACATCACTGAGGATACGTTCCAGGTGGTGACCTTAGGATACATCACTGAGGAGACGTCCCAGGTGGTGACCTCAGGATACATCACTGAGGAGACGTCCCAGGTGATGACCTCAGGATACATCACTGAGGAGACGTCCCAGGTGATGACCTCAGGATACATCACTGAGGATACGTCCCAGTTGGTGACCTTAGGATACATCACTGAGGATACGTCCCAGGTGGTGACCTTAGGATACATCACTGATGATACGTCCCAGGTGATGACCTTAGGATACATCACTGAGGATACGTCCCAGGTGATGACCTTAGGATACATCACTGAGGATACGTCCCAGGTGATGACCTCATGATACATCACTGAGGATACGTCCCAGGTGATGACCTTAGGATACATCACTGATGATACGTCCCAGGTGATGACCTTAGGATACATCACTGAGGATACGTCCCAGGTGATGACCTCGGGATACATCACTGAGGATACGTCCCAGGTGACCTCAGGATACATCACTGAGGAGACGTCCCAGGTGATGACCTCAGGATACATCACTGAGGATACGTCCCAGGTGGTGACCTTAGGATACATCACTGAGGATACGTCCCAGGTGGTGACCTTAGGATACATCACTGATGATACGTCCCAGGTGATGACCTTAGGATACATCACTGAGGATACATCCCAGGTGATGACCTTAGGATACATCACTGAGGATACGTCCCAGGTGATGACCTCAGGATACATCACTGAGGATACGTCCCAGGTGATGACCTTAGGATACATCACTGATGATACGTCCCAGGTGATGACCTTAGGATACATCACTGAGGATACGTCCCAGGTGATGACCTCGGGATACATCACTGAGGATACGTCCCAGGTGCATCCATGCGATGTTGTTTTTTTTAGTTATAGTCTCAGTTTTAGTCGTGGCTTAGTTTTCATTTAGTTTCCATTTAGTTTTTGTCAGTGAAAAAAGGTAGTCGACGAACATTTTTCGTCATAGTTTTAGTCGACAAAAACAACACTGCACCCAGGTAGACGAATATAAATAATATCTGATCTACAGACCCAGGTAGATGCATATAAATAATATCTGATCTACAGACCCAGGTAGACGAATATAAATAATATCTGATCTACAGACCCAAGTAGACGAATATAAATAATATCTGATCTACAGACCCAGGTAGATGCATATAAATAATATCTGATCTACAGACCCAGGTAGATGAATATAAATAATATCTGATCTACAGACCCAAGTAGACGAATATAAATAATATCTGATCTACAGACCCAGGTAGATGAATATAAATAATATCTGATCTACAGACCCAGGTAGACGAATATAAATAATATCTGATCTACAGACCCAAGTAGACGAATATAAATAATATCTGATCTACAGACCCAGGTAGATGAATATAAATAATATCTGATCTACAGACCCAGGTAGATGAATATAAATAATATCTGATCTACAGACCCAGGTAGATGAATATAAATAATATCTGATCTACAGACCCAAGTAGACGAATATAAATAATATCTGATCTACAGACCCAGGTAGATGAATATAAATAATATCTGATCTACAGACCCAGGTAGACGAATATAAATAATATCTGATCTACAGACCCAAGTAGACGAATATAAATAATATCTGATCTACAGACCCAGGTAGATGAATATAAATAATATCTGATCTACAGACCCAGGTAGTCGAATATAAATAATATCTGATCTACAGACCCAGGTAGACGAATATAAATAATATCTGATCTACAGACCCAAGTAGACGAATATAAATAATATCTGATCTACAGACCCAGGTAGATGAATATAAATAATATCTGATCTACAGACCCAGGTAGTCGAATATAAATGATATCTGATCTACAGACCCAGGTAGATGAATATAAATAATATCTGATCTACAGACCCAGGTAGTCGAATATAAATGATATCTGATCTACAGACCCAGGTAGTCGAATATAAATGATATCTGATCTACAGACCCAGGTAGATGAATATAAATGAATAATATCTGATCTACAGACCCAGGTAGATGAATATAAATGAATAATATCTGATCTACAGACCCAGGTAGATGAATATAAATGAATAATATCTGATCTACAGACCCAGGTAGATGAATATAAATGAATAATATCTGATCTACAGACCCAGGTAGATGAATATAAATGATATCTGATCTACAGACCC
Organism: Electrona antarctica; assembly: GCF_951216825.1. Taxonomy (NCBI): domain Eukaryota; kingdom Metazoa; phylum Chordata; class Actinopteri; order Myctophiformes; family Myctophidae; genus Electrona; species Electrona antarctica. Next base: position 337,441 of record NW_027636977.1, on the reverse strand, counting down.
AGGTAGATGAATATAAATGAATAATATCTGATCTACAGACCCAGGTAGATGAATATAAATGAATAATATCTGATCTACAGACCCAGGTAGACGAATATAAATGATATCTGATCTACAGACCCAGGTAGATGAGTGTGGGCGTGGACACGAAGAGGATCTGAAGCACCCAGAAGCGGATGTGAGAGATGGGGAAGGTTCTGTCGTAGCAGACGTTCTCACAACCAGGCTGCTGTGTGTTGCAGGTGAAGCCCGACTGCTCGTCACCTGAGAGAGGAAGAACGTTAGTCTGATGTTCTAAACGTTTTTGGCCGGGGACCCCCGGAGATGCTTTGGCAGTGTCTCGGGACCCCCGCCCCGCCCCCTCCCGGCCCCCAATATAAATTGACTGCTACAATAACCTTAATAATGGAGACAATACAACATAAATAAATACTGAAACCAGATATAATCATTAGGGAAGGTGTATATAATGTGTACTATTATGTAAACTCTTCATTTCCATTTTCCAGCCCTTCAGTTGCAGCAAAAACAAATAATAATAATTATTTTTTTAAATAATTTGGCGACCCCCAAAGGGGTCGCGACCCACGGGTTGAGAACCCTTGTTCTAAAGGACCAGAGGAACCATGGATAACATCAGTGTGACCAGCTCAGTGGCCTTGTGGTTAGAGTGTCCACCCTGAGACTGGGAGGTCGGGGGTTCGATCCCCGGCCGGGTCATACCAAAGACTGTAAAAACCCTGACTATAGACCCAGGTTGATTCTATAGTCAGGGTGGGGGTCCCCAGGTTGATTCTATAGTCAGGGTGGGGGTCCCCAGGTTGATTCTATAGTCAGGGTGGTGGTCCCCAGGTTGATTCTATAGTCAGGGTGGGGGTCCCCAGGTTGATTCTATAGTCAGGGTGGTGGTCCCCAGGTTGATTCTATAGTCAGGGTGGTGGTCCCCAGGTTGATTCTATAGTCAGGGTGGGGGTCCCCAGGTTGATTCTATAGTCAGGGTGGTGGTCCCCAGGTTGATTCTATAGTCAGGGTGGTGGTCCCCAGGTTGATTCTATAGTCAGGGTGGGGGTCCCCAGGTTGATTCTATAGTCAGGGTGGTGGTCCCCAGGTTGATTCTATAGTCAGGGTGGTGGTCCCCAGGTTGTTTCTATAGTCAGGGTGGTGGTCCCCAGGTTGATTCCATAGTCAGGGTGGTGGTCCCCAGGTTGATTCTATAGTCAGGGTGGTGGTCCCCAGGTTGATTCTATAGTCAGGGTGGGGGTCCCCAGGTTGATTCTATAGTCAGGGTGGGGGTCCCCAGGTTGATTCTATAGTCAGGGTGGTGGTCCCCAGGTTGATTGTATAGTCAGGGTGGGGGTCCCCAGGTTGATTCTATAGTCAGGGTGGTGGTCCCCAGGTTGATTCTATAGTCAGGGTGGGGGTCCCCAGGTTGATTCTATAGTCAGGGTGGTGGTCCCCAGGTTGATTCTATAGTCAGAGTGGGGGTCCCCAGGTTGATTCTATAGTCAGGGTGGTGGTCCCCAGGTTGATTCTATAGTCAGGGTGGTGGTCCCCAGGTTGATTCTATAGTCAGGGTGGTGGTCCCCAGGTTGATTCTATAGTCAGGGTGGTGGTCCCCAGGTTGATTCTATAGTCAGGGTGGTGGTCCCCAGGTTGATTCTATAGTCAGGGTGGGGGTCCCCAGGTTGATTCTATAGTCAGGGTGGTGGTCCCCAGGTTGATTCTATAGTCAGGGTGGTGGTCCCCAGGTTGATTCTATAGTCAGGGTGGTGGTCCCCAGGTTGATTCTATAGTCAGGGTGGGGGTCCCCAGGTTGATTCTATAGTCAGGGTGGGGGTCCCCAGGTTGATTCTATAGTCAGGGTGGTCCCCATGTTGATTCTATAGTCAGGGTGGTGGTCCCCAGGTTGATTCTATAGTCAGGGTGGTGGTCCCCAGGTTGTTTCTATAGTCAGGGTGGTGGTCCCCAGGTTGATTCCATAGTCAGGGTGGTGGTCCCCAGGTTGATTCTATAGTCAGGGTGGTGGTCCCCAGGTTGATTCTATAGTCAGGGTGGTGGTCCCCATGTTGATTCTATAGTCAGGGTGGTGGTCCCCAGGTTGATTCTATAGTCAGGGTGGTGGTCCCCAGGGGGTCCCTGGTTCACAATCAGTTGAAAACCCCTGTTATAAACGACCAGAGGAACCATCGATAATAACGTAACATAATGTAACCAAACCCCCCCCCTGTAACCACACGTACCCCAGACGCTCTCCGCCCCTGCCCCCAGCACCATGATGCGAAACAGGAAAAGGACGCTCATCCAGATCTTGCCGATGACGGTGGAATGACTCTGGACCTTATCCAGGAGAGACGAGAGGAAGCCCCAGTCCCCCATCCTTAAAGCTCTGTGGTCTGTGGAAATAATAATACAATATGTTTAGAGACGAGAGGAAGCCCCATTCCCCCATCTGTAGGTTCAATGCTTAGAGTATATATTAATAGAGACGGCACCCGGAGGAAACCCTGAGGCGAAATGGACATAGTGGCCGAAGTTGGTATTGCAGCTTGACTGTCATTGCACGCGTTCATGTGCGTTCACGTATGAAACAGCGTTCACGTGTCATCGTGAACGTGCACAATGATAGTCAACGGACCAGCGCGTTCATGTGTTTGGGCCCAATCCATCCCAGAATGCACTCTGTTCCTACTCGGAAGGAGGAGTGAAATCGCCTCATGCGCTTTTGAGCAACTTAATGCAAGTGGATGGAGGAGAAATCCACCTTAATGCAAGTGGATGGAGGAGAAATCCACCTTAATGCAAGTGGATGGAGGAGAAATCCACCTTAATGTAAGTGGATGGAGGAGAAATCCACCTTAATGCAAGTGGATGGAGGAGAAATCCACCTTAATGCAAGTGGATGGAGGAGAAATCCACCTTAATGCAAGTGGATGGAGGAGAAATCCACCTTAATGTAAGTGGATGGAGGAGAAATCCACCTTAATGCAAGTGGATGGAGGAGAAATCCACCTTAATGTAAGTGGATGGAGGAGAAATCGGGTCTCTATTCATATATACTCTAAGGTTCAATGTTCTGGGGAATAAATAATACATGTTTAGAGACGAGAGGAAGCCCTAGTCCCCCATCTGTATGTTTAATGTACTTATGTTCTTAATGTTCTTAATGTTCTTAACCCAGTCACCCATCTGTATGTTTAATGTTCTTATGTTCTTATGTTCTTAACCCAGTCCCCCATCTGTATGTTTAATGGGCCTCATGCGCCAACCGTTCTTAAGAAGTTCTTAAGAGGAAATTTGTTCTTAGACCCACTTAGGACATTTTTAAGAAGGTTTTGGGATCCCTCAATCTTTTTTTAGCTGTGATTTGTTCGTAGGTAAGAACAGAATCTACGCACACTGTAGAGCACTCTTAGGGTGCCTTTTTCGTTCTTAAGTGCAATCTGAAAACATAAAGGAAAAACAGCGCCATCTGCATGATGCTCAAAGTTTGGTCTGAGGACCTCAAGGGGTCCTTGAGGAAGTTCCAGGCAGTCCACAGCAAAATATGGAACATTTTACCACTTTAATCCCATTTTATACTTGAAAATACTGAAAATAGTCAATCTACAAGCTCACAAACGCGTCCCATTACTGCCCATTTTGAGCTTGTAGATCGGCTATTTTCGAAACATTTTGATAAATCTTCAAAGCATTTCCCTAGCAGAAAATATTTTCATATGGGGGTCTGCAGAATGCATGTCAATTTGGGGGTCCTTGACATGAAAATGTTTGAGAACCACTGGTTTAGAGTTTACAACCCAACCCAAACAAATGCACCATACCCACCACATAACCCCCCCCCCCCCCCACCCGCCACCCCCCAAGTTGACTATTGTGAGATAAATAATAAAATACATTCATGAATATCGAAAATATTGAAAATATGAAAATTTCTGTTCAGTTCAGTACCTCCACAGTATTATTGATTTTTAATGTTTGGAGTTTGGTGTTCCACCATCTTTAGACTTTAGTTTAGGTATTCTTGACTTCACTCAACTTTATTTCTATGTGTGAGGTCCTGAGATTTCTGTGTGCTGCAATCACACACAGGTGTGACTGCAGGCAAGGCCATGGAGTCATGCAAAACCACACCCACCTGGGTGAACACAGGTAGGAAAGTGAATTCCCAATTCCTTATATGGGATTGGTGGGGTGGTTCCCTATGGTAATTAGGATGCTAATTAGGATATATGGGGCGTCTACCTATGATAATTTGAACGAACTGGCACACCCCTTCAAGTTACGAGGATTTGGATTCATCATCATAAGAACATGCTTACGAACAATTCTGCCTACTTAAGAACGTTTCATGAATCTGACTGGACTTCTCTTAGGAATTCACTTAGGAAGAAATGTAAGAGGAAAAGTTAGGAACTTATTGGCGCATGAGGCCCAATGGGCCTCATGCGCCAATAAGTTCCTAACTTTTCCTCTTACATTTCTTCCTAAGTGAATTCCTAAGAGAGGTCTAGTCAAATGCATGACGTGTTCTTAAAGTGCCAAATTGTTCGCACCTGCTGTTCTTAAGTTGATGAATTCCAAAGTGGAAGCGCGTGCCCGTCTATCATAATTTGCATAGGTAAACGCCCTTAATTCCCCATAAAAGGGCACCTTGCCGGCGGAAAAGGAAAACACTCAAGAGACTAGACGAAATCAAACAGACGAAATCAAACGAATTCAATTCAAGAAAATGCCTAAAAGCAAGGAGAAAAGGGCGAAAAAAGGCCCCGAGCCAAAAAGAAAGAAAAATTGGTCCAGCTCCGAAATGGAGGTACTTCTCCAAGAAGTAGAGATACATAAAAAAATATTATTTAGCAGCAGCAATTCGGGGTTCAAGGGGACCCACAAGGCGAAATGTTGGGGGGAAGTCACGGCAGCGGTGAATGTTGTCTCGAGTGAGGGGCGTACAGGAGCTGATGTGAAGAAAAAATGGTTCGACCTGAAGTCCGAGGCCAAAAAAAGAATTTCCCACTATAGACGGGAGACACTCGTCACGGGAGGTGAGTAGGCTATATGCTGCTAAATGTCTGACTGTATTCAGTTGCTGTTTTTTACATTTCTGTCTAATAAACTTTTCAAACAAACAGGTGGACAGGGTCCTTCCAATCTGGACATTACAGACCTGGACGCCAGAATTGGGGACATAATTGGCGAGACGGCAGTGTCCGGTGTTCCTGGCACAGAGGGCCTGGATTCAGGCCTAACCACCGTGACACTGCCGTCACCACCTCCCGTCTCAGAACCCGATGGTAAGCTTTAATTTCATGTATTTAATTTCATTTAATGTATGGTTTAAAATATGTATTTTACCCTTTAGGCTACTTTTTAACAGATTCCATAAAATGGAGCGTTCCTGGCTACAACAGCAATTTGTGCCTCTGGTGCTGCATGTGTAGGTCTAATGTCATTCTAATTAGGCTTATCTTTTTAGAATTAGTTTTCCCTGGCTTCAATATATATATAGGTCTTGCAGGCCCACGTGTTAAAGTGTTCCCTTGTTTAGTTAAACATTTTCTTTTGCTGTAGCGGTGCGTAATTGAAACCCCACAAATAAAAGTCACTAATGGTTTAATTTTATTACAGGACTAACGCTGCAGCTATCGTCCGAGTCGGATGGTGCAGCCACTGGACAGTCTCGGGACTCCCAGGATATAGAATTTATAGAACCAACGCTGTCGCCCTCGCCATCCTCCTGCAGTGGTACTGTGTCGGTGTCCAGTCGAACAGCACCACCCAGGTCCCGTCCGCAGCCTACCTCTGCCCCCCCACGGGTACTAACCGACGCAGTACTCGATACCCAGGAGAGGCTTGCATGCTCAACTGAGAGCATAGCTCAGTCGCTCATCGAGATCGTCAATGTTTTAAAGGGAATTGCTGCCACACAGGCCAGGATCCTAAATGAACTCACTGACATAAATGTGAACTTCACACCTTAAATAAAATGACTCATGTTCTGAATCCTGGTGTGTTTTATTGGGAAATAATATGAAACTGACAAATTAGAAACGAGCAATTAATTGTTGCAAAATGTCGTTAGCATGCCTATCATCTGGTCCCATGAGTGGTTCTTCTGGTGCGTTACGACGCGCAGCCTCTTGTGGCAGTGGGGGAATTGGCACACCACGTTTCATTGCGATGTTGTGCAAGACACAGCAGGCCATGATCATCTTACAAACCTGGGGAGGGGGGGAAACGTTTCAATTAATCCAGATTGCTCATTTAATATTACACTTAAATTAACGCTGATCATAGTCTAAATAACGTTTTTGGAATGGTAAAGCAAAATCTGTTCTATTTCAACATACCTTCTCCGGTTTGTAAAGCAGTTTGCCTCCTGCTGTGTGCAAACACAACCAGCGTACTTTCAGGATGCCAATTGTCTGCTCGATTTTTGTACGGGTGCGTGCATGAATGTCATTATATGCCCGCTCCTGGGCAGTCTGAGGTCCGTTGACTGGTGTCATTAACCAGGGGGCCAGCGCATATCCACGATCTCCTAATAAAACAAGACAAGTTAGAATGATATAAACCCATGGTGCAGTCATTTATAAATGATAATTAATTTAAAGCATAATTCTACAGATGCATAGCCTGGCCCTACACGAAATACATACCAATGAGCCATGCGTCTCCAGCAGCTCCTTCTTGAAAGCGCATACCCACAGAACTGTTCTGTAAAATAAACGAGTCATGTGCTCCTCCGGGGTACCGGGCGACAGCATTCAGAAGGTTGTGCTCGGAGTCACAGATGACTTGTACATTTATTGAATGGTAACGCTTACGGTTGAGGTATGGGTATGGCTCTGGAGAGGGTGCCTTAATGCGTACGTGCGTGCAGTCTATTGCGCCGATGGTGTTGGGTAGGCCAGCAATAGAATGGAATCCTCTCTTGATGGGGATCTGTTCCGCTGCTGTGTAGGGAAACTGTATGTACTGCGGGGCCAGTTTTATTAATCCATCCAGCACTGGTGGCATGATGCGGCTGATGGTTGATTGCGAGATGCCCACCCTGTCTCCCAACACCGTCTGGAATGTGCCAGTGGCTAAAAAGCCCAAGGTAGAAAGTACCCGCACATGTGTTGGTACTGGGTTAGAGCGTCTGGTGTGGCTCCGCAGTGCTGGCTCCAAACTGTTACACAGCTCTAACAAAACAGCTCTTGGTAGTCTAAAGCGTGAAAATAAATATTCATCACTTCGGGCAAATAGGTCAATATGGTCCTGAAAAACGCGTTCTCTCCCGAGGGCACGATCTGCGATATCTTGCAGCAGCAACAAAATTGCCATTGTGAGTTGATGCAGGCAGAAAGAGGCCTACTTTGGTCCTATATAAATACCAATGATCAATCACTAATTAATGGCCATAATTTACATAATTGATGTAAGTGTTAACGTGTGCGTGTGTGTGTGTGTGTGTGCGTGTGTGTGTGTATTTTTACACAAACATGTGACACTAAGATGAGACATAAAGGAAAAACAGCGCCCTCTTTAAGTCAACTGAAAGAGGGCGCTGTTTTTCCTTTATGTTTAGATTGCACTTAAGAACACAAAAAACACCCTAAGAGTGCTCCACGGTGTGCGTAGATTCTGTTCTTACCTACGAACAAATCACAGCTAAGAAAACATTGAGGGATCCCAAAACCTTCTTAAAAACTTCCTAAGTGGGTCTAAGAACAAATTTCCTCTTAAGACGTTCTTAAGAACCATTGGCGCATGAGGCCCAATGTTCTTATGTTCCTAATGTTCTTACTGGGCCTCATGCGCCAACCGTTCTTAAGAAGTTCTTAAGAGGAAATTTGTTCTTAGACCCACTTAGGACGTTTTTAAGACGGTTTTGGGATCCCTCAATGTTTTCTTAGCTGTGATTTGTTCGTAGGTAAGAACAGAATCTACGCACACTGTGGAGCACTCTTAGGGTGCCTTTTTTGTTCTTAACACAGCCGACGCGAATCACGTATCAATACGTTTCAATCACTTTTTTATAGCATACTTTCATTCATCTTTTTACCCACCCGGACAATGAAGAACCATCCCCCTATCATTGCGGCTTAGTCCCGCTCACGTGATCAGAAAAAAAAACCAAAACAAAAAAAAAAACCCTCCCCTCCTGAAAACAGGAGGGCGGGCCGCTTTACGTGTAGAAGCCACTAAGCCAGTGGACGCGCCCATGGAATGATCCAGTCGGTGTGTGAAAAGAATCAAATTTCACCTAACCTCGCCTCACCAGGCTTTCCTCCACCTATTGGCTTTCACACAACACTATACTACTCGATTCCCCCCTCCCCTCCTGTTTCTCCTGCAGGAGGAGGGCCTTGCGAGATGGGGGCTCTGTCCTGGCTCTGTCTCTCGGAAAAAAACGAACGGATCGCTGCCTAAACACATATGCACCGGATCCGATCGACGTCTGCAACACACATGGACAGATGCATGTTTCCTTCTTCATACTGTAGCGACCAAACGATCCCCGAGCCTACAATACTACGAACTAACCTAACCACAGTATCGAGGGGCCGCCACGACAACAGACACAGACGTCAGACAGTGTGCCGTTGGTGGATCACGTATCGCCATGCAGAACCGTCATAATCGGAGATCGCTCGGACGTGTGTTTGTAACGCTTTTTTATTCATTATAATTGTAGTGATAAGACCGCAATGAACGCATCGGGGACGTAATCGACCCGGGTGTAATGTATAACGAACTTTTCCGCGTCCTAAACCGTGGTGTTGTGATCCGTTGTCGTCGACATCACAGCCGGGTGAATCTTTTTTTCCTCCTCCATCGCCCCCAACCTGCATGCCCAGGCATGTTCTCTTGTTAGTAAATATACTTCACTAGCTTGAAAAACAAAATCAGCTGTTGATGACAACGCGTCTCACCGTTATACTATAGTTCTGAACCGAACGGTGGAATGGGACTTTTTATAGCCGTACGGATCAAGACTTTTGCTGCCCAATGTGCCCATGAACCCCCCCCCCAATGTTTTGCGATCAAGACAATGAGGCAATCATCATCATCATCTAAATAAAGCAGAGTTATGAAGGTTTATAGTCAGACATTGACAGGCAGATATAACAATAAACACAATAAATATGCTATACATCCTATACACCGAATGAAAGCCCTGAATGTGCAACTGTTCTCTACAGTTGCGCGGTGCAACTGTAGAGAACAGTTGCACCGCTCACTTCACAGGGGTGTGATTTTTATTATTACAGTAGAAGTTTACAGACCAAACTGTAAATAAAAGGTTTACATGACTTTCTGTCTCAGTCCGTATATAGCGAGCTGTAGTGAATAAGTACAGAACAGTTGCAACGCTCACTTCACAGGGGTGTGATTTTTATTATTACAGTAGAAGTTTACAGACCAAACTGTAAATAAAAGGTTTACATGACTTTCTGCCTTTAGAGTTCACAACCCAACCCAAACAAACCCAAACAAACGCACCATACCCACCACATAACCCTCACCCCACCCGCAATCATCCCCCCCCATACACCCCCACCTCATATACCGACAGCCACCACCTACATTTTCCTGTAAGCTTCCTACCTGCAAGCCCCCCTATCCCACCCTTTGCACCACCATATCACCATCAACACTATATCCACTACTACTACTTCTGAACATGACATGGATAATATGCTAATTTCTGCAAATTTACATTGATGTCTAGTGGTGAAAGTTGACTATTGTGAGATAAATAATAAAATACATTAATGAATATTGAAAATATTGAAATATTGAAAATATTAACATTTCTGTTCACTTCAGTACCTCCACAGTACTTTTAATGTTTGGAGTCTGGTGTTCCACCATATTTAGACTTTAGTTTAGGTATTCTTGACTTCACTCAACTTTATTTCTGTGTGTGAGGTCCTGTGATTTCTGTGTGCTGCAATCACACACAGGTGTGACTGCAGGCAAGGCCATGGAGTCATGCAAAACCACACCCACCTGGGTGAACACGGGTAGGAAAGTGAATTCCCAATGCCTTATATGGGATTGATGGGGTGGTTCCCTATGGTAATTAGGATGCTAATTAGGATATATGGGGCGTCTACCTATGATAATTTGAATGAACTGGCACACCCCTTCAAGTTACGAGGATTTGGATTCATCATCATAAGAACATGCTTACGAACAATTCTGCCTACTTAAGAACGTTTCATGAATCTGACTGGACTTCTCTTAGGAATTCACTTAGGAAGAAATGTAAGAGGAAAAGTTAGGAACTTATTGGCGCATGAGGCCCAATGTTCTTAATGTTCTTAATGTTCTTAACCCAGTCACCCATCTTCGACCTGAGGAGGATTCTACAAATGTTTTCTACATCCTGACAAGTTTTCTGAAAAAGCTATGTTTCTATGTCAGTCGATTTTTCAAAAATAGCAGACCTACAAGCTCATAGCGCGCCACTTGGTGGGTTCATGTTCCAACATGAACCCAACATGTAAAATATTGTTCCAACATGAACCCAACATTTAAAATATTGTTCCAACATGAACCCAACATTTAAAATATTGTTCCAACATATATCATTATGTTTACACAAACTCTTCAACTTTTTTTCAGGATTCACATACTTGGGTTCATGTTGGAACATACTAGACAACTAGAGTATGTCTGAAATAAGTGTCAGAGCTGAAATTAACATGTACATATGAAATAAATGCTTAAACATGTAGCTATAGGTGTAATGTTAGAGACCACAGAAGACATGTAAATATGAAATAAATGCTTAAACATGTAGCTAGGTGTAATGTTAGAGTCCACAGAAGACATGTAAATATGAAATAAATGCTTAAACATGTAGCTAGGTGTAATGTTAGAGACCACAGAAGACATGTAAACTGAAATAAATGCTTAAACATGTAGCTAGGTGTAATGTTAGAGTCCACAGCAGACATGTAAATATGAAATACATGCTTAAACATGTAGCTAGGTGTAATGTTAGAGACCACAGAAGACATGTAAATTTGAAATACATGCTTAAACATGTAGCTAGGTGTAATGTTAGAGTCCACAGCAGACATGTAAATATGAAATACATGCTTAAACATGTAGCTAGGTGTAATGTTAGAGACCACAGAAGACATGTAAATATGAAATACATGCTTAAACATGTAGCTAGGTGTAATGTTAGAGACCACAGAAGACATGTAAATATGAAATACATGCTTAAACATGTAGCTAGGTGTAATGTTAGAGTCCACAGAAGACATGTAAATATGAAATAAATGCTTAAACATGTAGCTAGGTGTAATGTTAGAGACCACAGAAGACATGTAAATATGAAATAAATGCTTAAACATGTAGCTAGGTGTAATGTTAGAGACCACAGAAGACATGTAAATATGAAATAAATGCTTAAACATGTAGCTAGGTGTAATGTTAGAGTCCACAGGAGACATGTAAATATGAAATAAATGCTTAAACATGTAGCTAGGTGTAATGTTAGAGTCCACAGAAGTGAACCTTTCAAGCCTGTTTTCTCAACTCGCTGTTTCTCTGCAAGACATTACTCTATAAGCCATATCTCCAAAACTGGTGGGTCAAACTGAACAACCAATATGTTAATTTGATGCTATGATTCCCTGCTTTCATATGACATGAAAAAAAACGAAAATTCCAAACAATCCAATGGCAGTCCCATGTCTAACCCCTTCAGACTGAGGTGACTCCACACCTCTGTCGACGTCATTATGTTTACACAAACTCTTCAACTTTCTTTCAGGATTCAAATTCAAAAAGCACAACAAATATCAACAAACAAAACCGTGTCGCCTCGCGCCACATTTTGAACTGTGACCTTTGACCTCATGGTTGTTTGTGACCTGGACACGCCCAGAGGTCGCCTGAGGTCGTCACAATACGTTTCAGTCGATTCAACGAACACGTCTAGATTTAATGTGTCAATATTCTGTCAATATTAGCCTATGTCAATATTCTGTCAATATTAGCCTATGTCAATATTCTGTCAATGAGGTTCACTCACTAGATTTAACAATTGAACAGGAATGTGATTTAAATACAAAAACAGCATTCAGGTCCTTTGCTGGTTAAACTGGAGCATTTTCTGAACCCATTTAGTGTGTGTGTGTGTGTGTGTGTGTGTGTGTGTGTGTGTGTGTGTGTGTGTGTGTGTGTGTGTGTGTGTGTGTGTGTGTGTGTGTGTGTGTGTGTGTGTGTGTGTGTGTGTGTGTGTGTGTGTGTGTGTGTGTGCGTCCTATACCTGCTTTGCAGTCAGAGAGATGTCGTTCTGTCGTGTCGACGAAGAGTTAACTGAACGGGACGGTCGTTGGACCTTGGAGTTTTAGGACCGTTCTGCTGAGGGGGCCGGATCACAGAGGGGTGTGTGTGTGTGTGTGTGTGTGTGTGTGTGTGTGTGTGTGTGTGTGTGTGTGTGTGTGTGTGTGTGTGTGTGTGTGTGTGTGTGTGTGTGTGTGTGTTGCGTTGCGTTGCGTAACTCCCCACTGTCATGTTCACTATCAGCAACTTCAAAACTTTGACCAAAAATAGTGTAATGATTGACAATGTTTTGGTCATAATGATTGACAGGTGTTTTGGTCATAGTGATTGTACGAAGGGTTAGGCGGGGGCAATTTTCTGACATTAATCTCAGAAATGTCTGACTTTATAATCTCACAGAAGGATTTTTTTTTAGATTTTGTTTTTTGTTTTTTAAACTCGGAAATGTCCGAGATTTTTCTCTCCCCGAAATCTCAGAGCTAAATCTCAGAGCTAAATCTCAGAGCTAAATCTCAGAGCTAAATCTCCCAAATCTGTGAGATTATAAAGTCAGAAATTTGCGAGATTTCTCTCGGATATCTCTGAGATTAATGTCGCAATTCTATGAGTTTGTAAAATCAGAAATGTGCGTATTATTTTCCCGAGATTTCTGCGTTTAATGTCAGAAAATGTTCTCATGGTAATGGGGGCAGTAATAAGCCTTGGTATTATTGTTTGACATCTGGAGCATTTATAAAAACCTTAAACATTTTGTTTTCTAATGTATGGAATTTCTTGGATTTTTCTGTGATTTCTTCACAAAATTACTGAAAATACAAAAATAATAATTTTGTTTTCATTTCATTGACTGTTTTGAAATAATTACAAGTAAAATGTAGGAAATTGTAGAGAAATACAGGGACCCCTGGTCCAGAAGACCAGGGGTCCCCAAACCTTTTCATGTCAAGGACCCCCAAGTTGACACTAGTCAGCCCCGTGGACCCCCAAGTTGACACTAGTCAGCCCCGTGGACCCCCAAGTTGACACTAGTCAGCCCCGCGGACCCCCAAGTTGACACTAGTCAGCCCCGCGGACCCCCAAGTTGACACTAGTCAGCCCCGCGGACCCCCAAGTTGACACTAGTCAGCCCCGTGGACCCCCAAGTTGACACTAGTCAGCCCCGCGGACCCCCAAGTTGACACTAGTCAGCCCCGTGGACCCCCAAGTTGACACTAGTCAGCCCCGCGGACCCCCAAGTTGACACTAGTCAGCCCCGTGGACCCCCAAGTTGACACTAGTCAGCCCCGCGGACCCCCAAGTTGACACTAGTCAGCCCCGTGAAATGAAATGAAATGAAACTAGAAAAAGTGCCCTTCCGGGCACAGGTCTCCACCAGGAGGATAGGAGTGTGTGTGATGTTTGGCAAAATGTTTAGGAGGATGTTTTTTTTAATTTGTTGAGGATAGAATTCTGGATGAGCAGGACATGTGGAGCATTTTGTACAAAACGGGCCACTCCTGAAAACTTTGGAAGGCAATGTTAGCCAATCAGTGTACAATCTGAGAAATCCAACAGACTCGTCTTGATCACATGACTACAGAGATCATGTATTTCTGTAGCCATTTCTTCATACGCCTTTGATGGCAATTGGATGATTTGAGGCATTTTGTTCCAAAAATGTGTTTTGCAAAAATCACCCTGTTGGTGGCGCTATAACAGGCCAATGTGAAAAGGGTGGGATATATTCCTCAGCCTAGTAAGAAAATGTGTGAAAGATTTCACGTAAATTGCATGCTGCGTTCATGATTTGAGGCTATTGTTCAAAACGGGGCAATCTTGCAAACTGTGAAAGCCAATTATAGCCAATTAGGATGGAATATGAAATATCGGACAGATCCGACTTGAGCACATGACCATAGAGATACTGTGTAACGATTTGTGAGATTTTTGGACAGAATCTGGAGGAGTAATATCAAAAAATGTGTTTTACAAAAGTCGGCCTCCTGGTGGCGCTATAAAAGGCAGATGCGGAAAATGCAGGTCAAAGGTTTGTCCTTGGCCTCTAGGGAGTGTGCATGCAACGTTTCACGCAGATTGGTGCAGTTTTAGGTAATAAATGTGAAAAGCTGCCTCATGGTGGCGCTATAACAGGCCGTTCTGGAAAATGTGGGGCAGAGGTTCATCGTTGGCATCCAGGGAGTGTGTGTGCAAAGTTTGGCATCGGCCGGGTTAACGGTGACGGAGATTAGCTGTACACAGACGGACGGAAGGAAGGACGGACGGACGGACACACACACGGACGGAGTGCAAAACATACTCTCTCCCCATGCCTTCGGCCTGGTGGAGACAATGATTACTATATGTACCCAGGGTATCTGGGCTAAGCTCAAGAACTTGTTTCCAGCCAGGCCCTGCTCATAGAACATTTCATCGTAGTGGTTCAATGCCTTGTTCAAGGGCACTTCAGCGGTGGTAATTTTAACATGTCGGACCGCTGATTCGAACTGGCGACCTTCCGGTATCAAGACCGCTCCGCAATCCGTTCGGCCACCGTCAACCCCAAGTTGACACTAGTCAGCCCCGCGGACCCCCAAGTTGACCCTAGTCAGCCCCGCGGACCCCCAAGTTGACCCTAGTCAGCCCTGAGGACCCCCAAGTTGACCCTAGTCAGCCCCGTGGACCCCCAAGTTGACACTAGTCAGCCCTGAGGACCCCCAAGTTGACCCTAGTCAGCCCCGCGGACCCCCAAGTTGACCCTAGTCAGCCCCGTGGACCCCCAAGTTGACCCTAGTCAGCCCCGTGGACCCCCAAGTTGACACTAGTCAGCCCCGCGGACCCCCAAGTTGACACTAGTCAGCCCCGAGGACCCCCAAGTTGACACTAGTCAGCCCCGCGGACCCCCAAGTTGACCCTAGTCAGCCCCGTGGACCCCCAAGTTGACCCTAGTCAGCCCCGTGGACCCCCAAGTTGACACTAGTCAGCCCCGTGGACCCCCAAGTTGACCCTAGTCAGCCCTGAGGACCCCCAAGTTGACCCTAGTCAGCCCCGTGGACCCCCAAGTTGACACTAGTCAGCCCTGAGGACCCCCAAGTTGACCCTAGTCAGCCCCGTGGACCCCCAAGTTGACACTAGTCAGCCCCGTGGACCCCCAAGTTGACACTAGTCAGCCCCGCGGACCCCCAAGTTGACCCTAGTCAGCCCCGCGGACCCCTAAGTTGACCCTAGTCAGCCCCACGGACCGCCAAGTTGACACTAGTCAGCCCTGAGGACCCCCAAGTTGACACTAGTCAGCCCTGAGGACCCCCAAGTTGACACTAGTCAGCCCCGTGGACCCCCAAGTTGACACTAGTCAGCCCCGCGGACCCCCAAGTTGACCCTAGTCAGCCCCGCGGACCCCCAAGTTGACCCTAGTCAGCCCCGCGGACCCCCAAGTTGACACTAGTCAGCCCCGTGGACCCCCAAGTTGACCCTAGTCAGCCCTGAGGACCCCCATTTGAAAATATACACCAGGGACCCCAATGCATGAGAGAAGATTTTTACGGCTATAGCAGTGATTCTCAACCCTTTTCATTTCAAGGACCCCCAGTTTGACATGCGTTAGTCTACGACAGACAGACAGACAGACAGACAGACAGACAGACAGACAGACAGACAGACAGACAGACAGACAGACAGACAGACAGACAGACAGACAGACAGACATACAGACATACAGACAGACAGACAGACGCAGGATGGGATGATTGACAGACAGACACACCTGAACTGACTCACCACTGATTAGACTCTGAGCCGGGCGTGGCCACACCTTTAATCGATAATAAGCCAGGTGTGTGTGTGTGTGTGTGTGTGTGTGTGTGTGTGTGTGTGTGTGTGTGTGTGTGTGTGTGTGTGTGTGTGTGTGTGTGTGTGTGTGTGTGTGTGTGTGTGCGCGTGTGCGTGTGCGTGTGCGTGCGTGCGCGTGTGGTTTAGAGATTCAACGTCCATGTAGTGACTAGAAATGCACTGACAATAGTCTGATTGATTGATTGATTGAAATGTTATTGAATTTTTTATGTAAAGCATTTTTTTTAAACAAGGCAAATCATTCATAACATCAACAGTACCAAATAACAATCATATTGAAAAAGGAGTGTAAAGAAGCATGTCTTCTCCATCTAATATCAGTCAATAATATATTCCAAATACTTATAGAACTAAATATGTGATATTACATATAGAAATAGTCTAGAGCAGTTGGTTCCCAAACCTTATCATGTCAAGGACCCCCAAATTGACAATAATCATCCCCGTGGACCCCATAAGAAAATATACACCAGGGACCCCCATAAGAGAAGGTTTTTACGGCTCTAGCAGTGATTCTCAATCCGTTTAATTTCAAGGACCCCCAGTTTGACATGCATTAGATCTACACACCCCCATTTAACCCATTTTGGGTGGGAACCCCTTTTGGTGTTTTAAACATTATGTTATAATTTAGCTATTGAAAAAGTAGCAGATCTACAAGCTCATAGCGCGCCACCGAGTGGTGCGCTACGAGCTTGTAGGTCTGCTATTTTTTTAAAATCGTGGATTTAGAAGATCTTTTTTTAAATTTTGAGGTCAGGCCTAAATGGGTTAATGGCATTTATATCTCTGGGAACCAAATTAATATTGTAAAATCAATGTTAATTTAACTCTGAGACAAAATGGTTCCATTTGTACACTATCTCAGAGTTACATAAGGGTCCATTTGGTTCCAAACTATCATTTTGCTGGGGACCCCCTGGAACTCCCTCAAGGACCCCTGGGGGTCCCCGGACCCCACTTTGGGAACCACAGGTCTAGAGTACATGTGCGTGCATAAAGTGAGTTAAAGGACAACTTTAGTTTTTTCCAACCAAAGTTCATGTCTTAGGTTGTTATTAGAGAAAGTAAAAGATGACGGTAATCTTTTTTTTCAAGCATAGGGCTAAATATGTACCGGTATTGGTTTTTACAACATTTTATATTGATTTATTTTTTTATTATTTACTATAGTCCTAATAAACCCCAGGAAATTACATCTGGCCACAAAAGATCACAGGATCTACTGAATGAGAAGGAGGCCTACTGGGGGGAAGCCACACTGTGTGTCGTAGGCTCAATATGTCAGTTTGACACATTCAGTAGATCCCGTGATCTTTTGTGGCAAGATGTAATTTCTTGGGGTCTAGTATAGGACTAGTAATTAATAAAATAAAATAAATCGCTATAACATTTTGTAAAAAAAATACAGATTTAGCCCCATGCTCGAATGCCTACAGCTGGGTTGTTGGTCAATATATATGTCTAGTGCTACAGCTGGGTTGTAGGTCAATATATATGTCTAGTGCTACATGGGTTGTAGGTCAATATATATGTCTAGTGCTACAGCTGGGTTGTAGGTCAATATATATGTCTAGTGCTACAGCTGGGTTGTAGGTCAATATATATGTCTAGTGCTACATGGGTTGTAGGTCAATATATATGTCTAGTGCTACATGGGTTGTAGGTCAATATATATGTCTAGTGCTACAGCTGGGTTGTAGGTCAATATATATGTCTAGTGCTACAGCTGGGTTGTAGGTCAATATATATGTCTAGTGCTACAGCTGGGTGGTAGGTCAATATATATGTCTAGTGCTACAGCTGGGTTGTAGGTCAATATATATGTCTAGTGCTACAGCTGGGTGGTAGGTCAATATATATGTCTAGTGCTACATGGGTTGTAGGTCAATATATATGTCTAGTGCTACATGGGTTGTAGGTCAATATATATGTCTAGTGCTACATGGGTTGTAGGTCAATATATATGTCTAGTGCTACAGCTGGGTTGTAGGTCAATATATATGTCTAGTGCTACAGCTGGGTTGTAGGTCAATATATATGTCTAGTGCTACAGCTGGGTTGTAGGTCAATATATATGTCTAGTGCTACAGCTGGGTTGTAGGTCAATATATATGTCTAGTGCTACAGCTGGGTTGTAGGTCAATATATATGTCTAGTGCTACAGCTGGGTTGTAGGTCAATATATATGTCTAGTGCTACAGCTGGGTTGTAGGTCAATATATATGTCTAGTGCTACATGGGTTGTAGGTCAATATATATGTCTAGTGCTACATGGGTTGTTGGTCAATATATATGTCTAGTGCTACAGCTGGGTTGTAGGTCAATATATATGTCTAGTGCTACATGGGTTGTAGGTCAATATATATGTCTAGTGCTACAGCTGGGTTGTAGGTCAATATATATGTCTAGTGCTACAGCTGGGTTGTAGGTCAATATATATGTCTAGTGCTACAGCTGGGTTGTAGGTCAATATATATGTCTAGTGCTACATGGGTTGTAGGTCAATATATATGTCTAGTGCTACAGCTGGGTTGTAGGTCAATATATATGTCTAGTGCTACATGGGTTGTAGGTCAATATATATGTCTAGTGCTACATGGGTTGTTGGTCAATATATATGTCTAGTGCTACAGCTGGGTTGTATGTCAATATATATGTCTAGTGCTACATGGGTTGTTGGTCAATATATATGTCTAGTGCTACAGCTGGGTTGTAGGTCAATATATATGTCTAGTGCTACAGCTGGGTTGTAGGTCAATATATATGTCTAGTGCTACATGGGTTGTTGGTCAATATATATGTCTAGTGCTACATGGGTTGTAGGTCAATATATATGTCTAGTGCTACAGCTGGGTTGTAGGTCAATATATATGTCTAGTGCTACAGCTGGGTTGTA
This sequence comes from Electrona antarctica, assembly GCF_951216825.1. NCBI lineage: Eukaryota > Metazoa > Chordata > Actinopteri > Myctophiformes > Myctophidae > Electrona > Electrona antarctica. The sequence continues at coordinate 318,426 of NW_027636977.1, read as the reverse complement.
GGTCAATATATATGTCTAGTGCTACATGGGTTGTTGGTCAATATATATGTCTAGTGCTACAGCTGGGTTGTTGGTCAATATATATGTCTAGTGCTACATGGGTTGTTGGTCAATATATATGTCTAGTGCTACAGCTGGGTTGTAGGTCAATATATATGTCTAGTGCTACATGGGTTGTTGGTCAATATATATGTCTAGTGCTACATGGGTTGTTGGTCAATATATATGTCTAGTGCTACATGGGTTGTTGGTCAATATATATGTCTAGTGCTACATGGGTTGTAGGTCAATATATATGTCTAGTGCTACAGCTGGGTTGTAGGTCAATATATATGTCTAGTGCTACAGCTGGGTTGTAGGTCAATATATATGTCTAGTGCTACAGCTGGGTTGTAGGTCAATATATATGTCTAGTGCTACAGCTGGGTTGTTGGTCAATATATATGTCTAGTGCTACAGCTGGGTTGTAGGTCAATATATATGTCTAGTGCTACAGCTGGGTTGTAGGTCAATATATATGTCTAGTGCTACATGGGTTGTAGGTCAATATATATGTCTAGTGCTACATGGGTTGTTGGTCAATATATATGTCTAGTGCTACAGCTGGGTTGTTGGTCAATATATATGTCTAGTGCTACAGCTGGGTTGTAGGTCAATATATATGTCTAGTGCTACAGCTGGGTTGTATGTCAATATATATGTCTAGTGCTACATCGGTTGTTGGTCAATATATATGTCTAGTGCTACATGGGTTGTTGGTCAATATATATGTCTAGTGCTACATGGGTTGTAGGTCAATATATATGTCTAGTGCTACATGGGTTGTAGGTCAATATATATGTCTAGTGCTACAGCTGGGTTGTAGGTCAATATATATGTCTAGTGCTACATGGGTTGTAGGTCAATATATATGTCTAGTGCTACATGGGTTGTAGGTCAATATATATGTCTAGTGCTACAACTGGGTTGTAGGTCAATATATATGTCTAGTGCTACAGCTGGGTTGTAGGTCAATATATATGTCTAGTGCTACAGCTGGGTTGTAGGTCAATATATATGTCTAGTGCTACAGCTGGGTTGTAGGTCAATATATATGTCTAGTGCTACATGGGTTGTTGGTCAATATATATGTCTAGTGCTACATGGGTTGTTGGTCAATATATATGTCTAGTGCTACATGGGTTGTAGGTCAATATATATGTCTAGTGCTACAGCTGGGTTGTAGGTCAATATATATGTCTAGTGCTACAGCTGGGTTGTTGGTCAATATATATGTCTAGTGCTACAGCTGGGTTGTAGGTCAATATATATGTCTAGTGCTACAGCTGGGTTGTATGTCAATATATATGTCTAGTGCTACATGGGTTGTTGGTCAATATATATGTCTAGTGCTACATGGGTTGTAGGTCAATATATATGTCTAGTGCTACATGGGTTGTTGGTCAATATATATGTCTAGTGCTACATGGGTTGTAGGTCAATATATATGTCTAATGCTACAGCTGGGTTGTAGGTCAATATATATGTCTAGTGCTACAGCTGGGTTGTAGGTCAATATATATGTCTAGTGCTACATGGGTTGTAGGTCAATATATATGTCTAGTGCTACAACTGGGTTGTAGGTCAATATATATGTCTAGTGCTACAGCTGGGTTGTAGGTCAATATATATGTCTAGTGCTACAACTGGGTTGTAGGTCAATATATATGTCTAGTGCTACAGCTGGGTTGTAGGTCAATATATATGTCTAGTGCTACAACTGGTTTGTAGGTCAATATATATGTCTAGTGCTACAGCTGGGTTGTAGGTCAATATATATGTCTAGTGCTACAGCTGGGTTGCAGGTCAATATATATGTCTAGTGCTACAGCTGGGTTGTAGGTCAATATATATGTCTAGTGCTACATGGGTTGTAGGTCAATATATATGTCTAGTGATACAGCTGGGTTGTAGGTCAATATATATGTCTAGTGCTACAGCTGGGTTGTAGGTCAATATATATGTCTAGTGCTACATGGGTTGTTGGTCAATATATATGTCTAGTGCTACATGGGTTGTAGGTCAATATATATGTCTTGTGCTACAGCTGGGTTGTAGGTCAATATATATGTCTAGTGCTACATGGGTTGTAGGTCAATATATATGTCTAGTGCTACAGCTGGGTTGTAGGTCAATATATATGTCTAGTGCTACATGGGTTGTTGGTCAATATATATGTCTAGTGCTACAGCTGGGTTGTAGGTCAATATATATGTCTAGTGCTACATGGGTTGTTGGTCAATATATATGTCTAGTGCTACATGGGTTGTAGGTCAATATATATGTCTAGTGCTACATGGGTTGTAGGTCAATATATATGTCTAGTGCTACATGGGTTGTTGGTCAATATATATGTCTAGTGCTACAGCTGGGTTGTAGGTCAATATATATGTCTAGTGCTACATGGGTTGTAGGTCAATATATATGTCTAGTGCTACAGCTGGGTTGTAGGTCAATATATATGTCTAGTGCTACATGGGTTGTTGGTCAATATATATGTCTAGTGCTACAGCTGGGTTGTAGGTCAATATATATGTCTAGTGCTACATGGGTTGTTGGTCAATATATATGTCTAGTGCTACATGGGTTGTAGGTCAATATATATGTCTAGTGCTACATGGGTTGTAGGTCAATATATATGTCTAGTGCTACATGGGTTGTAGGTCAATATATATGTCTAGTGCTACATGGGTTGTAGGTCAATATATATGTCTAGTGCTACAGCTGGGTTGTAGGTCAATATATATGTCTAGTGCTACATGGGTTGTAGGTCAATATATATGTCTAGTGCTACATGGGTTGTAGGTCAATATATATGTCTAGTGCTACAGCTGGGTTGTAGGTCAATATATATGTCTAGTGCTACATGGGTTGTAGGTCAATATATATGTCTAGTGCTACATGGGTTGTAGGTCAATATATATGTCTAGTGCTACAGCTGGGTTGTAGGTCAATATATATGTCTAGTGCTACAGCTGGGTTGTAGGTCAATATATATGTCTAGTGCTACAGCTGGGTTGTAGGTCAATATATATGTCTAGTGCTACAGCTGGGTTGTAGGTCAATATATATGTCTAGTGCTACATGGGTTGTAGGTCAATATATATGTCTAGTGCTACATGGGTTGTAGGTCAATATATATGTCTAGTGCTACATGGGTTGTAGGTCAATATATATGTCTAGTGCTACAGCTGGGTTGTTGGTCAATATATATGTCTAGTGCTACATGGGTTGTAGGTCAATATATATGTCTAGTGCTACATGGGTTGTTGGTCAATATATATGTCTAGTGCTACAGCTGGGTTGTAGGTCAATATATATGTCTAGTGCTACATGGGTTGTAGGTCAATATATATGTCTAGTGCTACAGCTGGGTTGTAGGTCAATATATATGTCTAGTGCTACATGGGTTGTAGGTCAATATATATGTCTTGTGCTACAGCTGGGTTGTAGGTCAATATATATGTCTAGTGCTACATGGGTTGTAGGTCAATATATATGTCTAGTGCTACAGCTGGGTTGTAGGTCAATATATATGTCTAGTGCTACATGGGTTGTTGGTCAATATATATGTCTAGTGCTACAGCTGGGTTGTAGGTCAATATATATGTCTAGTGCTACATGGGTTGTTGGTCAATATATATGTCTAGTGCTACATGGGTTGTAGGTCAATATATATGTCTAGTGCTACATGGGTTGTAGGTCAATATATATGTCTAGTGCTACATGGGTTGTTGGTCAATATATATGTCTAGTGCTACAGCTGGGTTGTAGGTCAATATATATGTCTAGTGCTACATGGGTTGTAGGTCAATATATATGTCTAGTGCTACAGCTGGGTTGTAGGTCAATATATATGTCTAGTGCTACATGGGTTGTTGGTCAATATATATGTCTAGTGCTACAGCTGGGTTGTAGGTCAATATATATGTCTAGTGCTACATGGGTTGTTGGTCAATATATATGTCTAGTGCTACATGGGTTGTAGGTCAATATATATGTCTAGTGCTACATGGGTTGTAGGTCAATATATATGTCTAGTGCTACATGGGTTGTAGGTCAATATATATGTCTAGTGCTACATGGGTTGTAGGTCAATATATATGTCTAGTGCTACAGCTGGGTTGTAGGTCAATATATATATATGTCTAGTGCTACATGGGTTGTAGGTCAATATATATGTCTAGTGCTACATGGGTTGTAGGTCAATATATATGTCTAGTGCTACAGCTGGGTTGTAGGTCAATATATATGTCTAGTGCTACATGGGTTGTAGGTCAATATATATGTCTAGTGCTACATGGGTTGTAGGTCAATATATATGTCTAGTGCTACAGCTGGGTTGTAGGTCAATATATATGTCTAGTGCTACATGGGTTGTAGGTCAATATATATGTCTAGTGCTACATGGGTTGTAGGTCAATATATATGTCTAGTGCTACAGCTGGGTTGTAGGTCAATATATATGTCTAGTGCTACAGCTGGGTTGTAGGTCAATATATATGTCTAGTGCTACAGCTGGGTTGTAGGTCAATATATATGTCTAGTGCTACAGCTGGGTTGTAGGTCAATATATATGTCTAGTGCTACATGGGTTGTAGGTCAATATATATGTCTAGTGCTACATGGGTTGTAGGTCAATATATATGTCTAGTGCTACATGGGTTGTAGGTCAATATATATGTCTAGTGCTACATGGGTTGTAGGTCAATATATATGTCTAGTGCTACATGGGTTGTAGGTCAATATATATGTCTAGTGCTACATGGGTTGTAGGTCAATATATATGTCTAGTGCTACATGGGTTGTAGGTCAATATATATGTCTAGTGCTACAGCTGGGTTGTTGGTCAATATATATGTCTAGTGCTACATGGGTTGTAGGTCAATATATATGTCTAGTGCTACATGGGTTGTTGGTCAATATATATGTCTAGTGCTACAGCTGGGTTGTAGGTCAATATATATGTCTAGTGCTACATGGGTTGTAGGTCAATATATATGTCTAGTGCTACATGGGTTGTTGGTCAATATATATGTCTAGTGCTACAGCTGGGTTGTAGGTCAATATATATGTCTAGTGCTACATGGGTTGTAGGTCAATATATATGTCTAGTGCTACAGCTGGGTTGTAGGTCAATATATATGTCTAGTGCTACAGCTGGGTTGTAGGTCAATATATATGTCTAGTGCTACATGGGTTGTAGGTCAATATATATGTCTAGTGCTACAGCTGGGTTGTAGGTCAATATATATGTCTAGTGCTACAGCTGGGTTGTAGGTCAATATATATGTCTAGTGCTACAGCTGGGTTGTAGGTCAATATATATGTCTAGTGCTACATGGGTTGTAGGTCAATATATATGTCTAGTGCTACAGCTGGGTTGTAGGTCAATATATATGTCTAGTGCTACAGCTGGGTTGTTGGTCAATATATATGTCTAGTGCTACATGGGTTGTAGGTTAATATATATGTCTAGTGCTACATGGGTTGTAGGTCAATATATATGTCTAGTGCTACAGCTGGGTTGTCGGTCAATATATATGTCTAGTGCTACATGGGTTGTAGGTCAATATATATGTCTAGTGCTACAACTGGGTTGTAGGTCAATATATATGTCTAGTGCTACATGGGTTGTAGGTCAATATATATGTCTAGTGCTACAGCTGGGTTGTAGGTTAATATATATGTCTAGTGCTACAACTGGGTTGTAGGTCAATATATATGTCTAGTGCTACAGCTGGGTTGTAGGTCAATATATATGTCTAGTGCTACAACTGGGTTGTAGGTCAATATATATGTCTAGTGCTACAGCTGGGTTGTAGGTCAATATATATGTCTAGTGCTACAGCTGGGTTGTAGGTCAATATATATGTCTAGTGCTACATGGGTTGTAGGTCAATATATATGTCTAGTGCTACAACTGGGTTGTAGGTCAATATATATGTCTAGTGCTACAGCTGGGTTGTAGGTCAATATATATGTCTAGTGCTACAGCTGGGTTGTAGGTCAATATATATGTCTAGTGCTACATGGGTTGTAGGTCAATATATATGTCTAGTGCTACATGGGTTGTAGGTCAATATATATGTCTAGTGCTACAGCTGGGTTGTAGGTCAATATATATGTCTAGTGCTACAGCTGGGTTGTAGGTCAATATATATGTCTAGTGCTACATGGGTTGTAGGTCAATATATATGTCTAGTGCTACAGCTGGGTTGTAGGTCAATATATATGTCTAGTGCTACAGCTGGGTTGTAGGTCAATATATATGTCTAGTGCTACAGCTGGGTTGTAGGTCAATATATATGTCTAGTGCTACATGGGTTGTAGGTCAATATATATGTCTAGTGCTACAGCTGGGTTGTAGGTCAATATATATGTCTAGTGCTACAGCTGGGTTGTTGGTCAATATATATGTCTAGTGCTACATGGGTTGTAGGTTAATATATATGTCTAGTGCTACATGGGTTGTAGGTCAATATATATGTCTAGTGCTACAGCTGGGTTGTCGGTCAATATATATGTCTAGTGCTACATGGGTTGTAGGTCAATATATATGTCTAGTGCTACAACTGGGTTGTAGGTCAATATATATGTCTAGTGCTACATGGGTTGTAGGTCAATATATATGTCTAGTGCTACAGCTGGGTTGTAGGTTAATATATATGTCTAGTGCTACAACTGGGTTGTAGGTCAATATATATGTCTAGTGCTACAGCTGGGTTGTAGGTCAATATATATGTCTAGTGCTACAACTGGGTTGTAGGTCAATATATATGTCTAGTGCTACAGCTGGGTTGTAGGTCAATATATATGTCTAGTGCTACAGCTGGGTTGTAGGTCAATATATATGTCTAGTGCTACATGGGTTGTAGGTCAATATATATGTCTAGTGCTACAGCTGGGTTGTTGGTCAATATATATGTCTAGTGCTACAGCTGGGTTGTAGGTCAATATATATGTCTAGTGCTACAGCTGGGTTGTAGGTCAATATATATGTCTAGTGCTACAGCTGGGTTGTAGGTCAATATATATGTCTAGTGCTACATGGGTTGTAGGTCAATATATATGTCTAGTGCTACATGGGTTGTAGGTCAACTAGAACTAGACTAAAAATGTCAGGAAGGGACTAGTGGACAAGAGATCCAGTATAAGTCATTTTACACTTGGTTGCATGCTGAAAATAGCAGATCTACAAGCGTGTTGTGAGCTTGTAGATCGGCTATTTTCAGCAAGTGTAAAAACACTCATTACATAACGGCATCAATTAAGGCCTAAATCACCTGTAGATTTAGTCGACTAAATCACCTGTAGATTTAGTCAACTAAATCACCTGTAGATTATTATGGGATCGGGAGCAAAACAACGTGATCGGGACACGCCCACCTATAAGGACTTGAACAACACCTTTAGGTCACAATATTTCATTAAAGTCATAACGCTGCCACCTACTGGCAACAACGTGAACTATAATCACAGCAAGAATGGCCTGGAAGTTATACTTTTACAAACCAAATCCTGTTTGGAATCATTCATGCAGTGTTGTTTTCGGCGACTAAAACTAAGAAGAAAAATGTTCGTCGACTACCTCTTTTCCGCTGACGAAAACTACATGGAAACTAAATGAAAACTAAGCTATGGTGACTAAAACTAAGACTAAATATACTGACAATTTCGTCAACAAATACAAACTAGACTAAAATGTTAGGAAGGAACTAGTGGACAAGAGATCCAGTATAAGTCATTTTACACTTGGTTGCATGCTGATCTACAATCTCACAACGCGTCGACGTGTTGTGAGATTGTAGATCTGCTATTTTCAGCAAGTGTAAATACAGTCATTACGACTGCATCAAGGCCCGCCAAGACACATTTTAGTCGACTAAATCAACCATAGATTTAGTCGACTAAAATCGTATGGTTAAAAGGCTCTAGATAAAAAGAGAGGACCCGGGCACTCAGAGGAGAGAGAGAGAGATACAAATTAGGAACGCCTTTATTAACCCTTTCAGCGCTAGCATTTATTGAAAAATTAGGATCTAATTCACGCCAGCATTTTTTTTGTTTATTTGTGTCTTTTATTTCAATGTATGTTTGTTAATGGTACAAGATACCCGGGGTTGTGGCTCTTTCAGAGCGGGAACTCTGGGGGGAGGGAGGGGTAAAAATCTCAACAATTTTTTGTATGTTACTTTTGACTCATATGTGACTTGAAAAATGTATAAAGAAACTTTGATCAAATGTCGAATAAATAATGGGTCTGGTGTGAAAAGGGTTGAAAACCATTGCCCTATAGACGCCTTATCAGACGACGTCACACTGATAAGAAACAGCCCTATAGACGCCTTATCAGACGACGTCACACTGATAAGAAACAGCCCTATAGACGCCTTATCAGACGACGTCACACTGATAAGAAACAGCCCTATAGACGCCTTTATATCAGACGACGTCACACTGATAAGAAACAGCCCTATAGACGCCTTATCAGACGACGTCACACTAATAAGAAACAGCCCTATAGACGCCTTATCAGACGACGTCACACTAATAAGAAACAGCATGCGCGCAGAGCCGGACTTACCGTTGGGCTAGGGTGGGCTGAAGCCCGGGGGCCCCCGACTAGGGGGGCCCCCAAAAAAAGGTCGCCTTTTTTTTTTTAGCGCTGTAGGGCTTCAACAGGACTAAGGTGAGGCAGTCAGCAGGTCACAGCGCTGTAGGGCTTCAACAGGACTAAGGTGAGGCAGTCAGCAGGTCACAGCGCTGTAGGGCTTCAACAGGACTAAGGTGAGGCAGTCAGCAGGTCACAGCGCTGTAGGGCTTCAACAGGACTAAGGTGAGGCAGTCAGCAGGTCACAGCACTGTAGGGCTTCCAACCAGGACTAAGGTGAGGCAGTCAGCAGGTCACAGCGCTGTAGGGCTTCAACAGGACTAAGGTGAGGCAGTCAGCAGGTCACAGCGCTGTAGGGCTTCAACCAGGACTAAGGTGAGGCAGTCAGCAGGTCACAGCGCTGTAGGGCTTCAACAGGACTAAGGTGAGGCAGTCAGCAGGTCACAGCGCTGTAGGGCTTCAACAGGACTAAGGTGAGGCAGTCAGCAGGTCACAGCGCTGTAGGGCTTCAACAGGACTAAGGTGAGGCAGTCAGCAGGTCACAGCTCTGTAGGGCTTCAACAGGACTAAGGTGAGGCAGTCAGCAGGTCACAGCGCTGTAGGGCTTCAACAGGACTAAGGTGAGGCAGTCAGCAGGTCACAGCGCTGTAGGGCTTCAACAGGACTAAGGTGAGGCAGTCAGCAGGTCACAGCGCTGTAGGGCTTCAACAGGACTAAGGTGAGGCAGTCAGCAGGTCACAGCGCTGTAGGGCTTCAACAGGACTAAGGTGAGGCAGTCAGCAGGTCACAGCGCTGTAGGGCTTCAACAGGACTAAGGTGAGGCAGTCAGCAGGTCACAGCGCTGTAGGGCTTCCAACCCTATATCCAGCAGAAGCTTGGATAGTACTTATGTCTACCAGTGCTTTTTTTTGCTTTGCAACACCATGCCTTTACTTGCATGTGAATTATTTTGTTTTGGCGGTACTTGTAGGTTCTATATGTTTGTCTAAATAAAATAGGCTATTCATTTAATCAATCAATCAAAGTAAACCCATTAATTAACCTGTTACCCTCTAGGACCTCTAGGAGTCTCAATAACAGTTACGTAACTGCTGTTTAATGTAGCAGAAGAAAGAGGCAATTCAATTTTAACATCCCAGATCGATTGAAATATGAATCCACTGTGCTGACTACACCTCCATGATATCAATATGAATCCACTGTGCTGACTACACCTCCATGATATCAATATGAATCCACTGTGCTGACTACACCTCCATGATATCAATATGAATCCACTGTGCTGACTACACCTCCATGATATCAATATGAATCCACTGTGCTGACTGACAACACCTCCATGATATCAATATGAATCCACTGTGCTGACTACACCTCCATGATATCAATATGAATCCACTGTGCTGACTACACCTCCATGATATCAATATGAATCCACTGTGCTGACTACACCTCCATGATATCAATATGAATCCACTGTGCTGACTACACCTCCATGATATCAATATGAATCCACTGTGCTGACTACACCTCCATGATATCAATATGAATCCACTGTGCTGACTACACCTCCATGATATCAATATGAATCCACTGTGCTGACTACACCTCCATGATATCAATATGAATCCACTGTGCTGACTACACCTCCATGACATCAATATGAATCCACTGTGCTGACTGACAACACCTCCATGATATCAATATGAATCCACTGTGCTGACTACACCTCCATGATATAAATATGAATCCACTGTGCTGACTACACCTCCATGATATAAATATGAATCCACTGTGCTGACTACACCTCCATGACATCAATATGAATCCACTGTGCTGACTGCACCTCCATGATATCAATATGAATCCACTGTGCTGACTGACAACACCTCCATGATATAAATATGAATCCACTGTGCTGACTACACCTCCATGATATAAATATGAATCCACTGTGCTGACTACACCTCCATGACATCAATATGAATCCACTGTGCTGACTACACCTCCATGATATCAATATGAATCCACTGTGCTGACTGACAACACCTCCATGATATAAATATGAATCCACTGTGCTGACTACACCTCCATGATATCAATATGAATCCACTGTGCTGACTACACCTCCATGATATAAATATGAATCCACTGTGCTGACTACACCTCCTTGATAATGATATAAATATGAATCCACTGTGCTGACTACACCTCCATGATATCAATATGAATCCACTGTGCTGACTACACCTCCATGATATCAATATGAATCCACTGTGCTGACTGACAACACCTCCATGATATCAATATGAATCCACTGTGCTGACTACACCTCCATGATATCAATATGAATCCACTGTGCTGACTACACCTCCATGATATCAATATGAATCCACTGTGCTGACTACACCTCCATGATATCAATATGAATCCACTGTGCTGACTACACCTCCATGATATCAATATGAATCCACTGTGCTGACTACACCTCCATGATATCAATATGAATCCACTGTGCTGACTACACCTCCATGATATCAATATGAATCCACTGTGCTGACTACACCTCCATGATATCAATATGAATCCACTGTGCTGACTACACCTCCATGATATCAATATGAATCCACTGTGCTGACTACACCTCCATGATATCAATATGAATCCACTGTGCTGACTACACCTCCATGATATCAATATGAATCCACTGTGCTGACTGACTACACCTAGCTCCATGATATCAATATGAATCCACTGTGCTGACTACACCTCCATGACATCAATATGAATCCACTGTGCTGACTGACAACACCTCCATGATATCAATATGAATCCACTGTGCTGACTACACCTCCATGATATAAATATGAATCCACTGTGCTGACTACACCTCCATGATATAAATATGAATCCACTGTGCTGACTACACCTCCATGACATCAATATGAATCCACTGTGCTGACTGCACCTCCATGATATCAATATGAATCCACTGTGCTGACTGACAACACCTCCATGATATAAATATGAATCCACTGTGCTGACTACACCTCCATGATATAAATATGAATCCACTGTGCTGACTACACCTCCATGACATCAATATGAATCCACTGTGCTGACTACACCTCCATGATATCAATATGAATCCACTGTGCTGACTACACCTCCATGACATCAATATGAATCCACTGTGCTGACTACACCTCCATGACATCAATATGAATCCACTGTGCTGACTACACCTCCATGATATCAATATGAATCCACTGTGCTGACTGACTACACCTCCATGATATCAATATGAATCCACTGTGCTGACTGACAACACCTCCATGATATAAATATGAATCCACTGTGCTGACTACACCTCCATGATATCAATATGAATCCACTGTGCTGACTACACCTCCATGATATAAATATGAATCCACTGTGCTGACTACACCTCCTTGATAATGATATAAATATGAATCCACTGTGCTGACTACACCTCCATGATATCAATATGAATCCACTGTGCTGACTACACCTCCATGATATCAATATGAATCCACTGTGCTGACTGACAACACCTCCATGATATCAATATGAATCCACTGTGCTGACTACACCTCCATGATATCAATATGAATCCACTGTGCTGACTACACCTCCATGATATAAATATGAATCCACTGTGCTGACTACACCTCCTTGATATCAATATGAATCCACTGTGCTGACTACACCTCCATGATATAAATATGAATCCACTGTGCTGACTACACCTCCATGATATCAATATGAATCCACTGTGCTGACTACACCTCCTTGATATCAATATGAATCCACTGTGCTGACTACACCTCCATGATATCAATATGAATCCACTGTGCTGACTCCACCTCCATGATATCAATATGAATCCACTGTGCTGACTACACCTCCATGATATCAATATGAATCCACTGTGCTGACTACACCTCCATGATATCAATATGAATCCACTGTGCTGACTACACCTCCATGATATCAATATGAATCCACTGTGCTGACTACACCTCCATGATATAAATATGAATCCACTGTGCTGACTACACCTCCATGATATCAATATGAATCCACTGTGCTGACTACACCTCCATGATATCAATATGAATCCACTGTGCTGACTACACCTCTTTGATAATGATATAAATATGAATCCACTGTGCTGACTACACCTCCATGATATCAATATGAATCCACTGTGCTGACTACACCTCCTTGATATCAATATGAATCCATTGTGCTGACTACACCTCCATGATATCAATATGAATCCACTGTGCTGACTACACCTCCATGATATCAATATGAATCCACTGTGCTGACTACACCTCCATGATATCAATATGAATCCACTGTGCTGACTACACCTCCATGATATCAATATGAATCCACTGTGCTGACTACACCTCCTTGATATCAATATGAATCCACTGTGCTGACTACACCTCCATGATATCAATATGAATCCACTGTGCTGACTACACCTCCATGATATCAATATGAATCCACTGTGCTGACTACACCTCCATGATATCAATATGAATCCACTGTGCTGACTACACCTCCATGATATCAATATGAATCCACTGTGCTGACAACACCTCCATGATATCAATATGAATCCACTGTGCTGACTACACCTCCTTGATATCAATATGAATCCACTGTGCTGACTACACCTCCATGATATCAATATGAATCCACTGTGCTGACTACACCTCCATGATATCAATATGAATCCACTGTGCTGACTACACCTCCATGATATCAATATGAATCCACTGTGCTGACTACACCTCCATGATATCAATATGAATCCACTGTGCTGACTACACCTCCATGATATCAATATGAATCCACTGTGCTGACTACACCTCCATGATATCAATATGAATCCACTGTGCTGACTACACCTCCATGACATCAATATGAATCCACTGTGCTGACTACACCTCCATGATATCAATTTGAATCCACTGTGCTGACTGACAACACCTCCATGATATAAATATGAATCCACTGTGCTGACTACACCTCCATGATATCAATATGAATCCACTGTGCTGACTGACAACACCTAGCTCCATGATATCAATATGAATCCACTGTGCTGACTACACCTCCATGATATATAGGAGCACACTACAATTTACAATTTAGTCATTTAGCAGACGCTCTTAATCCAGAGCGATTTACATTAAGCAATAACAAAAAGCATGAAGCAATAACAAAAAGCATGGCAATACATCACATACATAAAAGTAGTTTATGTATGCATGAAACATGCGTAAGCTAAGAACGTAACAGTGGAATAATGAAACCATACATATAAACTATACATATGCTATACATATGTACTATGAAGTGCTATGACTACATACAATGCAATTCTAGTGCCGTCTACATAACATGCTATAAGTCTGTATCAAATGATATCTAAGTCTACAAAAAGTGCTATAACAACAATAACTTTGCATTGTGAGTAAAAACAGTGTAATGCTAAAGGTTTAATCACAGGGCTGTCTGCTTCATATGTACCAGTGCATTCTGGTATTGTGAATCAATGCACTAACTTCAGTGTTTACTGACTGACCTAGCTGACCTACAATCACAATATATAATAGCACAGTGAGTCTCAGACTGCAGGGTCCGTCCGGGGACCTCCAGGGGTCCGCAGATTTCGTGTTTTGTTTTTTTAATATAGCATCAACATCAGCTGTAGCTCCACTATAAACCCTATAGGCTACACATCGGCTATTTGAAACTAGCCGATCTACGAGCTTGTTGATCAGCCATATGTTCAACAAATCAGACCTTTAAACTCAGTCAAATACATTTCAAATCATATGAAATAAAACATTGGGTCTTTAGTAGGGTCTAAGGGTCTAAGGGTCTAAGGGTCTTTAGTAGGGTCTAAGGGTCTAAGGGTCTAAGGGTCTTTAGTAGGGTCTAAGGGTCTTTAGTAGGGTCTAAGGGTCTAAGGGTCTAAGGGTCTTTAGTAGGGTCTAAGGGTCTAAGGGTCTTTAGTAGGGTCTAAGGGTCTAAGGGTCTTTAGTAGGGTCTAAGGGTCTTTAGTAGGGTCTAAGGGTCTAAGGGTCTAGGGTCTAAGGGTCTTTAGTAGGGTCTAAGGGTCTAAGGGTCTTTAGTAGGGTCTAAGGGTCTAAGGGTCTTTAGTAGGGTCTAAGGGTCTAAGGGTCTTTAGTAGGGTCTAAGGGTCTAAGGGTCTTTAGTAGGGTCTAAGGGTCTAAGGGTCTTTAGAAGGGTCTAAGGGTCTTTAGTAGGGTCTAAGGGTCTAAGGGTCTAAGGGTCTTTAGTAGGGTCTAAGGGTCTAAGGGTCTTTAGTAGGGTCTAAGGGTCTATGGGTCTTTAGTAGGGTCTAAGGGTCTAAGGGTCTTTAGTAGGGTCTAAGGGTCTAGGGTCTAAGGGTCTAAGGGTCTTTAGTAGGGTCTAAGGGTCTAAGGGTCTTTAGTAGGGTCTAAGGGTCTAAGGGTCTTTAGTAGGGTCTAAGGGTCTAAGGGTCTAAGGGTCTTTAGTAGGGTCTAAGGGTCATTAGTAGGGTCTAAGGGTCTAAGGGTCTAAGGGTCTTTAGCAGGGTCTAAGGGTCTAAGGGTCTTTAGTAGGGTCTAAGGGTCTTTAGTAGGGTCTAAGGGTCTAAGGGTCTAAGGGTCTTTAGTAGGGTCTAAGGGTCTAAGGGTCTTTAGTAGGGTCTAAGGGTCTAAGGGTCTAAGGGTCTTTAGTAGGGTCTAAGGGTCTAAGGGTCTTTAGTAGGGTCTAAGGAGTAAACAGTGATCCTGTGAGTTATTATTAATCGTCAGCTGGTTGCTATGCAGCGTTCAGCCCCATCATGTACAGTAACAGTCAGCTGGTTGCTATGCAGCGTTCAGCCCCATCATGTACAGTAACAGTCAGCTGGTTGCTATGCAGCGTTCAGCCCCATCATGTACAGTAACAGTCAGCTGGTTGCTATGCAGCGTTCAGCCCCATCATGTACAGTAACAGTCAGCTGGTTGCTATGCAGCGTTCAGCCCCATCATGTACAGTAACAGTCAGCTGGTTGCTATGCAGCGTTCAGCCCCATCATGTACAGTAACAGTCAGCTGGTTGCTATGCAGCGTTCAGCCCCATCATGTACAGTAACAGTCAGCTGGTTGCTATGCAGCGTTCAGCCCCATCATGTACAGTAACAGTCAGCTGGTTGCTATGCAGCGTTCAGCCCCATCATGTACAGTAACAGTCAGCTGGTTGCTATGCAGCGTTCAGCCCCATCATGTACAGTAACAGTCAGCTGGTTGCTATGCAGCGTTCAGCCCCATCATGTACAGTAACAGTCAGCTGGTTGCTATGCAGCGTTCAGCCCCATCATGTACAGTAACAGTCAGCTGGTTGCTATGCAGCGTTCAGCCCCATCATGTACAGTAACAGTCAGCTGGTTGCTATGCAGCGTTCAGCCCCATCATGTACAGTAACAGTCAGCTGGTTGCTATGCAGCGTTCAGCCCCATCATGTACAGTAACAGTCAGCTGGTTGCTAGGCAGCGTTCAGCCCCATCATGTACAGTAACAGTCAGCTGGTTGCTATGCAGCGTTCAGCCCCATCATGTACAGTAACAGTCAGCTGGTTGCTATGCAGCGTTCAGCCCCATCATGTACAGTAACAGTCAGCTGGTTGCTATGCAGCGTTCAGCCCCATCATGTACAGTAACAGTCAGCTGGTTGCTATGCAGCGTTCAGCCCCATCATGTACAGTAACAGTCAGCTGGTTGCTAGGCAGCGTTCAGCCCCATCATGTACAGTAACAGTCAGCTGGTTGCTAGGCAGCGTTCAGCCCCATCATGTACAGTAACAGTCAGCTGGTTGCTATGCAGCGTTCAGCCCCATCATGTACAGTAACAGTCAGCTGGTTGCTAGGCAGCGTTCAGCCCCATCATGTACAGTAACAGTCAGCTGGTTGCTATGCAGCGTTCAGCCCCTTCATGTACAGTAACAGTCAGCTGGTTGCTATGCAGCGTTCAGCCCCATCATGTACAGTAACAGTCAGCTGGTTGCTAGGCAGCGTTCAGCCCCATCATGTACAGTAACAGTCAGCTGGTTGCTAGGCAGCGTTCAGCCCCATCATGTACAGTAACAGTCAGCTGGTTGCTAGGCAGCGTTCAGCCCCATCATGTACAGTAACAGTCAGCCCAGTGGGCTACAGTAGGCCTATTAAGTATTAACAGATCCCTGATTGATCTAAAAACGAATCCACCATATAGTAATTCACCAAATCACCAAGACTGCAAAGCATTAAAACGTTTCCTTTGGAAAGTCAGAAAGTGATCTATTAGACATAAATAAAAAATAAAATCAGCCAATGTATACACACTATGTTACGTACCTTTTCTGTGGTCAAGAAAAAGCATTTTACCTGTCAGTGCTGCTGCTGCTGCTGCTGCTGCTGCTGCTGCTGCTGCTGCTGCTGCTGCTCGGGTCTTCATGTATAGCCTAGTTGTGGCGTAAACACTAAATCCAGGCCAGAATCACGAGATATTCAGCAAGTCATTAATTACAGAAGTATTTCACAGACCTTGATTTGATTGTTCGCTGTGATAAAGGAACTAAAAGGTGATCATGAAGAACAGCAGAGGGAAAAAAGTAAACACAAGTCCGTTGGCAGCGCCACAGCCCATTGGGGTGCAGCGCCACAGCCCATTGGGGTGCAGCGCCACAGCCCATTGGGGTGCAGCGCCACAGCCCATTGGGGTGCAGCGCCACAGCCCATTGGGGTGCAGCGCCACAGCCCATTGGGGTGCAGCGCCACAGCCCATTGGGGTGCAGCGCCACAGCCCATTGGGGTGCAGCGCCACAGCCCATTGGGGTGCAGCGCCACAGCCCATTGGGGTGCAGCGCCACAGCCCATTGGGGTGCAGCGCCACAGCCCATTGGGGTGCAGCGCCACAGCCCATTGGGGTGCAGCGTCACAGCCCATTGGGGTGCAGCGCCACAGCCCATTGGGGTGCAGCGCCACAGCCCATTGACACCCACGTTGTGGCCAGAAATGTCATTCCGTTTATTACACATTTCTAGAGTTTCTCAGAGTTACATTAACCTTGATTTTACAATATAAATTGGGGGTCCCCGAGATAGAAATGCCATTAAATGGGGGTCCGTAGCCTAATGCAGGTCAAACTAACCCTCACAAAAACAAGTAATCCGTGGATGTTGGAAAAGTATCGGAGGGGCCTTGAACTCACGATGTTATGAAGTTTGGACTGAAAGACCGACGTGGAGTCCACTAGACCACTGAGGATGCTTCCAATCTGGGAATCAGACTCTGTATTGACTATTTAAGCCATGACGTCAGCCGCTCTTCCACAGCCACTTCCGGGTCTTACTCAAGGAAACTTCCACGTCATATATTTTCTTTGTCGTGGACACTTACATTAATAATTCTAGTTCGGGTTGGAAGCATTAAGACCCATTTTAACCAACAATGGCTTCCTTTCTGAAAAATAACGTCATTGTAAAAAGATTCACGCGTTGCTAGTATTTACAATGAGAAGTGGACGGGAGCTGGTGAGGACGTAACCCGGACATAACGTAGGACTACAAATGACTACAACAGACTCGCGGGAAAAACTCGTGGGCGGAGCCTCACACCGGAAGGAAGTGACGCCCCCCTCAAATAGGGCGCAGACGCATTCATGCGGGTTTGAACACAGTTTGTTGAGAGCGCCACGTCACCACTTCGTGCTCGTCGTCTGCAGGTAAATAATTAATGTTCTTTAATACTTATCGCTGTTTTTGTTGTTTGTTTGTTGTTGTGGAATTGGCGGGGAGCAACGGGAATCGAACCCGGGCACTCATGTTTACAAGTTGCCGAGACTAACCATTCGGCTACAGTGATATATAAGTACCATCAACACGCTACTTTATGTTATTTATATGTTATGTTACTGCTATGACGTTGCATTGTGGTGGTGTAGCCGTGTGATTAGAGTCCGGCGTTTTGTTAACATCACTTACATCAGGGCCCGGCTTCTCCTCCCCGTCGAGGCAGGAGTCTTATACCTATTTACCAACCAAACAATCGACATTTATTCACATCTAGTCGAGGTCCATTATTTATTGAACATTTGAGCCACGGCCACCATTGGCTCAAATGGGCCTGAGAGGCTAAATGGCCTCAAATGGTGGTCCGTGGCTCAAATGCTGAATACATAATCGACTAGATGTGAAAAGAGTACTATTTGTTTGGTAAAAGGACAAATATTCTGTGGAATTGGCGGGAAGCAACAAACGTAGTTTGGAACTAGTGGGAATCGAACGCGGGCACCCTTGTTTGTAAGGTGCCGAGACTAACCATTCGGCTACAGTGATATATAATTACCATCACCACGTTACTTTATATGTTATTTATATATTATGTTACTGCTATGATGTTGCATTGTGGTGGTGTGGTTATGTGGTTAGAGTCCGGCGGGCCCGGACTCAGGGCCCGGCTTCTCCTCCCCGTCGAGGCAGGAGTCTTATACCTTATACCAACCAAACAAAAGATATTTTTTCCACATGTAGTCGAGGTCCATTATTTATTCAGCATTTGAGCCACGGCCACCATTGGCTCAAATGGGCCTGAGAGGCTAAATGGCCTCAAATGGTGGTCCGTGGCTCAAATGCTGAATACATAATCGACTAGATGTGAAAATAGTATTATTTGTTTGTTTGGTAAAAGGATAAACATTCTGTGGAATTTGCGGGAAGCAACAAACATTCTTTGGAACTAACAGGGAATCGAACCCGGGCACTTATGTTTACAAGGTGCCGTGAGTAACGATTAGGCTACAGTGATATAGATATAAGTACCATCAACAAGTTCCTTCATATGTTATTAAAGTAGCAATCTTCTACGTTTTTTGGAAATTAAGCAGCTGCTTAACAAAAATGAAACTATTGAGAGTGTAAAGATCTACTATTGGGGCCCATTTGGTTACCTAAATTAAATTGCTCTGTATTGTGACAGTAATCATTGCTATAGAGTGTGTTCAGTAACAGTGTTAAATAGCTCTATAGTGTGACAGTAATCATTGCTATAGTGTGTTCAGTAACAGTGTTAAATAGCTCTATGTTGTGACAGTAATCATTGCTATAGAGTGTGTTCAGTAACAGTGTTAAATAGCTCTATATTGTGACAGTAATCATTGCTATAGAGTGTGTTCAGTAACAGTGTTAAATAGCTCTATATTATGACAGTAATCATTGCTATAGTGTGTGTTCAGTAACAGTGTTAAATAGCTCTATATTGTGACAGTAATCATTGCTATAGAGTGTGTTCAGTAACAGTGTTAAATAGCTCTATATTCTGACAGTAATCATTGCTATAGTGTGTGTTCAGTAACAGTGTTAAATAGCTCAATAGTGTGACAGTAATCATTGCTATAGAGTGTGTGTTCAGTAACAGTGTTAAATAGCTCAATAGTGTGACAGTAATCATTGCTATAGAGTGTGTGTTCAGTAACGGTGTTAAATAGCTCTATATTGTGACAGTAATCATTGCTATAGAGTGTGTTCAGTAACAGTGTTAAATAGCTCTATATTATGACAGTAATCATTGCTATAGTGTGTGTTCAGTAACAGTGTTAAATAGCTCTATATTGTGACAGTAATCATTGCTATAGAGTGTGTGTTCAGTAACAGTGTTAAATAGCTCTATATTATGACAGTAATCATTGCTATAGTGTGTGTTCAGTAACAGTGTTAAATAGCTCTATATTGTGACAGTAATCATTGCTATAGTGTTTGTTCAGTAACAGTGTTAAATAGCTCTATAGTGTGACAGTAATCATTGCTATAGTGTTTGTTCAGTAACAGTGTTAAATAGCTCTATATTATGACAGTAATCATTGCTATAGTGTGTGTTCAGTAACAGTGTTAAATAGCTCTATATTGTGACAGTAATCATTGCTATAGAGTGTGTGTTCAGTAACAGTGTTAAATAGCTCTATATTATGACAGTAATCATTGCTATAGTGTGTGTTCAGTAACAGTGTTAAATAGCTCTATATTATGACAGTAATCATTGCTATAGAGTGTGTTCAGTAACAGTGTTAAATAGCTCAATAGTGTGACAGTAATCATTGCTATAGAGTGTGTTCAGTAACAGTGTTAAATAGCTCTATAGTGTGACAGTAATCATTGCTATAGTGTGTGTTCAGTAACAGTGTTAAATAGCTCTATAGTGTGACAGTAATCATTGCTATAGAGTGTGTGTTCAGTAACAGTGTTAAATAGCTCTATATTATGACAGTAATCATTGCTATAGTGTGTGTTCAGTAACAGTGTTAAATAGCTCTATATTGTGACAGTAATCATTGCTATAGAGTGTGTTCAGTAACAGTGTTAAATAGCTCTATATTATGACAGTAATCATTGCTATAGTGTGTGTTCAGTAACAGTGTTAAATAGCTCTATATTATGACAGTAATCATTGCTATAGTGTGTGTTCAGTAACAGTGTTAAATAGCTCTATAGTGTGACAGTAATCATTGCTATAGTGTTTGTTCAGTAACAGTGTTAAATAGCTCTATATTATGACAGTAATCATTGCTATAGTGTGTGTTCAGTAACAGTGTTAAATAGCTCTATAGTGTGACAGTAATCATTGCTATAGTGTTTGTTCAGTAACAGAGGTCTCCCGGTCTCTCCAGCTTTTTGTTAAACAGAAAAAGCATTTTCTGAAACTGGAATAGCAATTTTATCCAATCAGGAACCAGTCAGGATCCAGATTAAACCAATCAGGAACCAGTCAGGATACAGATTAAACTGTTATCCAATCAGGAACCAGTCAGGATACAGATTAAACAAGTGGAATTGTAATGTAACAGACACAATTAGAACTGGAACATTAAGCTCATAAATAGCTACTTTCTCCTGATTGGCTGAAAATGTGTCACCTACTTGAAAATTATTTTTTTTAGACCCTTTTCATTTTATTAAAGAGCGGCAGAGACCGGAATATTCCTGTTACTGAACACATACTCTATATAGCAATGATTACTGTCACAATATAGTTATTTAACACTTACTGAACACACACTATATAGCAATCATTACTGCCACAATATAGAACTATTTAACACTGTTACTGAACACACACTATAGCAATTATTACTGTCACAATAACTTTGTAATGCTACTGATGTTTGTGTGCAACATTTGAGCTGACAGGCCTTTTTTATGTCAATCAATCAAGTCACCTTAATTCAAGTGATAGATTATATACAGGGGCCATGTGGTCTACCTGCACAGCCTTTGTGATCTACTGGTAGATCACGATGAACCTTTTGGGCACCCCTGCAATACAGGATTCCTGTCCAGAATTGTTTTATTAAATATAGAGGGTTTAAGTCGTTCTGAATTTATGTGTTTCTTTTTCTGTCTTTCTTTCTTAGGACGGAGATCAAGGTAGACGCCGTTGGAAGGCTCTAGCCAGCAAGCAAGCCCAGTCAGCCAACGCAGCCAGCCCCTCCAGTCAGCCAGTGTAGAAAGTCAGCCAGCGCACATCAGCCCTCGCAACCAGCCATTGCAGCCAGCCTTGCTCAGTCAGCTCAGCATCTCTGACTGCTTGCCACATGCCTCAGCTGCCTGGCTGCCTGCCAGGGCCGGCTTGCCTGCCTCGGCCTGCTTGCTTGCCTGCGTGCTTGTCTGTCTTGGCCTGCCTGCCTGCCTGCCTGCCTGCCTGCACAGGTGTGGGTGTTGACCTTGGCTTTTTCCTCCAGTTCATCTATGCCATCATCCACACCATACCATATGAAGCAAAACAGAAAGAAAAGAAAAAACAAGCAAAAAAGGAAAGCCAACCAAGACAGCCACAGTATTATTGCACATGCCTCGAGCCCATTCACATGTAGACAGACATGTACAGTTTTTTCCATTTTTGTTTTTCTATCCTAGGTCTGTCCACTCAATGGGACATTGGGCCTTTAGAAGGATCCGAGAAATTTCAGTAGGAAAATAGTCTAATAATGGGGCCCACACCACCTGAAAGGAAGCATCGTTTCCTCTCTGCATAGCACAGAGTCTTTCATGGGGTAGCACCCCGAAGATCTCTCTATACCACATTTGTATAGATGGGGGCTTATCCTTAATCCAATTTATCAGAATGCATTTCCGGGCTGAAAGTAGAAGTTTATCAAATAGTTTGAATTGTAAGGGTGTCAAATTAATTTCTTTTGACGGGAGTCCCAGTAAGAAAGCTCCCGGATCCTTCTTTATTTTCACCTTGAAAATGTCGCTTAACTCACGTGCCACTTGGCCCCAGAACCTGGATATACACTTACAATCCCAAAAGTAGTGATAGTAGGTACCCAGATCTGTTTGACATTTCGAACATAAAGGAGATATTGAACGGTCCATTTTGTTTAGTAACACAGGTGTGATGTGTAATCTGTGAAGAATTTTATATTGTGTTTCTCTTAGTCTGTTACAGGTATAAACCTTTTTAACTGAGTCAATGGCCTCTTGCCAGTCGTCTTCAATATATTCATTGTTAAAATCTCTCTCCCATTTGCGGAGGGATGGTAACTCCTGGGAGTCCAGTGAGTACAGCAGTGAGTAAAACGATGAAATGAAATGTGATACCTTACTACAGTTGCGTAAGAAATGTTCTGTTTTACTGTAAAGGGAGCCCAGTGGTGTTAGCAGCTGTAGTGAGTTAATAAAATGTCGTATTTGCAGGAAACCAAAAAAATGTTCTCTTGGGAGATTGAACTGTGTCTGCAATTGCTGAAACGACATCAGAACACCATCTCTAAATAGATCTCCCAATACACGAAGCCCTAGTGAGTGCCAGGTCTTAAAGATGGCAGAACTGCGCCCAGGTCCAAATTCATGGTTGCTAGAGATTGGTATTAGCAATGACCTTTGGTCTCCTCTCCCTATGTGTATGGTAATCTGTCGCCACACTCTGATACAATTATAGATAATTAGATTGCCTCGTATCTCCCTATGAATCGTATCTTTATTACCGGTTACCAGTGCCCATAGTGAATTTGGTGAGCAGCCCCACGAGTCCACACAGTTCTTATTGTGTAGATAGGCTTGTAGCCATTCCCAGATGTAACGAGCGTGACAGGCCCAGTTATAGAAGAGTATATTTGGCATGGCAAGGCCCGCTTTACTGGTTGGTAGCTGCAATATTTTAAATCTTTGCCTGGGTCTCTTTCCATGCCAAATGAACTTAGAAAAAGCCTTCTCCAGATCTTTGACATCTTTTTTGGATACCCATAAGGGAAGCATTTGTAAGGGGTATAGAAGGCGGGGTAGAATGTTCATTTTTATTAGACTGGCCCGTCCCAGGAACGATAGTGGGAGGTCATGCCACCTTTCCAGATCTCTCTTAACAGCTGTAGTGACTGGGGCCAGATTCAGACGTGACAGATCTTTTAAGTTGGGGGAGACTTTAATGCCCAGATATGTGAATCCTGACGTAGTCCATTTGAAGGGAAAGTTATCTGGGATGTCTGATTGGGTCAGGGTTCCTAGTGGCATAGCCTCAGATTTACTTTGGTTAATTTTATAGCCTGAGATAGCGCCAAAGTCTTTAACAATTGAGAGGACAGTAGGCACTGACCTGTTCGGGGAGGAAAGAAACAATATAATGTCATCTGCATATAAAGCTATTTTGTGGGGGGTGCCCCCGGGTGTGAGTGAGACCCCCTCAATTTCATGATGACACCGGATAGCCTCGGCTAGCGGTTTGAGTGCAACGGCAAACAGTAATGGGCTTAGGGGGTCCCCCTGCCTTGTGCCTCTTGCTAAGGGGAAAGGCTCAGAGCAGGTACCATTGGTAAGGACACTGGCCACGGGAGAGTGGTAGATGGTTTGAATCCACTTAAGGTAATTCCCTCCAAGTCCAAATCTCTCCATGACGTCGAACAAATACCGCCATTCTACTCTATCAAAAGCTTTCTGCGCGTCAAGTGACACTGCTAGCGCTTTGTGTTTCAGCTGATTAGAGTACTGTATAACATTCAATAACCGCCTCACGTTTGTAATGGAGTGTCGGCCTTGTACAAAACCTGACTGGTCTGGGTTTATTATCAGAGGCAGCAGTCCCTCTATCCTCCTTGCTAATAATTTGGAGAGTATTTTACTGTCCACCGCTATTAAGCTAATGGGCCTATATGAGCCACACATGTCGGCTGGTTTATCTTTTTTAAGGATGAGAGATATGTTAGCCAAGTTCAGGGTTTGGGGAAGACTGCCTCTTTGTAATGAGTCTGCATACATCTCTCTCAAAGGACCGACTATAACCTTACTCATTTTTTTGTAGAATTCTGGGCCGTAACCGTCTGGGCCTGGGGCCTTACCCCCTTTAAGGGTTTTTATCGTTTTGAGTATTTCTTCCTCTGTTATATCTTTACAGAGAGACTCTCTGTGTTCTTCAGACAATGACGGAAATGTTATTTTATCAAGAAAGTCTTTCCTCTGCTGGTCAGAGGTTCCACATTCCGAAGTGTATAACTTTTGGTAAAAGGATTTCATAATTCTATTTATATCCTTCGAGATGTGATGGCTAACTTCGTTGTCATCTTTGAGGGAGGATATTGTGTTAGAATTCTGTTTACCTTTAGCCAGTCGGGCCAAAAGTCGACCGGGTTTGTTTCCCGAGTCATAGAACTGGTGCTTTGCAGCGTAAATGGTGGACTCAGCTTGTTTTGTCAGAAGTTGGTCTAGAGCTGAACGGGCGGCATCTAATTGTTTTGCCAAATTATTGGACCAGAGACGTTTACATTCAGATTCCAATTTTAAGATTAATTTTTCAAGTTCCAATTGATTTTTGATGGCCTCTTTCCGTTGAGCCGAATTGTACGAAATAATACAGCCCCGGAGATAAGCCTTTGCTGCCTCCCACAATGTGGAGGGGCTCATCCCAGGAGTTTTGTTTACAGAGAAGAAAAACTTCCATTTGTTAGTGATATATTCCAAAAACGGGGGGCTGCTCATCAAAGAAGGATTCAAACGCCATTGTCTACTGGTAGGGTCTCTATAGGGGGGGCGGATAGTCAGGCTAACTGGACAGTGATCCGAGAGCGTCTGTATGCCTATTATACACTCCTTAGTCCTATCCAATATCATTCTAGACGTCAGAAAGAAATCGATTCTAGAGTACACCTGGTGGGGTCGAGAGAAAAAAAGTAAAGTCTCTTGTTCTTGAGTTGAGTACTCTCCAAACGTCAAATAGCTCCAGATCATTACATAGTTCTCCAAGTCTGACACTTTTACAAGACGGGGTATGTCGTGGGGTTGACTGGTCGACATTTGAGTTAGGAGCAGAGTTAAAATCTCCCCCAATGATGGTATAATTAATTGAGAATGCGGATATTGCAGACAGTAATTTAGAGAAAAAGGAGGCCTCAAATACATTAGGAGCGTATACACAGCCCAAAAGGATATGTTCACCATAAAGGTAACCAGATAGCAAGACATATCTCCCTTCATCGTCAGTCACAGCCTTTTCTAGGGTAAATGGGAGATTCTTATGTACAAGAATAGCTACTCCACGGCTTTTTGTATTGTATGAGGAGTGATATACCTGGCCTACCCAGTTACGCTGTAATTTCATATGTTCTAGTTCAGACAGGTGAGTTTCCTGTAAAAAGGCTATTTGACATTTATCTTTTTTCAAATAGGACAATATTTTTTGACGCTTGACCACATTATTTATACCCTTCACATTGAGGGTTATAATTTTAAGATCACTCATGTCGAATACTAATACAATACATAATGTGTTGCATGAGTGCATACTGGAAGTCTATTGAAGCTAATGTGGGCAGGTCTCTAAATGGCTGGAATAGGGAGGAGGTGAACGGAGGGGGGAGGGGGTGAAGTACATAAAACAAAATAACCCTACTGTCTTGTACAGACGGGTTACACATAAAACACATACGGCTCATCCCTAATGGATGGGCTAAAATGATTAACATCGCTCCAGTGAAGCTGAGAGGAGTCCCGCCACAGGAGAGTAAAAGGCCAATCTACCGAGCGATAAAATCCCTACTGAGATCGGCCCCTCTCCGCACATACCCCCCCCATCCCCACACCGCAGAATCAATTGGTAGTAAATAGTTATAGAACCTAGTAATACTGGAGCTTCACTCCTTGTCTGTAGGTGTAATTTCAGCCAGATATTTAAAGATAATGTAGGCTACTGGCATCAGATAATTTAACCAAAAATAGTATAGCCATTTCCTAACCAAGTATCTAACCAAGTATCTCCTCCTTTAATACCCATTTTCTTCACTCAGTTTCTTATTTATTTTAATTTTATTTTTTGTCCACGTAATGTGGCCCTTGTAAACATTGCAAACAGGAGAAAAAATAAATAAAGAATAATAATAATAGTAACCTAAGGGAATAAATCATATTTTTTATATATATATTGAGATTGGAGTTACATTGGTCTGTTTGATTGTCAGAGTTGCATGAGTACTGTGTAACAAAAAAATAAAATAAAAGGAATTGTACCACAGATCTATAATCATGATTTTAAATCCATTGTTTGATACCTGAAGGTGTTAAGAGTATTTAAACCATAGATCACGTGACAAAATCATATCATATAGCCTATATCAGATAAGGTGATACAAAATACATTAACAAAAAGAAAGGTAGGGAGAGCCCAGGGGAATAAGGTAATAATAAAAATATATCATCTAAACCATAAACTACTGTAGCACTCCATGGGTTATAGACTATGCTTGCAATATAGTTTTATCCAGACTACACTATTCCAGCTCGTTGTGGGGTTGGAAAGAACCCAAACATGTGCCTGAAATCAGAGCTGGGCCTTTCAATAATAAAAACTAGACCTTTAATACAAACATAATAACCTACATACCAGTATGATGTGAAGCACCGCTGGGAGATATAAAAAAGAAAAAGAAAAAGAAAAAGGGGAGGGAGAAAAACAAAACAAAAAAAAAAAAAAAAAAACGGGAGAGGCGGAGAGAGAGAGAGAGAGAGAGAGAGAGAGAGAAAGGGAGAGCGAGAGAGAAAGAGAGAGAGAGAAAAAGAAAGAGAGAGAGAGAGAGACCTTAGTCCTTTCCGCATAACCGCATTCCATCAGTCCGATCCATGTGGGCAATACCTTTATTCCAAGCCTTTCAGAAAGTCTTCCGCTTCTTGTGGGGTCTTGAAAGAGTGGTCCTCGTCGTTGCATGTGATAGTTAGTCTCGAGGGGAAGCGCATTTTAAATCGTATCCCTTTTTTGATGAGTTGGTCACACACGGCGTTGTATCCACGTCTTGCCATTCTGGTCTGATATGAAATGTCCGGTCTGATAAGAAGTTTATTGCCCTCGTAGTTCAGCTCGCCTTTCGCCCGTGCTGCAGTCATAATTATTTGTGCATCTCGCATAGTTTGAAATTTTATGACCACAGGTCTGGTTTTGTCAGGCTTGATGTCTCCTGCAGCCCTGCGACACCTGTCAATCTTCACACTGCTGTTTTCTGTCTCGATATTAAGCAGAGTGGGAAGCCAGGTCTCGAAGAATTTAACAGGTTGCTTGCCCTCTGTCCCCTCTTTCAAACCCATAATACAAACGCTTTCACGTCGGCTTTGATTGTCGGCATCTTCCGCCCGCTGTCGCAACGTCGACACTGTTTTTTCCAACGTTTTCAGTCTGTTTTCCATTGTTGATGCGTTGTCCTCGGCCGCTGAGATGCGGGATTCAGCCTCTGTAATGCGTTTGGTATTGTCCGACAAATGGTTATTAAAGCCCTCCAGTGTTTTAGTCAGGGCCGTAAGCTTTTGGTCCATCAGGGCACTTATCTTTTCAGTCACATCGCGAACCACACGGGCAGCGAGATTTTCCCATTGACTTGCCTCGTCGCGACCAACCTCAGCGCCATGTTCAAGTTCAAGTTCGGCGTCTTCATGGTGCGGCTCGTCATGTTTCTTTGTCGCTGAGCGAGTGTCAATTGCGGCGCGTCTGTTCCGGAATCTAATATTTTCACCTTTATTGCTGCTTAATTAATTGATTTGTTCAATCGTGCACAATTTAGGTATTTATCAGACCTAAGGCCCTGGAACGGCCTATAACGACTAAATGGTTACTACTAAGCAAAGTACTCGGACATATACTGTTTAATGCTAAAGCTTGAAACTGTTACTCCAGTGTTTAAATAATCCAAACCGGTGTCTTTTACATTATTTATTGGTCATTTCTTTACACATATAATTAACGCACACGTTGGTAGGACTATGATTACAAATGGATGGATTCAGTTTGCCTGTAGGCCTAAACTCTAGTTTATGAGAATAGCAAGACTCAAGCAAGACAGTAATAGTTGGTTAGACTGTGTCAGTCAGACTTTTGTCAGACTTTTGTCAGGTAATTAAAACCTGTATGGATGACAAAGAAACAGAGCAAATAGCACATTATGTTTACAGCTATTTAACTGATATTGTACTAATAAGCAATGATATAATGTTAATACAGAAATAGATCTAGTCTCATACCTTTAGTCCATTTAGAAGTTAGATCGTGTGTTTACACGGCTCAATCTTGGGTTGCAAAGGCCTAAGCCTTGGTCAGTTAACTAAGACTTCTGCCTCGGTTGGTGGTTTTACAGAAAGAGGCAGAAAATAGCTTTTCCCTTGCCATATAACCTCCTGAGAGGCGGACCTACCCAGGGGGTCGGTTTCAGGCTGGCTAATTTGGTAACTCATGGCTTCATAGGGTGCCATGGCTAATCTGATGCATGCAACTTATAGCAAAAGGCATCAAATGGTATGAATAACTCCACACCTCCCACTCGGTATTCTGTCTGTAAAGACTAAGAAAACCGCTAACAACCTAAATTAAGTCATTGCAACTAAAAGGTTATACTAATAAAACAATTACACATTTCACCCAAAAGCTAAATAAAGAAGCAAATACATATTGTCCATAAAAAGGTTCAAATATGCTAAAAAATGGGGCGGACGCTTGTTGACGTCTTCCGTGTTGCCAGTACCCGCATAAGAATGCACCTATATACGACCCCCAACTAAACAGTCCCGCCACACAAGTCCACACGGCGGTGGGCTTGTGCATCAGTCCTGCTCAGCGGTAGCCGTATGAGCTGCACCTGTAAGTACTGGCTTCTCTGAAGCACACTGCCAGCCGGCAGTGGGAAATCTTTCTTAGTTCATTGTTCCTCTACTGGTAGAAGAACCACCAGCCTCCTAACATCTCTGTGGAGGGTGGTTGTGGGGCAACTTCCAACGAGCTGTTCACGTTTGGAGTGGCCTGTGGTGATGGGAATGCTTTGGCACGTCTTCACCTTTACGTCTCGGACGACTCCTTTTCCATCTGGACATGCCTCCACGACTCGGCCTAGTCTGAACTGGCCTCTGAGCGCATTCTGGTCTGCCATCCAGACTAAGTCTCCTTCTGCGACGTTCCTAGCTGGTGTGTGCCACTTCTTCCGGATGAACAGGTCTGGCCCTGCCAGCTGGCTCCAACGTTTCCAGAACTTGTCCACTTCGTTTTGAATCGCTCTTAGACGGACGAAGGGGTACACAGGAGACTCGAATCCTCGGGTGTCTCCACTGTGTCCAGTGCGTCCCAGCAGGAGAGAGTTGGGGGTGATAACCTCAATGTTTTCGTCCATTAGCTGGGCTCTGGCTCCGATGGGCCTCTCATTAGACAGGTTGGTAGCTAGGTATAGGAGTGTTTGGAACTCCAGTGCTGTCAGGTTGCCTTCTTCTCCCACGCTGCTCAATGCTTTCTTCATTATGCGAACTGCTGCTTCTGCTGCTCCATTTCGATGGGGAGAGTCTGCTGGGTGTATCACCCAGGACCAGTCAGTTCCAGTCTCTGCTGCTTTCTTTTGTACTTTTTCCTTGTC
Organism: Electrona antarctica; assembly: GCF_951216825.1. NCBI lineage: Eukaryota > Metazoa > Chordata > Actinopteri > Myctophiformes > Myctophidae > Electrona > Electrona antarctica. The sequence continues at coordinate 287,869 of NW_027636977.1, read as the reverse complement.
GATTCCTGCCAGGAACACGTAGAGTTCTTTCAGTGCTGGCCTAGCTCCCACGAAGTTGGTTCCAGGGTCAGACCAGAGCTTTCTGGGATGGCCTCTCAGAGCGGTGAAGCGTTGGAAGGTTTTCAGGAAGCCTTCAGTCGAGAGATCTTCTACCATGTCTGCATGTATTGCTCTTGACGCCATGCAGCAGAAGACTATCCCCCATGCTTTCTTGCTTGTTCTTTTCTTCACTGCGTCTCTGATGGTGTATGGGCCGAAGAGATCCAGCGTAGTGTACTCGAATGGTGCAGCCGGCTCTGTGCGTTCAACAGGGAGATCGCTCATGACCTGTTGGCACATTTTCGCTCTGTTCTTACGACAGTGCATGCAGGAGTCGATCACTTTTCTAGCAATTCTTGGTCCTTGCACTATCCAAGCTTTCTTCCTTATTCTTAGGAGGGTTCCAGGCACTCCTTCATGATTGACACTGTGGGCTTCCTCTGCTAGAAGGGTGCTGATCCGCTGACTGTAGGGAATTAAGGGTACTCCAGGCCTTCCTGCGGCCATGCCTTGGACTCGGCCACGGCACAGTAAGAGTCCTGAATCTTCGTCCTTGTGAACCACGAGTCTGTTTAGAGTGGTTACAGGAAACTCTGCTCCTTCCTGTGCTGCGAGGCACAATTCTTCGAATGCAGTTTGCCTCTCTGCCACTGACAGTACCTCCCACTTTGCTGGTGTACGGGCTCGCGTCTTCCTGTACAACCAGATCTTCAGTACTCTTCTGATGGCAGCGATAGCACAACAGAGCTCTCGTAGCGAGCTGTATTTGCTTAGGTCGACTTGATTTACGAGGGCCGCGCCCCAAAGTTTCTTTGGTTCTTTGTCTGCTTCCACTAGTGAGACAGCGGTGTCTGGAGAGCCTTGTGGCACGTCATTTTGGTTTCTGACTTTCTCTTTTTCCTTTTCAGGACTGTCTGTTGTCTGCGTCTTTTTGGCTTGTGCTCTGGTAGTGACGGCTGAGAAGGCCTTCCTTTGCAGCTTGCTCACGACGTCTCTGGCAGCAGTAGCCACTTCAGATGCAGATTTCATCGGCCATTCTTCTTCAGGATCGGCTAGGAAGTCAGGACCACGTTGCCACTTGGAGTTCTCCCCGAGCAGTTCAGGGGAGCAGTTGCCTCTCGTGACTAAATCGGCGATGTTGAGGGCTCCAGGTATCCACCTCCAGTCTTCTGCGGGGCCAGCCTTCTGGATTTCTCCGACGCGATTAGCGAAAAAGGTTTGGAATCCGTAGCTCTCTCTCTGGATGGCACCTAGCACAGTTTGGCTGTCCACGAAGTGGAACCACTTCTCAACTTCTATCCTTCCATGTTTCAGCATGTAGCCCTTTAGACGGGAGGCGAACACAGCTCCACAGATCTCTGCTTTGGTTGGGTCGCCTCTCTGGTCGAGAGGGGTTAGTTTTGCCTTGGACTCTACCAGCCTGGTGACTATTCCATCTTCAGTCTTCCATCGCAGGTATAGTACGGCTCCATAGGAGTCACAGCTTCCATCTGAGAAAGTGATGCCCCATGGTTTGCCCAGCCAGCCGGCGGGCGTGATACTTCTTTGAAATTTGATGTTGCTCAGTCTTGCGTACTCTGCGAACAGTTCTACTGCTTTTTCACGGAGCTCTTCAGATAGTGGCTCGTCCCAGGTGTCTTTCGTCATCTTGCCGGCTTCTTGGAAGGCTCTTCTCACGAGTATAACTCCCTTCTGCTTCAGCGGTGACACAAGGCCAATCGGGTCATATATTCCAGCCACCTGACTTAACAGCATTCTTCTAGTCAAAGGGTTTGGCGTTTCCTCTATGACTTCCTCTTCGTTCAGGTCAGCTCCCATCCTCATTTTCTGCTTTCTTTGGGAGAAATTGATGGAGCCCATGATGAAGAGCTTATCGTCTTGGACGAGGTAGCCGACTCCCAGGGCTTTGCTGTCTTCTCCTGTGAGTTGGTTAGGCAGAATCAGTGTCTCTGGTTTCGTTTCTGTCGCATTGGGCCTCCCACTCTGACCGGATCGGACCCAGGGCTTGAGGTGGAAGCCACCGGTTCTCAGGATGGTTTCGACTCCCTTCAAGGTCTGTTCCAGCTTGTTCAGGTCATTGTTCGATGAAAATATGTCATCCATGTAGCTGTTGCATTGGATAACTTGTCTTTCTTCTGCAAGGTGAGCGAACTGAGGCAGATTAGCAGTTTCCCTCATGGCCACTTGCGCGATGCACCCAGCTGGTTTGTCGCCCATGTTCACCCTCACGACGGCATAGTCTTCAATTTCCTCCTGTGGCGAGTCTCTCCACAGGAAGCGGTGAACGTGGACTTCTTCCTCTTCAAGCCACACTGAGTGGTACATCTTCTTGATGTCTCCAATGGCTGCATGAATTCCTTCCCGGAATCTGAGCAATACAGCTCTGATGGGGTTAAGCACGTCTGGTCCTTTCAGTAGGATGCTGTTCAGGCTTACACCTCTGTATTCCTGGCTGCTGTCCCACACTATCCTCACCGGTGTCGTGACAGAGTGCGGGTTGGGTGCTGTCAGGTGACTCACGTACCAGACTGCTCCATTCCAATCTTCCATCATGGATTTCGTTAGCTTCTTGGCAGCTCCTCTTTCAATCATCTCGTGGATTTGCCTGGTGTAGGCTTCTTTCCACTTTGGATCCTTCTGGAGACGTTTCTCCGTCCTCAGGAATGTCGATTCCACTGCTTTGCGGTTGTTGGGGAGCGATGCTGGTGACTCCTTCCAGGGATATTTCGTGTCCCAGTGGGGTTCTCCACTGTGTTCATCTTTTTCCTTGTAGGTCAGGCCAGCTTTGATTATTTCGGTCTCCCTTTCATCTGCCAGCGACATCTCTTTTCCTCCTGGCGGGCAGCTACCACAGCGGCAGCCTCCACAGGCAGGTATGCAGGCAGCTCCAACGCTGTCCCACTTGAACCAGGCAAAAACGTCTTTGCTGCTGGCCGATGTGGTTCCTATTTTCACATCGTGCTCATTTAGGTCTGTTGTGGGGTATTCCTCCACTCTGACGGCAGTCGTTCTCATAGAGCGTGCAAAGTGAGTTGAGGAGTAGCGTGTCATCATCTCTACTTCTTCAAAGAGGTCTGGATGAGCCCCCGACACTGTTTTCCCCAAAGGCCCATCCCATAGCACAAGGTCACCTGACATCTTCATTCTTTGTGGTGCCAGGCGTCCCTCTCTTGTACTGATGAGTAGGTCAATCCTCCCTGGACGGGTTAACTCTCCCGGCTGGGTTCCTGGAAAGAACTTTTCCAGCTTCTCAGAGTCTATCACTCTACCTGCTGTGGTGATGTCTTCAAGGCCATAGCAGATCATCTCATGAAGCCTCAAGGTTTTCCGTGGGGTCCACACTTTTATCTTCACAAGGTATCTTCTTGTTTTGACTTTGGTTGCCATCTTTCCGACACCATACACGACTAGTGTGATGGCCTCTCCGGTCAGCCCAAGTCTTTCTGCAGCTCGGTGTGTAATATAGTTGGTGTCTGAGGCAAGGTCTATCAGGGTGCCAACGCAGTCGCCTCCGTTCGTTGTGACGTTCAGTATCATCATCAGGACTGGGAGCTCTTTTACGCTTCTGTTCTGTGCCAGGGAGGTCACTTTATTTGTGAACGCCTTCACAACAGCTTCCCGTTGCTGTTCGCTTAGATTCAATCGATCCAACAAGGTGTTCTGCTCTTCTGTTGGGCCTCGAGGTCTTCCTTCCCTCTTTCCTGTTTGAGTTTCCTCCTTGGCCTCTCTGGCGTCCTCCTTGCCTGCTGTGGCTTGTAACTGAGGCAGAGTAGGAAATTATGGTCAGCTGGGCCACCTCTTTTCCTGCACTCTTCTTTCGAGCAGAGAAATCTTTCCTCGCACACTCCGTCAGCTTTGTGTGAGCGCAGGCATTTGGGGCAAAGTCCAGCTTTCTTCACTTTAGCTCTTCTCTCTGTCGCGTTAGCCTTCCTGAAAGCCTGGCAGTTGAAAAATCTGTTTCCATGTGTCACATCGCCGCACATGATACAGGGGTTTCGCTTATACTCTGCTTTTACTTCACTGGCAGTGGACTTTGTGTACGACGACCTCTCTCTTCCTCTACCTCTGGGCCGATCATTTTGTTGAGATTTTATGGCCGCGGCAAGGCTTGTTGTTGGAATCAGATCATCATCCATCATCTCTAGAACCTGCTCTTCTCTCTGCAGGAAAAGCAAGAGCCTGTCAAAGTAATTATCAGGTGTGACGCCGTTGTACTGATCTTGCTGGAAAAATAGCCACTTCTCTCTGATGTTCACAGGCAGTTTTCCCTCTATGGAATTGACAGTCATCGGATTGTTGATGGCGTGCTCCAACTGAAGATCTCGTAGGTCACTCAGTGCTCTTTGTATCAGTTGGATCAAGTTTATAGTTAGCCTTGGTTGGTGGCCCCTGATGGCTGGCACTGCATCCAGGTCCTTCATTATCAGACGGGCCGTCAGCGTTTTGTTGCCATAACGGTTGTCTAGGAGCCGGAAGATATCAAGTGTCCCTCTGCAGTGGTCCAGTCCAAGGTCTCTTCTCAGTTTTCCATCCACACTGTTCAGCAGGTAGAACTTCCTGCAGTCATCTGAACCGGACGGATCGCCTTGATCAAGAACATTCTGCCATTCTTCGCGCCAGCGCCAGTAATCTCTCCTGTCGCCGCAGAATCTTGGTGGTTCAACAGCAGCAAGTTTTATCTTAGGCCTCGTGACCTGGGATCCCCCAGAACTTCCTTGCATCATGGTTTGGCCTCCAGAGGGCGCTGCGTGGCTGTATGCTTGCGGTGTGCTGCCAGGATAACCCCACTGGCTTTGTGCTCCGCTGGTGGGTGGTTTCACATCGGGTCCAGACTGGTACTGTGATGATAGCGTTTGGCCTTGACTGGCTCCGCCCATCACCCTCTGTGAAGACGTTGCAGCTTGAACATGCATGGCCGGGCCTCCTCCTGCTGTCATATATGTCACAGCTGGAGTTGTAGGGTACTGCTTGCTACTGACGCCTTCCGGATGCCCTTCTTCTCCACCTTCTTTAGACCATCCTCGGAGATCTTGTCTAGGTGGGAAACTGAGGACCGTCGCTTGACTCACTCGTGATGAATCTGATCCCTCATCAATCTCCAGTCTCTCCCACTGGCTAAACATATTTTCTTTTGCTTGCTTAAGACGGGCATACCCCTCTTGGCTTTTTATAGCATGCTGTGTGGGGATCTTATCTTTCCATTTAGCCACCTGTTCCCCCAGTTCATATAGTTTACCTTCCAAATCATCTCGGTTACTACGCCTGACCTCTGCGGTCGCAGGGGTGGCGCAGAGAGCTTTGATGAGGTCTATATTTTCCTTGGCACTGCTTTCTACAGACTCGGTCCATGGTTTTGCGTGATACTCCCACACTGCTTTTCTTGCCTTTATCTCCACATCTCTACATCTCTGGATACAGATGGTTAGCTTGCCATGAATCTCCTCTATGGCAGTGGCATTAGCGTCAGCGTCTGCCTCAGTGAGAGCGTCGATATAGTCAGTCGTAGCATCGGATAATTTTGCATAGTCTTTTCGCAATGTTTGCCATCCGTTAGTTAAATCATCCTCTGAGGTATGCTCGCTATTAACGCTTGTTTCCAGTTTGGTAGCATTCCTGGAGAAACACGATTGTGCTGTGGCTCTACTCTTTTTAAGCGTTTCTAGTTCAACTTGCGCCATGTTTGTTGTTTTACGCTATTATGATTGAATAGGTGGACAACGGATAGCAATGTCAAAATAGGCCTATTTAGAAGTCTTGATGCACAGTATAAACAATCAGTAGCTGCTTCCTGGATTTAGATGCCTGTATTGTGAAACAATGTCTGATGAACACTCTAGCCGTGCAAAAGTGTAATATCCAATGTCAGCTTTAATGACCCTTTTGTACTGGTGATGGCAGTGGATTGTAGGAGCAAAGTCAATTCAAAGACAGTTTGGTTCTTGAAATGAATGCAGCAGGTCTACAAGCTCACTCAGCGTGAGGTCACTTCAAAGTCAGTTGGTGGCTAGCAGCTCACTGCTAGGCTATCTCCCTGCTAAGCTATCAGTAGCTAAAAGCTAGTTGAATATAGCAGATCTACTAGCTCAACGCTAAGCTATTCTAGGTGCTGCTACCAGTCAGCTGCTAGCAGTTTACAACTCTCTTGCCCCAGAGTAGCTAAGTCAACATGGCAAGAGGCAGTCATAAACCCCCTGCTGTGAGCCCTGGTCAGCCAGTTGGAGGGGGGGGGGGGGGGGGGAGCAGTTCCTTCTCTCCCTCCAAATTCACTCAAAATGGACTTTATTTTGTCCAATATGAGATTAAAACAGCTTGTTCACTTCCCTTTACGTAGAGCGTACAAGCTTGTCAACGAGGTTCAGCGTGGATTGGATCCAGGATCTGGGGTCTCCGCTGTCCAGGCCTGTAGGCAGGAGGGCCACTCCCTGGAGTGGTTGGTGAGAAGGTGTCCTTTGTCCTTCAGCTGTCCTCTGTGCTGACTTTCCTCTTTAAGTCGCTTTAATAGCGCTAATAGGTTTTAATTACTGTTCCGGAATCTAATATTTTCACCTTTATTGCTGCTTAATTAATTGATTTGTTCAATCGTGCACAATTTAGGTATTTATCAGACCTAAGGCCCTGGAACGGCCTATAACGACTAAATGGTTACTACTAAGCAAAGTACTCGGACATATACTGTTTAATGCTAAAGCTTGAAACTGTTACTCCAGTGTTTAAATAATCCAAACCGGTGTCTTTTACATTATTTATTGGTCATTTCTTTACACATATAATTAACGCACACGTTGGTAGGACTATGATTACAAATGGATGGATTCAGTTTGCCTGTAGGCCTAAACTCTAGTTTATGAGAATAGCAAGACTCAAGCAAGACAGTAATAGTTGGTTAGACTGTGTCAGTCAGACTTTTGTCAGACTTTTGTCAGGTAATTAAAACCTGTATGGATGACAAAGAAACAGAGCAAATAGCACATTATGTTTACAGCTATTTAACTGATATTGTACTAATAAGCAATGATATAATGTTAATACAGAAATAGATCTAGTCTCATACCTTTAGTCCATTTAGAAGTTAGATCGTGTGTTTACACGGCTCAATCTTGGGTTGCAAAGGCCTAAGCCTTGGTCAGTTAACTAAGACTTCTGCCTCGGTTGGTGGTTTTACAGAAAGAGGCAGAAAATAGCTTTTCCCTTGCCATATAACCTCCTGAGAGGCGGACCTACCCAGGGGGTCGGTTTCAGGCTGGCTAATTTGGTAACTCATGGCTTCATAGGGTGCCATGGCTAATCTGATGCATGCAACTTATAGCAAAAGGCATCAAATGGTATGAATAACTCCACAGCGTCCTTGTCCTTTATTCTTCTTTTCCTCGTTGGTTGACATTATTAGGTTTACTCTACCATGAAATAAACTTTGATAACTACTATAAGTAGTGTTTAAACTGGCATTTTCTCGGTGGGGTTTGGGGAGAACAGCAGAAGCGTCTCTCTCACACTGACGTCATCACCGGAAGATCCAGGTGTTTTTTGAAGGAGAGTGTCCTGTCCAGTGTAACTCCAAGATACAACAGAATCAGCCGGCCTGGCAAGCCAGCCAGCTCAGAATGCGAGCCCAGCAAGCCAGCGAAGCGAAACATTTTACAAGCCCAGACTCAGCGTGCCCAGACAGCCTGTGCAGCCAACAGCCAGCCAGCCCAGACCAGCATTTGCAGTAAGCCAGGATCCAACCCTTGCAGCGCAGCCTTAGGCCGGATAGTCCCCCTGCCTGCACTTTGTTGCTTAGCTGTGCCTTGCCTGCTTGCCTCGGTCTGCCACAAACTGTCTGTCCTGGCCTGCCTGTCTGAAACTGGCTCGCCTGACTGCGTGCTTGCCTGCCTGTGTTCTCTGGGCTCGCATTCTGAGCTGGCTGGCTTGCCAGGCCGGCTGGTTCTGTTGCTGCAAGGCAAGGCGGGGCAGACCGGGCCAGGCAGACAGAGAGCCAGGCCGCGAGAGAGGCCTGGCTGAGCTGACTGAGCAAGGCTGGCTGCAATGGCTGGTTGCAAGGGCTGATGTGCGCTGGCTTGGCAGCCTGACTTTCTACACTGGCTGACTGGCGGGGCTGGCTGGCTGCGTTGGCTGACTAGGCGGGCTTGCTGGCTAGCTGGGCTCCCTGAGGGAAGCTTTGGGATGGATCTGCCTGCCTGCCTGCCTGCCTGCCTGCAACTGGAATGAGGTGTGTAAACATTTATTTCACGGGTATGGGTGTTGACCTTGGCTTTTGTGTTCTCCAGGTGTTTTTTGAAGGAGAGTCCTGTCCAGTGTAACTCCAAGTTACATGGTGTGTGTATGGATGGAGAGTTTGTGACCATCCCAAGTGACGCTCAGTTATTTTTTCGCGTCTCGGTTCCTCAGGTGGAAGCTCCATAGTTGGGTTTTTGATGGGTTGGGTTTCAGGTGGTTGTATTGTAGTAGTATTTCTTGGAGGGCACTTTCAAGGACAGATTCAATCTTCTGGAAGTCTGCTTGTTGAGTGGTAATGCAGAGGTCGCCGGCGTAGATGAAGTGCTGGCATTCTGTGGGTAGTGGCTGGTCGTTTGTGCAGATATTGAAAAGGAGGGGGGCGAGCACGCTACCTTGTGTTAGGCCGTTCTTTTGGGCTTTCCATTTACTCCTCTGGTCATTTAACTGGACATAGAAGCGCCTGTTGTTGAGGAGGCTTTTCCTGACCATTGTGCTGTGTTGGACAGTGTCATAGGCAGCAGAGAGATCTCTGAATGCTGCTCCAGTTATTTGTTTTCCCTCAAACCCATCCTCAATGTGTTGGGTGAGGTTGAGCTCTGTCCAGCACAGGAGCGGCCGGGATGGAAACCAGCTTGGTCTTTAGTCAGCTTGGTGTCTGAGTGGCATGAGGCGTTGGAGTAGCAGCCTCTCATAGAGCTAGTAGGTGATGCAGAGGAGGTGAATGGGTCGGTATCTCTTTGGGGATGATGGGTCTTTGCCAGGGTTGTGGCTTGTAACCACTCTGGCCTTTCTCCAGACAGAAGGGATGGTTTTCTGTGCCATGCATGTGTTCAGCATCCCCACGAGCCAGGTCTTTGCGTTAGGTCCCAGGTGCTGTATCATTTCTGCCAGTATGTCATCAATCCCTGCTGCTTTTCCGGGTTTCAACTTTCCCATTGCAGTTTCGAGTTCTTCTAGGTCGAAGGGTTTGGTTTGAGAGCTGGCTGATTGTGGTTCGTTTGATACCACTGTGTGATGGTATTCTCCTGTGTGTCGGCGGCGGTGTTGGTTACGACGGTTGGCCACCAGTTGTGATGCAACAGAGTTTGCTGTGACCGTGAATTATGGGTTGTGTGGTCTTTGCCAAGACGGTGGATTGTGGCCCATGCCTTCCTGCTGTTATTTGTCATGTTGGTGTTCTCTATATCTTTTCGTCCTGGGCATGACGTTAAACTGTTCCGTTCGAGAGGACCGGCGACCCTTGAATGTAAACAGCCACGAAAGGAAACTGTGTGTGAGGTGTTCTCTATCATTTCATTCCAGACTTTCCTTCGTTCATCCCCAACTTCACTGTCTATCTCCTGTATTCTCCATTCATCTTGAGCGATACACAGTCGTCTGATGTGCGGGGGTAGGTGCCGGCTAGCGCATAAAGGCACGGGACAGGTGTTGTCTTGACGCATCCCGTGATGATGCGACAGGTGTCATTTAGGGCTGTGTCGACCAATTTGGTGTGACATGATCGGCTCCAGCTTGAGCAGGCATACTCTGCTGTAGAGAAAAACAGGGCCATGGCAGTTGCACGGATTGTTTGTGGGTCTGCGCCCCACTTGGAGTTCACTAGTTTTCACAGGATGTTATTGTGGGTGTTGACCTTGGCTTTTGTGTTCTCCAGGTGTTTTTTGAAGGAGTGTTTTTGAAGGTTGGAGAGTTTGTGACCATCCCAAGTGACGCTCAGTTCTTTTTTCGCATCTGGGTTCCTCATGTGGAAGCTGCATAGTTGGGTTTGTGTGTGTCTTTCTTTTTCTGTCTTTCTTTCTTAGGACGGAGATCAAGGTAGACGCCGTTGGAAGGCTCAACACAAGCCGAGGCCCCTAGAGATCCATCCCAAAGCTTCCCTCAGGGAGCCCAGCCAGTCAGCTCCGCCAGTCAGCCAGTGTCGAAAGTCAGGCTGCCAAGCCAGCGCACATCAGCCCTTGCAACCAGCCATTGCAGCCAGCCTTGCTCAGTCAGCTCAGCCAGGCCTCTCTCGCGGCATGGCTCTCTGTCTGCCTGGCCCGGTCTGCGTTAGGTCCCAGGTGCTGTATAATTTCTGCCAGTATGTCATCAATCCCTGCTGCTTTTCCGGGTTTCAACTTTCCCATTGCAGTTTCGAGTTAGGTCAAAGGGTTTGGTTTGAGGGCTGGCTGATTGTGGTTTGTCTGATACCACTGTGCGATGGTATTCTCCTGTGTGTCGGCGGCGGTGTTGGTTACGACTGTTGGCCACCAGTTGTAATGCAACAGAGTTTGCTGTGACCGTTTTGATTATGGGTGGCTCCCTGAGGTCCCTGATCCCCATGGGGTCCAACAGTGGTCATTGAAGCGTGCACACACACACACACACACACGCACGCACGCACCTACACACGCACAGGTGCACATGCTAACCAAATGTAACTCTGAGAGTGTAACACATGTAACCAAATGGACCCTTACAGGTCTGTCATTCTGAGAGTGTAACACATGTAACCAAATGGACCCTTACAGGTCTGTAACTCTGAGAGTGTAACACATGGAACCAAATGGACACTTACAGGTCTGTAACTCTGAGAGTGTAACACATGTACCCAAATGGACCCTTACAGGTCTGTAACTCTGAGAGTGTAACACATGTAACCAAATGGACCCTTACAGGTCTGTAACTCTGAGAGTGTAACACATGTACCCAAATGGACCCTTACAGGTCTGTAACTCTGAGAGTGTAACACATGTACCCAAATGGACCCTTACAGGTCTGTAACTCTGAGAGTATATATGGTGGCCGACGGGCACGTACAGGTCTAGTGTAACCAAATTGAGCATTTGGTCCATGTCTGTAAGTCTGAATGTAACACATGTAACCAAATGGACCCTTACAGGTCCAACACTGGTTATCGAAGCGTGCACACACACGCACGTGTAACCAATTGGATCCTTACAGATCCAACACTGTTTTTTGTTAATCATCGAATGAAATGTGGGAGGTCGGCAAGAGAAAGTTTTAAAAAATCAAAGCAAATACCGGTAATTTGAAAATGTTTTTTTTGTGTTTCTGTGTTTTTCTTCTTTATATATTACTTTACTGTTGAAATGTAAAATTTACAAGGACCTGTAAATGACAACACAAAAACTAAGGCACTGGTGTCGTACTTCTGGTTTACCGGAACGGGGTTCAACTCCCTGCAGTGCCCTGCTCAATGTGTTGTATTTACATGGTTCATTGGTCCATGGTCTCAGAGGTCATTGAGCGGCGCGTTATAGTGCGTGATTCTTCATCATTGTTGAGGATTTGAAAAAAGGTGAAAATCAAGGAAAAGCGAAAGGCTATAGTCCATGGTCTCGGAGGGCATACTATAGTATGTCGTTTTTCACGATTTCGGAGGATTTGAAAAAAAGGTGAAAATCGCGGAAAGGCTATAGTCCATGGTCTCGGAGGGCATACTGGTCAAGGTAATTTATACTGGTCAAGGTAATTTACTAGTCTTATGAATGTCATTTATACTGGTCAAGGTCATGTATACTAGTCAAGGTCATTTATACGCTCAAGGTCATTTACTAGTCTTATTAAGGTAATTTATACTGCTCAAGGTCATTGATTTTTGTCAAGGTCATTGAGCTCCGCGTTGGGACGCGAAAAGGCTATAGTCCATGGTGTCGGAGGGCATGCTATAGTATGTCGTTTTTCACGATTTCGGACGATAAAGAAAAAGGTGAAAATCGTGGAAAGCGAAAAGGCTATAGTCCATGGTCTCGGAGGACATGCTATGGTCCATGGTCTCAAGGTCCATGGTCTCATACTATCGTGTGTAGTATTTATACTGGTTTTAAAAAAAGGTGAAAATCGCGGAAAAGCGACAGGCTATAGTCAATCGTCTTGGAGCGCATGCTATAGGGTGCCATTTTTCACGATTTCGGAGGATTTAAAAAAAAGTTGAAAATCGCGGAAAAGCGACAGGCTATAGTCCATCGTCTTGGAGCGCATGCTATAGGGTGCCATTTTTCATGATTTCGGAGGATTAAAAAAAAAGGTGAAAATCGCGGAAAAGCGACAGGCTATAGTCCATCGTCTCGGAGCGCATGCTATAGGGTAACATTTTTCACGATTTCGGAGGATTTAAAAAAAAAAGGTGAAAATCGCGGAAAAGCGACAGGCTATAGTCCATCGTCTCGGAGTGCATGCTATAGGGTGCCATTTTTCACGATTTCGGGGGATTAAAAAAAAAAGGTGAAAATCGAGTAAAAGCGACAGGCTATAGTCCATCGTCTCGGAGCGCATGCTATAGGGTGCCATTTTTCACGATTTCGGAGGATTAAAAAAAAAGGTGAAAATCGCGGAAAAGCGACAGGCTATAGTCCATCATCTCGGAGCGCATGCTATAGGGTGCCATTTTTCATGATTTCGGAGGATTAAAATAAAAGGTGAAAATCGCGGAAAAGCGACAGGCTATAGTCCATCGTCTCGGAGGGCATGCTATAGGGTGCCATTTTTCACGATTTCGGAGGATTTAAAAAAAAAAGGTGAAAATCGCGGAAAAGCGACAGGCTATAGTCCATCGTCTCGGAGCGCATGCTATAGGGTGCCATTTTTCATGATTTCGGAGGATTTAAAAAAAAGGTGAAAATCCCGGAAAAGCGACAGGCTATAGTCCATCGTCTCGGAGCGCATGCTATAGGGTGCCATTTTCACGATTTCGGAGGATTTAAAAAAAAGGTGAAAATCCCGGAAAAGCGACAGGCTATAGTCCATCGTCTCGGAGTGCATGCTATAGGGTACCATTTTTCACGATTTCGGAGGATTTAAAAAAAAAGGTGAAAATCGCGGAAAAGCGACAGGCTATAGTCCATCGTCTCGGAGCGCATGCTATAGGGTGCCATTTTCCACGATTTCGGAGGATTTAAAAAAGGTGAAAATCGCGGAAAAGCGACAGGCTATAGTCCATCATCTTGGAGCGCATGCTATAGGGTGCCATTTTTCACGATTTCGGAGGATTAAAATAAAAGGTGAAAATCGCGGAAAAGCGACAGGCTATAGTCCATCGTCTCGGAGCGCATGCTATAGGGTGCCATTTTTCACGATTTCGGAGGATTTTAAAAAAAGGTGAAAATCGCGGAAAAGCGACAGGCTATTGTCCATCGTCTCGGAGCGCATGCTATAGGGTGCCATTTTTCATGATTTCGGAGGATTTAAAAAAAAGGTGAAAATCCCGGAAAAGCGACAGGCTACAGTCCATCGTCTCGGAGCGCATGCTATAGGGTGCCATTTTTCACGATTTCGGAGGATTTAAAAAAAAGGTGAAAATCCCGGAAAAGCGACAGGCTATAGTCCATCGTCTCGGAGCGCATGCTAGAGGGTAACCTTTTTCACGATTTCGGAGGATTTAAAAAAGGTGAAAATCGCGGAAAAGCGACAGGCTATAGTCCATCGTCTCGGAGCGCATGCTATAGGGTAACCTTTTTCACGATTTCGGAGGATTTAAAAAAAAAAGGTGAAAATCGCGGAAAAGCGACAGGCTATAGTCCATCGTCTCGGAGTTCATGCTATAGGGTGCCATTTTTCACGATTTCGGAGGATTTAAAAAAGGTGAAAATCGCGGAAAAGCGACAGGCTATAGTCCATCATCTCGGAGCGCATGCTATAGGGTGCCATTTTTCACGATTTCGGAGGATTAAAATAAAAGGTGAAAATCGCGGAAAAGCGACAGGCTATAGTCCATCGTCTCGGAGCGCATGCTATAGGGGGGCCATTTTTCACAATTTCGGAGGATTTAAAAAAAAAGGTGAAAATCGCGGAAAAGCGACAGGCTATAGTCCATCGTCTCGGAGCGCATGCTATAGGGTGCCATTTTTCACGATTTCGGAGGATTTTAAAAAAAGGTGAAAATCCCGGAAAAGCGACAGGCTATAGTCCATCGTCTCGGAGCGCATGCTATAGGGTGCCATTTTCCACGATTTCGGAGGATTTAAAAAAGGTGAAAATCGCGGAAAAGCGACAGGCTATAGTCCATCGTCTCGGAGCGCATGCTATAGGGTAACATTTTTCACGATTTCGGAGGATTTGAAAAAAAAGGTGAAAATCGCGGAAAAGCGACAGGCTATAGTCCATCGTCTCGGAGCGCATGCTATAGGGTGCCATTTTTCACGATTTTGGAGGATTAAAAAAAAAGGTGAAAATCGCGGAAAAGCGACAGGCTATAGTCCATCGTCTCGGAGCGCATGCTATAGGGTGCCATTTTTCACGATTTCGGAGGATTTTTAAAAAAGTTGAAAATCGCGGAAAAGCGACAGGCTATAGTCCATCGTCTCGGAGCGCATGCTATAGGGTGCCATTTTTCATGATTTCGGAGGATTTAAAAAAAAGGTGAAAATCGCGGAAAAGCGACAGGCTATAGTCCATCGTCTCGGAGCGCATGCTATAGGGTGCCATTTGTCACGATTTCGGAGGATTTAAAAGAAAGATGAAAATCGCGGAAAAGCGACAGGCTATAGTCCATCGTCTCGGAGCGCATGCTATAGGGTGCCATTTTTCACGATTTCGGAGGATTTAAAAAAAAGGTGAAAATCGCGGAAAAGCGTCAGGCTATAGTCCATCGTCTCGGAGCGCATGCTATAGGGTAACATTTTTCACGATTTCGGAGGATTTAAAAAAGGTGAAAATCGCGGAAAAGCGCCAGGCTATAGTCCATCGTCTCGGAGTGCATGCTATAGGGTGCCATTTTTCACGATTTCTGAGGATTTAAAAAAAAAAGGTGAAAATCGCGGGAAAAGCGACAGGCTATAGTCCATCGTCTCGGAGCGCATGCTATTCAGTATTTTAGCTGTGACGTGAGCGCCCCCTCCAGAGATAATTCCGGGTCCTACTTTTGTGTCGCTTTTGTGTCCCCATAGAGTTATACTGTGACGCTCCGTTGGACTAAATCTGAGACGAAAGATTAAAAAAAAAAGGTGAAAATCGCGGAAAAGCGACAGGCTATAGTCCATCGTCTCGGAGCGCATGCTATAGGGTGCCATTTTTCACGATTTCGGAGGATTAAAAAAAAGGTGAAAATCGCGGAAAAGCGACAGGCTATAGTCCATCGTCTCGGAGCGCATGCTATAGGGTGCCATTTTTCACGATTTCGGAGGATTAAAAAAAAAGGTGAAAATCGCGGAAAAGCAACAGGCTATAGTCCATCGTCTCAGAGCGCATGCTATAGGGTGCCATTTTTCACGATTTCGGAGGATTAAAAAAAGGTGAAAATCGCGGAAAAGCGACAGGCTATAGTCCATCGTCTCGGAGCGCATGCTATAGGGTGCCATTTTTCACGATTTCGGAGGATTAAAAAAAAAGGTGAAAATCGCGGAAAAGCGACAGGCTATAGTCCATCGTCTCGGAGCGCATGCTATAGGGTGCCATTTTTCACGATTTCGGAGGATTAAAAAAAAAGGTGAAAATCGCGGAAAAGCGACAGGCTATAGTCCATCGTCTCGGAGCGCATGCTATAGGGTGCCATTTTTCACGATTTCGGAGGATTTAAAAAAGGTGAAAATCGCGGAAAAGCGACAGGCTATAGTCCATCGTCTCGGAGCGCATGCTATAGGGTGCCATTTTTCACGATTTCGGAGGATTAAAAAAAAAGGTGAAAATCGCGGAAAAGCGACAGGCTATAGTCCATCGTCTCGGAGCGCATGCTATAGGGTGCCATTTTTCACGATTTCGGAGGATTTTAAAAAAAGTTGAAAATCGCGGAAAAGCGACAGGCTATAGTCCATCGTCTCGGAGCGCATGCTATAGGGTGCCATTTTTCACGATTTCGGAGGATTAAAAAAAAGGTGAAAATCGCGGAAAAGCGACAGGCTATAGTCCATCGTCTCGGAGCGCATGCTATAGGGTGCCATTTTTCACGATTTCGGAGGATTAAAAAAAAAGGTGAAAATCGCGGAAAAGCGACAGGCTATAGTCCATCGTCTCAGAGCGCATGCTATAGGGTGCCATTTTTCACGATTTCGGAGGATTTAAAAAAGGTGAAAATCGCGGAAAAGCGACAGGCTATAGTCCATCGTCTCGGAGCGCATGCTATAGGGTGCCATTTTTCACGATTTCGGAGGATTAAAAAAAAAGGTGAAAATCGCGGAAAAGCGACAGGCTATAGTCCATCGTCTCGGAGCGCATGCTATAGGGTGCCATTTTTCACGATTTCGGAGGATTTTAAAAAAAGTTGAAAATCGCGGAAAAGCGACAGGCTATAGTCCATCGTCTCGGAGCGCATGCTATAGGGTGCCATTTTTCATGATTTCGGAGGATTTAAAAAAAAAAGGTGAAAATCGCGGAAAAGCGACAGGCTATAGTCCATCGACTCGGAGCGCATGCTATAGGGTGCCATTTTTCACGATTTCGGAGGATTTAAAAAAAAGGTGAAAATCGCGGAAAAGCGACAGGCTATAGTCCATCGTCTCGGAGCGCATGCTATAGGGTGCCATTTTTCACGATTTCGGGTGATTAAAAAAAAAAGGTGAAAATCGCGGAAAAGCGACAGGCTATAGTCCATCGTCTCGGAGCGCATGCTATAGGGTGCCATTTTTCACGATTTTGGAGGATTTGAAAGAAAGTTGAAAATCGCGGAAAAGCGACAGGCTATAGTCCATCGTCTCGGAGCGCATGCTATAGGGTGCCATTTTTCACGATTTCGGAGGATTAAAAAAAAAGGTGAAAATCGCGGAAAAGCGACAGGCTATAGTCCATCGTCTCGGAGCGCATGCTATAGGGTGCCATTTTTCACGATTTCGGAGGATTTTAAAAAAAGTTGAAAATCGCGGAAAAGCGACAGGCTATAGTCCATCGTCTCGGAGCGCATGTTATAGGGTGCCATTTTTCACGATTTCGGAGGATTTAAAAAAAAGGTGAAAATCGCGGAAAAGCGACAGGCTATAGTCCATCGTCTCGGAGCGCATGTTATAGGGTGCCATTTTTCACGATTTCGGAGGATTTAAAAAAAAGGTGAAAATCGCGGAAAAGCGACAGGCTATAGTCCATCGTCTCAGAGCGCATGCTATAGGGTGCCATTTTTCACGATTTCGGGTGATTAAAAAAAAAAGGTGAAAATCGCGGAAAAGCGACAGGCTATAGTCCATCGTCTCGGAGCGCATGCTATAGGGTGCCATTTTTCACGATTTCGGAGGATTTAAAAAAAAAGGTGAAAATCGCGGAAAAGCGACAGGCTATAGTCCATCGTCTCGGAGCGCATGTTATAGGGTGCCATTTTTCACGATTTCGGAGGATTTAAAAAAGGTGAAAATCGCGGAAAAGCGACAGGCTATAGTCCATCGTCTCGGAGCGCATGCTATAGGGTGCCATTTTTCACGATTTCAGAGGATTTTAAAAAAAAGGTGATAATCGCGGAAAAGCGACAGCCTATAGTCCATCGTCTCGGAGTGCATGCTATAGGGTGCCATTTTTCACGATTTCGGGTGATTAAAAAAAAAAGTGAAAATCGCGGAAAAGCGACAGCCTATAGTCCATCGTCTCGGAGTGCATGCTATAGGGTGCCATTTTTCACGATTTCGGGTGATTAAAAAAAAAAGTGAAAATCGCGGAAAAGCGACAGGCTATAGTCCATCGTCTCGGAGCGCATGCTATAGGGTGCCATTTTTCACGATTTCGGAGGATTAAAAAAAAAGGTGAATATCGCGGAAAAGCGACAGGCTATAGTCCATCGTCTCGGAGCGCATGCTATAGGGTGCCATTTTTCACAATTTCGGAGGATTTAAAAGAAAGTTGAAAATCGCGGAAAAGCGACAGGGTATAGTCCATCGTCTCGGAGCGCATGCTATAGGGTGCCCTTTTTCACGATTTCGGAGGATTAAAAAAAAAGGTGAAAATCGCGGAAAAGCGACAGGCTATAGTCCATCGTCTCGGAGTGCATGCTATAGGGTGCCATTTTTCACGATTTCGGAGGATTTAAAAAAAAGGTGAAAATCGCGGAAAAGCGACAGGCTATAGTCCATCGTCTCGGAGCGCATGCTATAGGGTAACATTTTTCACGATTTCGGAGGATTTAAAAAAGGTGAAAATCGCGGAAAAGCGACAGGCTATAGTCCATCGTCTCGGAGTGCATGCTATAGGGTGCCATTTTTCACGATTTCGGGGGATTAAAAAAAAAAAGTTGAAAATCGCGGAAAAGCGACAGGCTATAATCCATCGTCTCGGAGCGCATGCTATAGGGTGCCATTTTTCACGATTTCGGAGGATTAAAAAAAAAGGTGAAAATCGCGGAAAAGCAACAGGCTATAGTCCATCGTCTCAGAGCGCATGCTATAGGGTGCCATTTTTCACGATTTCGGAGGATTTAAAAAAGGTGAAAATCGCGGAAAAGCGACAGGCTATAGTCCATCGTCTTGGAGTGCATGCTATAGGGTGCCATTTTTCACGATTTCGGGTGATTAAAAAAAAAAGGTGAAAATCGCGGAAAAGCGACAGGCTATAGTCCATCGTCTCGGAGCGCATGCTATAGGGTGCCATTTTTCACGATTTCGGAGGATTAAAACAAAAGGTGAAAATCGCGGAAAAGCGACAGGCTATGGTCCATCGTCTCGGAGCGCATGCTATAGGGTGTCATTTTTCACGATTTCGGAGGATTTAAAAGAAAGTTGAAAATCGCGGAAAAGCGACAGGCTATAGTCCATCGTCTCGGAGCGCATGCTATAGGGGGCCATTTTTCACGATTTCGGAGGATTAAAAAAAAAGGTGAAAATCGCGGAAAAGCGACAGGCTATAGTCCATCGTCTCGGAGCGCATGCTATAGGGTGCCATTTTTCACGATTTCGGAGGATTAAAAAAAAAGGTGAATATCGCGGAAAAGCGACAGGCTATAGTCCATCGTCTCGGAGCGCATGCTATAGGGGGCCATTTTTCACGATTTCGGGTGATTAAAAAAAAAAGGTGAAAATCGCGGAAAAGCGACAGGCTATAGTCCATCGTCTCGGAGCGCATGCTATAGGGTGCCATTTTTCACGATTTCGGAGGATTAAAACAAAAGGTGAAAATCGCGGAAAAGCGACAGGCTATAGTCCATCGTCTCGGAGCGCATGCTATAGGGTGTCATTTTTCACGATTTCGGAGGATTTAAAAGAAAGTTGAAAATCGCGGAAAAGCGACAGGCTATAGTCCATCGTCTCGGAGCGCATGCTATAGGGGGCCATTTTTCACGATTTCGGAGGATTAAAAAAAAAGGTGAAAATCGCGGAAAAGCGACAGGCTATAGTCCATCGTCTCGGAGCGCATGCTATAGGGTGCCATTTTTCACAATTTCGGAGGATTAAAAAAAAAGGTGAATATCGCGGAAAAGCGACAGGCTATAGTCCATCGTCTCGGAGCGCATGCTATAGGGTGCCATTTTTCACGATTTCGGAGGATTTAAAAGAAAGTTGAAAATCGCGGAAAAGCGACAGGGTATAGTCCATCGTCTCGGAGCGCATGCTATAGGGTGCCCTTTTTCACGATTTCGGAGGATTAAAAAAAAAGGTGAAAATCGCGGAAAAGCGACAGGCTATAGTCCATCGTCTCGGAGTGCATGCTATAGGGTGCCATTTTTCACGATTTCGGAGGATTTAAAAAAAAAGGTGAAAATCGCGGAAAAGCGACAGGCTATAGTCCATCGTCTCGGAGCGCATGCTATAGGGTAACATTTTTCACGATTTCGGAGGATTTAAAAAAGGTGAAAATCGCGGAAAAGCGACAGGCTATAGTCCATCGTCTCGGAGTGCATGCTATAGGGTGCCATTTTTCACGATTTCGGGGGATTAAAAAAAAAAAGTTGAAAATCGCGGAAAAGCGACAGGCTATAGTCCATCGTCTCGGAGCGCATGCTATAGGGTGCCATTTTTCACGATTTCGGAGGATTTAAAAAAGGTGAAAATCGCGGAAAAGCGACAGGCTATAGTCCATCGTCTCGGAGCGCATGTTATAGGGTAAAATTTTTCAAGATTTCGGAGGATTTAAAAAAAAAAGGTGAAAATCGCGGAAAAGCGACAGGCTATAGTCCATCGTCTTGGAGTGCATGCTATAGGGTGCCATTTTTCACGATTTCGGGTGATTAAAAAAAAAAGGTGAAAATCGCGGAAAAGCGACAGGCTATAGTCCATCGTCTCGGAGCGCATGCTATAGGGTGCCATTTTTCACGATTTCGGAGGATTAAAACAAAAGGTGAAAATCGCGGAAAAGCGACAGGCTATAGTCCATCGTCTCGGAGCGCATGCTATAGGGTGTCATTTTTCACGATTTCGGAGGATTTAAAAGAAAGTTGAAAATCGCGGAAAAGCGACAGGCTATAGTCCATCGTCTCGGAGCGCATGCTATAGGGTGCCATTTTTCACGATTTCGGAGGATTTTAAAAAAAGGTGAAAATCGCGGAAAAGCGACAGGCTATAGTCCATCGTCTCGGAGCGCATGCTATAGGGTGTCATTTTTCACGATTTCGGAGGATTTAAAAGAAAGTTGAAAATCGCGGAAAAGCGACAGGCTATAGTCCATCGTCTCGGAGCGCATGCTATAGGGTGCCATTTTTCACGATTTCGGAGGATTAAAAAAAAGGTGAAAATCGCGGAAAAGCGACAGGCTATAGTCCATCGTCTCGGAGCGCATGCTATAGGGGGCCATTTTTCACGATTTCGGAGGATTAAAAAAAAAGGTGAAAATCGCGGAAAAGCGACAGGCTATAGTCCATCGTCTCGGAGCGCATGCTATAGGGTGTCATTTTTCACGATTTCGGAGGATTTAAAAGAAAGTTGAAAATCGCGGAAAAGCGACAGGCTATAGTCCATCGTCTCGGAGCGCATGCTATAGGGGGCCATTTTTCACGATTTCGGAGGATTAAAAAAAAAGGTGAAAATCGCGGAAAAGCGACAGGCTATAGTCCATCGTCTCGGAGCGCATGCTATAGGGTGCCATTTTTCACGATTTCGGAGGATTAAAAAAAAAGGTGAATATCGCGGAAAAGCGACAGGCTATAGTCCATCGTCTCGGAGCGCATGCTATAGGGGGCCATTTTTCACGATTTCGGGTGATTAAAAAAAAAAGGTGAAAATCGCGGAAAAGCGACAGGCTATAGTCCATCGTCTCGGAGCGCATGCTATAGGGTGCCATTTTTCACGATTTCGGAGGATTAAAACAAAAGGTGAAAATCGCGGAAAAGCGACAGGCTATAGTCCATCGTCTCGGAGCGCATGCTATAGGGTGTCATTTTTCACGATTTCGGAGGATTTAAAAGAAAGTTGAAAATCGCGGAAAAGCGACAGGCTATAGTCCATCGTCTCGGAGCGCATGCTATAGGGGGCCATTTTTCACGATTTCGGAGGATTAAAAAAAAAGGTGAAAATCGCGGAAAAGCGACAGGCTATAGTCCATCGTCTCGGAGCGCATGCTATAGGGTGCCATTTTTCACGATTTCGGAGGATTAAAAAAAAAGGTGAATATCGCGGAAAAGCGACAGGCTATAGTCCATCGTCTCGGAGCGCATGCTATAGGGTGCCATTTTTCACGATTTCGGAGGATTTAAAAGAAAGTTGAAAATCGCGGAAAAGCGACAGGGTATAGTCCATCGTCTCGGAGCGCATGCTATAGGGTGCCCTTTTTCACGATTTCGGAGGATTAAAAAAAAAGGTGAAAATCGCGGAAAAGCGACAGGCTATAGTCCATCGTCTCGGAGTGCATGCTATAGGGTGCCATTTTTCACGATTTCGGAGGATTTAAAAAAAAAGGTGAAAATCGCGGAAAAGCGACAGGCTATAGTCCATCGTCTCGGAGCGCATGCTATAGGGTAACATTTTTCACGATTTCGGAGGATTTAAAAAAGGTGAAAATCGCGGAAAAGCGACAGGCTATAGTCCATCGTCTCGGAGTGCATGCTATAGGGTGCCATTTTTCACGATTTCGGGGGATTAAAAAAAAAAAGTTGAAAATCGCGGAAAAGCGACAGGCTATAGTCCATCGTCTCGGAGCGCATGCTATAGGGTGCCATTTTTCACGATTTCGGAGGATTTAAAAAAGGTGAAAATCGCGGAAAAGCGACAGGCTATAGTCCATCGTCTCGGAGCGCATGTTATAGGGTAAAAATTTTCAAGATTTCGGAGGATTTAAAAAAAAAAGGTGAAAATCGCGGAAAAGCGACAGGCTATAGTCCATCGTCTTGGAGTGCATGCTATAGGGTGCCATTTTTCACGATTTCGGGTGATTAAAAAAAAAAGGTGAAAATCGCGGAAAAGCGACAGGCTATAGTCCATCGTCTCGGAGCGCATGCTATAGGGTGCCATTTTTCACGATTTCGGAGGATTAAAACAAAAGGTGAAAATCGCGGAAAAGCGACAGGCTATAGTCCATCGTCTCGGAGCGCATGCTATAGGGTGTCATTTTTCACGATTTCGGAGGATTTAAAAGAAAGTTGAAAATCGCGGAAAAGCGACAGGCTATAGTCCATCGTCTCGGAGCGCATGCTATAGGGTGCCATTTTTCACGATTTCGGAGGATTTTAAAAAAAGGTGAAAATCGCGGAAAAGCGACAGGCTATAGTCCATCGTCTCGGAGCGCATGCTATAGGGTGTCATTTTTCACGATTTCGGAGGATTTAAAAGAAAGTTGAAAATCGCGGAAAAGCGACAGGCTATAGTCCATCGTCTCGGAGCGCATGCTATAGGGGGCCATTTTTCACGATTTCGGAGGATTAAAAAAAAAGGTGAAAATCGCGGAAAAGCGACAGGCTATAGTCCATCGTCTCGGAGCGCATGCTATAGGGTGCCATTTTTCACGATTTCGGAGGATTTCAAAAAAAGGTGAAAATCGCGGAAAAGCGACAGGCTATAGTCCATCGTCTCGGAGCGCATGCTATAGGGTGCCATTTTTCACGATTTCGGAGGATTAAAAAAAAGGTGAAAATCGCGGAAAAGCGACAGGCTATAGTCCATCGTCTCGGAGCGCATGCTATAGGGGGCCATTTTTCACGATTTCGGAGGATTAAAAAAAAAGGTGAAAATCGCGGAAAAGCGACAGGCTATAGTCCATCGTCTCGGAGCGCATGCTATAGGGTGCCATTTTTCACGATTTCGGAGGATTTCAAAAAAAGGTGAAAATCGCGGAAAAGCGACAGGCTATAGTCCATCGTCTCGGAGCGCATGCTATAGGGTGCCATTTTTCACGATTTCGGAGGATTAAAAAAAAAGGTGAAAATCGCGGAAAAGCGACAGGCTATAGTCCATCGTCTCGGAGCGCATGCTATAGGGTGCCATTTTTCACGATTTCGGAGGATTTTAAAAAAAGGTGAAAATCGCGGAAAAGCGACAGGCTATAGTCCATCGTCTCGGAGAGCATGCTATAGGGTGCCATTTTTCACGATTTCTGAGGATTTAAAAAAAAAAGGTGAAAATCGCGGGAAAAGCGACAGGCTATAGTCCATCGTCTCGGAGCGCATGCTATTCAGTATTTTAGCTGTGACGTGAGCGCCCCCTCCAGAGATAATTCCGGGTCCTACTTTTGTGTCGCTTTTGTGTCCCCATAGAGTTATACTGTGACGCTCCGTTGGACTAAATCTGAGACGAAAGATTAAAAAAAAAAGTGAAAATCGCGGAAAAGCGACAGGCTATAGTCCATCGTCTCGGAGCGCATGCTATAGGGTGCCATTTTTCACGATTTCGGAGGATTAAAAAAAAGGTGAAAATCGCGGAAAAGCGACAGGCTATAGTCCATCGTCTCGGAGCGCATGCTATAGGGTGCCATTTTTCACGATTTTGGAGGATTTGAAAGAAAGTTGAAAATCGCGGAAAAGCGACAGGCTATAGTCCATCGTCTCGGAGTGCATGCTATAGGGTGCCATTTTTCACGATTTCGGAGGATTTTAAAAAAAGGTGAAAATCGCGGAAAAGCGACAGGCTATAGTCCATCGTCTCGGAGCGCATGCTATAGGGTAACATTTTTCACGATTTCGGAGGATTTAAAAAAGGTGAAAATCGCGGAAAAGCGACAGGCTATAGTCCATCGTCTCGGAGCGCATGCTATAGGGTGCCATTTTTCACGATTTCGGAGGATTAAAAAAAAAGGTGAAAATCGCGGAAAAGCAACAGGCTATAGTCCATCGTCTCGGAGCGCATGTTATAGGGTAAAATTTTTCAAGATTTCGAAGGATTTAAAAAAAAAAGGTGAAAATCGCGGAAAAGCGACAGGCTATAGTCCATCGTCTCGGAGTGCATGCTATAGGGTGCCATTTTTCACGATTTCGGGTGATTAAAAAAAAAAGGTGAAAATCGCGGAAAAGCGACAGGCTATAGTCCATCGTCTTGGAGCGCATGCTATAGGGTGCCATTTTTCACGATTTCGGAGGATTAAAACAAAAGGTGAAAATCGCGGAAAAGCGACAGGCTATAGTCCATCGTCTCGGAGCGCATGCTATAGGGTGTCATTTTTCACGATTTCGGAGGATTTAAAAGAAAGTTGAAAATCGCGGAAAAGCGACAGGCTATAGTCCATCGTCTCGGAGCGCATGCTATAGGGGGCCATTTTTCACGATTTCGGAGGATTAAAAAAAAAGGTGAAAATCGCGGAAAAGCGACAGGCTATAGTCCATCGTCTCGGAGCGCATGCTATAGGGTGCCATTTTTCACGATTTCGGAGGATTTCAAAAAAAGGTGAAAATCGCGGAAAAGCGACAGGCTATAGTCCATCGTCTCGGAGCGCATGCTATAGGGTGCCATTTTTCACGATTTCGGAGGATTAAAAAAAAAGGTGAAAATCGCGGAAAAGCGACAGGCTATAGTCCATCGTCTCGGAGCGCATGCTATAGGGTGCCATTTTTCACGATTTCGGAGGATTTTAAAAAAAGGTGAAAATCGCGGAAAAGCGACAGGCTATAGTCCATCGTCTTGGAGTGCATGCTATAGGGTGCCATTTTTCACGATTTCGGGTGATTAAAAAAAAAAGGTGAAAATCGCGGAAAAGCGACAGGCTATAGTCCATCGTCTCGGAGCGCATGCTATAGGGTGCCATTTTTCACGATTTCGGAGGATTAAAACAAAAGGTGAAAATCGCGGAAAAGCGACAGGCTATAGTCCATCGTCTCGGAGCGCATGCTATAGGGTGTCATTTTTCACGATTTCGGAGGATTTAAAAGAAAGTTGAAAATCGCGGAAAAGCGACAGGCTATAGTCCATCGTCTCGGAGCGCATGCTATAGGGGGCCATTTTTCACGATTTCGGAGGATTAAAAAAAAAGGTGAAAATCGCGGAAAAGCGACAGGCTATAGTCCATCGTCTCGGAGCGCATGCTATAGGGTGCCATTTTTCACGATTTCGGAGGATTAAAAAAAAAGGTGAATATCGCGGAAAAGCGACAGGCTATAGTCCATCGTCTCGGAGCGCATGCTATAGGGTGCCATTTTTCACGATTTCGGAGGATTTAAAAGAAAGTTGAAAATCGCGGAAAAGCGACAGGGTATAGTACATCGTCTCGGAGCGCATGCTATAGGGTGCCCTTTTTCACGATTTCGGAGGATTAAAAAAAAAGGTGAAAATCGCGGAAAAGCGACAGGCTATAGTCCATCGTCTCGGAGTGCATGCTATAGGGTGCCATTTTTCACGATTTCGGAGGATTTAAAAAAAAAGGTGAAAATCGCGGAAAAGCGACAGGCTATAGTCCATCGTCTCGGAGCGCATGCTATAGGGTAACATTTTTCACGATTTCGGAGGATTTAAAAAAGGTGAAAATCGCGGAAAAGCGACAGGCTATAGTCCATCGTCTCGGAGTGCATGCTATAGGGTGCCATTTTTCACGATTTCGGGGGATTAAAAAAAAAAAGTTGAAAATCGCGGAAAAGCGACAGGCTATAGTCCATCGTCTCGGAGCGCATGCTATAGGGTGCCATTTTTCACGATTTCGGAGGATTAAAAAAAAAGGTGAAATCGCGGAAAAGCAACAGGCTATAGTCCATCGTCTCAGAGCGCATGCTATAGGGTGCCATTTTTCACGATTTCGGAGGATTTAAAAAAGGTGAAAATCGCGGAAAAGCGACAGGCTATAGTCCATCGTCTCGGAGCGCATGTTATAGGGTAAAATTTTTCAAGATTTCGGAGGATTTAAAAAAAAAAGGTGAAAATCGCGGAAAAGCGACAGGCTATAGTCCATCGTCTTGGAGTGCATGCTATAGGGTGCCATTTTTCACGATTTCGGGTGATTAAAAAAAAAAGGTGAAAATCGCGGAAAAGCGACAGGCTATAGTCCATCGTCTCGGAGCGCATGCTATAGGGTGCCATTTTTCACGATTTCGGAGGATTAAAAAAAAAGGTGAAAATCGCGGAAAAGCGACAGGCTATAGTCCATCGTCTCGGAGTGCATGCTATAGGGTGCCATTTTTCACGATTTCGGAGGATTTAAAAAAAAGGTGAAAATCGCGGAAAAGCGACAGGCTATAGTCCATGGTCGCGGAGCACATGCTACAGGGTGGCATTTTTCACGATTTAAAAAAAAGGTGAAAATCGCGGAAAAGCGACAGGCTATAGTCCATCGTCTCGGAGAGCATGCTATAGGGTGCCATTTTTCACGATTTCTGAGGATTTAAAAAAAAAAGGTGAAAATCGCGGGAAAAGCGACAGGCTATAGTCCATCGTCTCGGAGCGCATGCTATAGGGTGCCATTTTTCACGATTTCGGAGGATTAAAAAAAAAGGTGAATATCGCGGAAAAGCGACAGGCTATAGTCCATCGTCTCGGAGCGCATGCTATAGGGTGCCATTTTTCACGATTTCGGAGGATTTAAAAGAAAGTTGAAAATCGCGGAAAAGCGACAGGGTATAGTACATCGTCTCGGAGCGCATGCTATAGGGTGCCCTTTTTCACGATTTCGGAGGATTAAAAAAAAAGGTGAAAATCGCGGAAAAGCGACAGGCTATAGTCCATCGTCTCGGAGTGCATGCTATAGGGTGCCATTTTTCACGATTTCGGAGGATTTAAAAAAAAAAGGTGAAAATCGCGGAAAAGCGACAGGCTATAGTCCATCGTCTCGGAGCGCATGCTATAGGGTAACATTTTTCACGATTTCGGAGGATTTAAAAAAGGTGAAAATCGCGGAAAAGCGACAGGCTATAGTCCATCGTCTCGGAGTGCATGCTATAGGGTGCCATTTTTCACGATTTCGGGGGATTAAAAAAAAAAAGTTGAAAATCGCGGAAAAGCGACAGGCTATAGTCCATCGTCTCGGAGCGCATGCTATAGGGTGCCATTTTTCACGATTTCGGAGGATTAAAAAAAAAGGTGAAATCGCGGAAAAGCAACAGGCTATAGTCCATCGTCTCAGAGCGCATGCTATAGGGTGCCATTTTTCACGATTTCGGAGGATTTAAAAAAGGTGAAAATCGCGGAAAAGCGACAGGCTATAGTCCATCGTCTCGGAGCGCATGTTATAGGGTAAAATTTTTCAAGATTTCGGAGGATTTAAAAAAAAAAGGTGAAAATCGCGGAAAAGCGACAGGCTATAGTCCATCGTCTTGGAGTGCATGCTATAGGGTGCCATTTTTCACGATTTCGGGTGATTAAAAAAAAAAGGTGAAAATCGCGGAAAAGCGACAGGCTATAGTCCATCGTCTCGGAGCGCATGCTATAGGGTGCCATTTTTCACGATTTCGGAGGATTAAAAAAAAGAGGTGAAAATCGCGGAAAAGCGACAGGCTATAGTCCATCGTCTCGGAGTGCATGCTATAGGGTGCCATTTTTCACGATTTCGGAGGATTTAAAAAAAAGGTGAAAATCGCGGAAAAGCGACAGGCTATAGTCCATGGTCTCGGAGCACATGCTACAGGGTGGCATTTTTCACGATTTAAAAAAAAGGTGAAAATCGCGGAAAAGCGACAGGCTATAGTCCATCGTCTCGGAGAGCATGCTATAGGGTGCCATTTTTCACGATTTCTGAGGATTTAAAAAAAAAAGGTGAAAATCGCGGGAAAAGCGACAGGCTATAGTCCATCGTCTCGGAGCGCATGCTATTCAGTATTTTAGCTGTGACGTGAGCGCCCCCTCCAGAGATAATTCCGGGTCCTACTTTTGTGTCGCTTTTGTGTCCCCATAGAGTTATACTGTGACGCTCCGTTGGACTAAATCTGAGACGAAAGATTAAAAAAAAAAGTGAAAATCGCGGAAAAGCGACAGGCTATAGTCCATCGTCTCGGAGCGCATGCTATAGGGTGCCATTTTTCACGATTTTGGAGGATTTGAAAGAAAGTTGAAAATCGCGGAAAAGCGACAGGCTATAGTCCATCGTCTCGGAACGCATGCTATAGGGTGCCATTTTTCACGATTTCGGAGGATTAAAAAAAAGGTGAAAATCGCGGAAAAGCGACAGGCTATAGTCCATCGTCTCGGAGCGCATGCTATAGGGTGCCATTTTTCACGATTTTGGAGGATTTGAAAGAAAGTTGAAAATCGCGGAAAAGCGACAGGCTATAGTCCATCGTCTCGGAGTGCATGCTATAGGGTGCCATTTTTCACGATTTCGGAGGATTTTAAAAAAAGGTGAAAATCGCGGAAAAGCGACAGGCTATAGTCCATCGTCTCGGAGCGCATGCTATAGGGTAACATTTTTCACGATTTCGGAGGATTTAAAAAAGGTGAAAATCGCGGAAAAGCGACAGGCTATAGTCCATCGTCTCGGAGTGCATGCTATAGGGTGCCATTTTTCACGATTTCGGGTGATTCAAAAAAAAAGGTGAAAATCGCGGAAAAGCGACAGGCTATAGTCCATCGTCTCGGAGCGCATGCTATAGGGGGCCATTTTTCACGATTTCGGAGGATTAAAAAAAAAGGTGAAAATCGCGGAAAAGCGACAGGCTATAGTCCATCGTCTCGGAGTGCATGCTATAGGGTGCCATTTTTCACGATTTCGGGTGATTCAAAAAAAAAGGTGAAAATCGCGGAAAAGCGACAGGCTATAGTCCATCGTCTCGGAGCGCATGCTATAGGGGGCCATTTTTCACGATTTCGGAGGATTAAAAAAAAAGGTGAAAATCGCGGAAAAGCGACAGGCTATATTCCATCGTCTCGGAGCGCATGCTATAGGGTGCCATTTTTCACGATTTCGGAGGATTTCAAAAAAAGGTGAAAATCGCGGAAAAGCGACAGGCTATAGTCCATCGTCTCGGAGCGCATGCTATAGGGTGCCATTTTTCACGATTTCGGAGGATTAAAAAAAAAGGTGAAAATCGCGGAAAAGCGACAGGCTATAGTCCATCGTCTCGGAGCGCATGCTATAGGGTGCCATTTTTCACGATTTCGGAGGATTTTAAAAAAAGTTGAAAATCGCGGAAAAGCGACAGGCTATAGTCCATCGTCTCGGAGCGCATGTTATAGGGTGCCATTTTTCACGATTTCGGAGGATTTAAAAAAAAAAGGTGAAAATCGCGGAAAAGCGACAGGCTATAGTCCATCGTCTCGGAGCGCATGCTATAGGGTAACATTTTTCACGATTTCGGAGGATTTAAAAAAAAAAGGTGAAAATCGCGGGAAAAGCGACAGGCTATAGTCCATCGTCTCGGAGCGTATGCTATAGGGTGCCATTTTTCACGATTTCGGAGGATTAAAAAAAAAGGTGAAAATCGCGGAAAAGCGACAGGCTATAGTCCATCGTCTCGGAGCGCATGCTATAGGGTGCCATTTTTCACGATTTCGGAGGATTTTAAAAAAAGTTGAAAATCGCGGAAAAGCGACAGGCTATAGTCCATCGTCTCGGAGCGCATGCTATAGGGTGCCATTTTTCATGATTTCGGAGGATTTAAAAAAAAGGTGAAAATCAAGGAAAAGCGACAGGCTATAGTCCATCGTCTCGGAGCGCATGCTATAGGGTGCCATTTTTCACGATTTCGGAGGATTTTAAAAAAAAAGGTGAAAATCGCGGAAAAGCGACAGGCTATAGTCCATCGTCTCGGAGCACATGCTATAGGGTAAAATTTTTCACGATTTCGGAGGATTTAAAAAAAAAGGTGAAAATCGCGGAAAAGCGACAGGCTATAGTCCATCGTCTCGGAGCGCATGTTATAGGGTGCCATTTTTCACGATTTCGGAGGATTAAAAAAAAAGGTGAAAATCGCGGAAAAGCGACAGGCTATAGTCCATCGTCTCGGAGAGCATGCTATAGGGTGCCATTTTTCACGATTTCGGAGGATTTAAAAAAAAAAGGTGAAAATCGCGGAAAAGCGACAGGCTATAGTCCATCGTCTCGGAGCGCATGCTATAGGGTGCCATTTTTCACGATTTCGGAGGATTAAAAAAAAAGGTGAAAATCGCGGAAAAGCGACAGGCTATAGTCCATCGTCTCGGAGCGCATGCTATAGGGTGCCATTTTTCACGATTTCGGAGGATTTAAAAAAAAGGTGAAAATCGCGGAAAAGCGACAGGCTATAGTCCATCGTCTCAGAGCGCATGCTATAGGGTGCCATTTTTCACGATTTCGGGTGATTAAAAAAAAAAGGTGAAAATCGCGGAAAAGCGACAGGCTATAGTCCATCGTCTCGGAGCGCATGCTATAGGGTGCCATTTTTCACGATTTCGGAGGATTTAAAAAAAAAGGTGAAAATCGCGGAAAAGCGACAGGCTATAGTCCATCGTCTCGGAGCGCATGTTATAGGGTGCCATTTTTCACGATTTCGGAGGATTTAAAAAAGGTGAAAATCGCGGAAAAGCGACAGGCTATAGTCCATCGTCTCGGAGCGCATGCTATAGGGTGCCATTTTTCACGATTTCAGAGGATTTAAAAAAAAAGGTGAAAATCGCGGAAAAGCGACAGGCTATAGTCCATCGTCTCGGAGTGCATGCTATAGGGTGCCATTTTTCACGATTTCGGGTGATTAAAAAAAAAAGTGAAAATCGCGGAAAAGCGACAGGCTATAGTCCATCGTCTCGGAGCGCATGCTATAGGGTGCCATTTTTCACGATTTCGGAGGATTAAAAAAAAAGGTGAATATCGCGGAAAAGCGACAGGCTATAGTCCATCGTCTCGGAGCGCATGCTATAGGGTGCCATTTTTCACGATTTCGGAGGATTTAAAAGAAAGTTGAAAATCGCGGAAAAGCGACAGGGTATAGTCCATCGTCTCGGAGCACATGCTATAGGGTGCCCTTTTTCACGATTTCGGAGGATTAAAAAAAAAGGTGAAAATCGCGGAAAAGCGACAGGCTATAGTCC
This sequence comes from Electrona antarctica, assembly GCF_951216825.1. Lineage (NCBI taxonomy): Eukaryota > Metazoa > Chordata > Actinopteri > Myctophiformes > Myctophidae > Electrona > Electrona antarctica. The sequence continues at coordinate 256,436 of NW_027636977.1, read as the reverse complement.
ATCGTCTCGGAGAGCATGCTATAGGGTGCCATTTTTCACGATTTCGGAGGATTTAAAAAAAAAAGGTGAAAATCGCGGAAAAGCGACAGGCTATAGTCCATCGTCTCGGAGCGCATGCTATAGGGTGCCATTTTTCACGATTTCGGAGGATTAAAAAAAAAGGTGAAAATCGCGGAAAAGCGACAGGCTATAGTCCATCGTCTCGGAGCGCATGCTATAGGGTGCCATTTTTCACGATTTCGGAGGATTTAAAAAAAAGGTGAAAATCGCGGAAAAGCGACAGGCTATAGTCCATCGTCTCAGAGCGCATGCTATAGGGTGCCATTTTTCACGATTTCGGGTGATTAAAAAAAAAAGGTGAAAATCGCGGAAAAGCGACAGGCTATAGTCCATCGTCTCGGAGCGCATGCTATAGGGTGCCATTTTTCACGATTTCGGAGGATTTAAAAAAAAAGGTGAAAATCGCGGAAAAGCGACAGGCTATAGTCCATCGTCTCGGAGCGCATGTTATAGGGTGCCATTTTTCACGATTTCGGAGGATTTAAAAAAGGTGAAAATCGCGGAAAAGCGACAGGCTATAGTCCATCGTCTCGGAGCGCATGCTATAGGGTGCCATTTTTCACGATTTCGGAGGATTAAAAAAAAAGGTGAATATCGCGGAAAAGCGACAGGCTATAGTCCATCGTCTCGGAGCGCATGCTATAGGGTGCCATTTTTCACGATTTCGGAGGATTTAAAAGAAAGTTGAAAATCGCGGAAAAGCGACAGGGTATAGTCCATCGTCTCGGAGCGCATGCTATAGGGTGCCCTTTTTCACGATTTCGGAGGATTAAAAAAAAAGGTGAAAATCGCGGAAAAGCGACAGGCTATAGTCCATCGTCTCGGAGTGCATGCTATAGGGTGCCATTTTTCACGATTTCGGAGGATTTAAAAAAAAGGTGAAAATCGCGGAAAAGCGACAGGCTATAGTCCATCGTCTCGGAGCGCATGCTATAGGGTAACATTTTTCACGATTTCGGAGGATTTTAAAAAGGTGAAAATCGCGGAAAAGCGACAGGCTATAGTCCATCGTCTCGGAGTGCATGCTATAGGGTGCCATTTTTCACGATTTCGGGGGATTAAAAAAAAAGGTGAAAATCGCGGAAAAGCGACAGGATAGAGTCCATCGTCTCGGAGCGCATGCTATAGGGTGCCATTTTTCACGATTTCGGAGGATTAAAAAAAAAGGTGAAAATCGCGGAAAAGCAACAGGCTATAGTCCATCGTCTCAGAGCGCATGCTATAGGGTGCCATTTTTCACGATTTCGGAGGATTTAAAAAAGGTGAAAATCGCGGAAAAGCGACAGGCTATAGTCCATCGTCTCGGAGCGCATGTTATAGGGTAAAAATTTTCAAGATTTCGGAGGATTTTAAAAAAAAAGGTGAAAATCGCGGAAAAGCGACAGGCTATAGTCCATCGTCTTGGAGTGCATGCTATAGGGTGCCATTTTTCACGATTTCGGGTGATTAAAAAAAAAAGGTGAAAATCGCGGAAAAGCGACAGGCTATAGTCCATCGTCTCGGAGCGCATGCTATAGGGTGCCATTTTTCACGATTTCGGAGGATTTAAAAGAAAGTTGAAAATCGCGGAAAAGCGACAGGCTATAGTCCATCGTCTCGGAGCGCATGCTATAGGGGGCCATTTTTCACGATTTCGGAGGATTCAAAAAAAAGGTGAAAATCGCGGAAAAGCGACAGGCTATAGTCCATCGTCTCGGAGCGCATGCTATAGGGTGCCATTTTTCACGATTTCGGAGGATTTCAAAAAAAGGTGAAAATCGCGGAAAAGCGACAGGCTATAGTCCATCGTCTCGGAGCGCATGCTATAGGGTGCCATTTTTCACGATTTCGGAGGATTAAAAAAAAAGGTGAAAATCGCGGAAAAGCGACAGGCTATAGTCCATCGTCTCGGAGCGCATGCTATAGGGTGCCATTTTTCACGATTTCGGAGGATTAAAAAAAAAGGTGAAAATCGCGGAAAAGCGACAGGCTATAGTCCATCGTCTCGGAGCGCATGCTATAGGGTGCCATTTTCCACGATTTCGGAGGATTTAAAAAAGGTGAAAATCGCGGAAAAGCGACAGGCTATAGTCCATCGTCTCGGAGCGCATGCTATAGGGTAACATTTTTCACGATTTCGGAGGATTTGAAAAAAAAGGTGAAAATCGCGGAAAAGCGACAGGCTATAGTCCATCGTCTCGGAGCGCATGCTATAGGGTGCCATTTTTCACGATTTTGGAGGATTAAAAAAAAAGGTGAAAATCGCGGAAAAGCGACAGGCTATAGTCCATCGTCTCGGAGCGCATGCTATAGGGTGCCATTTTTCACGATTTCGGAGGATTTAAAAAAAAGTTGAAAATCGCGGAAAAGCGACAGGCTATAGTCCATCGTCTCGGAGCGCATGCTATAGGGTGCCATTTTTCATGATTTCGGAGGATTAAAAAAAAAGGTGAAAATCGCGGAAAAGCGACAGGCTATAGTCCATCGTCTCGGAGCGCATGCTATAGGGTGCCATTTGTCACGATTTCGGAGGATTTAAAAGAAAGATGAAAATCGCGGAAAAGCGACAGGCTATAGTCCATCGTCTCGGAGCGCATGCTATAGGGTGCCATTTTTCACGATTTCGGAGGATTTAAAAAAAAGGTGAAAATCGCGGAAAAGCGACAGGCTATAGTCCATCGTCTCGGAGCGCATGCTATAGGGTGCCATTTTTCACGATTTCGGAGGATTTTAAAAAAAGTTGAAAATCGCGGAAAAGCGACAGGCTATAGTCCATCGTCTCGGAGCGCATGCTATAGGGTGCCATTTTTCACGATTTCGGAGGATTAAAAAAAAAGGTGAAAATCGCGGAAAAGCAACAGGCTATAGTCCATCGTCTCGGAGCGCATGCTATAGGGTGCCATTTTTCACGATTTCGGAGGATTTTAAAAAAAGTTGAAAATCGCGGAAAAGCGACAGGCTATAGTCCATCGTCTCGGAGCGCATGCTATAGGGTGCCATTTTTCACGATTTCGGAGGATTAAAACAAAAGGTGAAAATCGCGGAAAAGCGACAGGCTATAGTCCATCGTCTCGGAGCGCATGCTATAGGGTGTCATTTTTCACGATTTCGGAGGATTTAAAAGAAAGTTGAAAATCGCGGAAAAGCGACAGGCTATAGTCCATCGTCTCGGAGCGCATGCTATAGGGGGCCATTTTTCACGATTTCGGAGGATTAAAAAAAAAGGTGAAAATCGCGGAAAAGCGACAGGCTATAGTCCATCGTCTCGGAGCGCATGCTATAGGGTGCCATTTTTCACGATTTCGGAGGATTTTAAAAAAAGTTGAAAATCGCGGAAAAGCGACAGGCTATAGTCCATCGTCTCGGAGCGCATGTTATAGGGTGCCATTTTTCACGATTTCGGAGGATTTAAAAAAAAAAGGTGAAAATCGCGGAAAAGCGACAGGCTATAGTCCATCGTCTCGGAGCGCATGCTATAGGGTAACATTTTTCACGATTTCGGAGGATTTAAAAAAAAAAGGTGAAAATCGCGGGAAAAGCGACAGGCTATAGTCCATCGTCTCGGAGCGCATGCTATAGGGTGCCATTTTTCACGATTTCGGAGGATTAAAAAAAAAGGTGAAAATCGCGGAAAAGCGACAGGCTATAGTCCATCGTCTCGGAGCGCATGCTATAGGGTGCCATTTTTCACGATTTCGGAGGATTTTAAAAAAAGTTGAAAATCGCGGAAAAGCGACAGGCTATAGTCCATCGTCTCGGAGCGCATGCTATAGGGTGCCATTTTTCATGATTTCGGAGGATTTAAAAAAAAGGTGAAAATCAAGGAAAAGCGACAGGCTATAGTCCATCGTCTCGGAGCGCATGCTATAGGGTGCCATTTTTCACGATTTCGGAGGATTTAAAAAAAAAAGGTGAAAATCGCGGAAAAGCGACAGGCTATAGTCCATCGTCTCGGAGCACATGCTATAGGGTAAAATTTTTCACGATTTCGGAGGATTTAAAAAAAAAGGTGAAAATCGCGGAAAAGCGACAGGCTATAGTCCATCGTCTCGGAGCGCATGTTATAGGGTGCCATTTTCCACGATTTCGGAGGATTTAAAAAAGGTGAAAATCGCGGAAAAGCGACAGGCTATAGTCCATCGTCTCGGAGCGCATGCTATAGGGTAACATTTTTCACGATTTCGGAGGATTTGAAAAAAAAGGTGAAAATCGCGGAAAAGCGACAGGCTATAGTCCATCGTCTCGGAGCGCATGCTATAGGGTGCCATTTTTCACGATTTTGGAGGATTAAAAAAAAAGGTGAAAATCGCGGAAAAGCGACAGGCTATAGTCCATCGTCTCGGAGCGCATGCTATAGGGTGCCATTTTTCACGATTTCGGAGGATTTAAAAAAAAGTTGAAAATCGCGGAAAAGCGACAGGCTATAGTCCATCGTCTCGGAGCGCATGCTATAGGGTGCCATTTTTCATGATTTCGGAGGATTTAAAAAAAAGGTGAAAATCGCGGAAAAGCGACAGGCTATAGTCCATCGTCTCGGAGCGCATGCTATAGGGTGCCATTTGTCACGATTTCGGAGGATTTAAAAGAAAGATGAAAATCGCGGAAAAGCGACAGGCTATAGTCCATCGTCTCGGAGCGCATGCTATAGGGTGCCATTTTTCACGATTTCGGAGGATTTAAAAAAAAGGTGAAAATCGCGGAAAAGCGACAGGCTATAGTCCATCGTCTCGGAGCGCATGCTATAGGGTGCCATTTTTCACGATTTCGGAGGATTTTAAAAAAAGTTGAAAATCGCGGAAAAGCGACAGGCTATAGTCCATCGTCTCGGAGCGCATGCTATAGGGTGCCATTTTTCACGATTTCGGAGGATTAAAAAAAAGGTGAAAATCGCGGAAAAGCGACAGGCTATAGTCCATCGTCTCGGAGCGCATGCTATAGGGTGCCATTTTTCACGATTTCGGAGGATTAAAAAAAAAGGTGAAAATCGCGGAAAAGCAACAGGCTATAGTCCATCGTCTCAGAGCGCATGCTATAGGGTGCCATTTTTCACGATTTCGGAGGATTTAAAAAAGGTGAAAATCGCGGAAAAGCGACAGGCTATAGTCCATCGTCTCGGAGCGCATGCTATAGGGTGCCATTTTTCACGATTTCGGAGGATTAAAAAAAAAGGTGAAAATCGCGGAAAAGCGACAGGCTATAGTCCATCGTCTCGGAGCGCATGCTATAGGGTGCCATTTTTCACGATTTCGGAGGATTTTAAAAAAAGTTGAAAATCGCGGAAAAGCGACAGGCTATAGTCCATCGTCTCGGAGCGCATGCTATAGGGTGCCATTTTTCATGATTTCGGAGGATTTAAAAAAAAAAGGTGAAAATCGCGGAAAAGCGACAGGCTATAGTCCATCGACTCGGAGCGCATGCTATAGGGTGCCATTTTTCACGATTTCGGAGGATTTAAAAAAAAGGTGAAAATCGCGGAAAAGCGACAGGCTATAGTCCATCGTCTCGGAGCGCATGCTATAGGGTGCCATTTTTCACGATTTCGGAGGATTTTAAAAAAAGTTGAAAATCGCGGAAAAGCGACAGGCTATAGTCCATCGTCTCGGAGCGCATGCTATAGGGTGCCATTTTTCATGATTTCGGAGGATTTAAAAAAAAAAGGTGAAAATCGCGGAAAAGCGACAGGCTATAGTCCATCGACTCGGAGCGCATGCTATAGGGTGCCATTTTTCACGATTTCGGAGGATTTAAAAAAAAAGGTGAAAATCGCGGAAAAGCGACAGGCTATAGTCCATCGTCTCGGAGCGCATGCTATAGGGTGCCATTTTTCACGATTTCGGGTGATTAAAAAAAAAAGGTGAAAATCGCGGAAAAGCGACAGGCTATAGTCCATCGTCTCGGAGCGCATGCTATAGGGTGCCATTTTTCACGATTTCGGAGGATTAAAAAAAAAGGTGAAAATCGCGGAAAAGCGACAGGCTATAGTCCATCGTCTCGGAGCGCATGCTATAGGGTGCCATTTTTCACGATTTCGGAGGATTTTAAAAAAAGTTGAAAATCGCGGAAAAGCGACAGGCTATAGTCCATCGTCTCGGAGCGCATGTTATAGGGTGCCATTTTTCACGATTTCGGAGGATTTAAAAAAAAGGTGAAAATCGCGGAAAAGCGACAGGCTATAGTCCATCGTCTCGGAGCGCATGTTATAGGGTGCCATTTTTCACGATTTCGGAGGATTTAAAAAAAAGGTGAAAATCGCGGAAAAGCGACAGGCTATAGTCCATCGTCTCGGAGAGCATGCTATAGGGTGCCATTTTTCACGATTTCGGAGGATTTAAAAAAAAAAGGTGAAAATCGCGGAAAAGCGACAGGCTATAGTCCATCGTCTCGGAGCGCATGCTATAGGGTGCCATTTTTCACGATTTCGGAGGATTAAAAAAAAAGGTGAAAATCGCGGAAAAGCGACAGGCTATAGTCCATCGTCTCGGAGCGCATGCTATAGGGTGCCATTTTTCACGATTTCGGAGGATTTAAAAAAAAGGTGAAAATCGCGGAAAAGCGACAGGCTATAGTCCATCGTCTCAGAGCGCATGCTATAGGGTGCCATTTTTCACGATTTCGGGTGATTAAAAAAAAAAGGTGAAAATCGCGGAAAAGCGACAGGCTATAGTCCATCGTCTCGGAGCGCATGCTATAGGGTGCCATTTTTCACGATTTCGGAGGATTTAAAAAAAAAGGTGAAAATCGCGGAAAAGCGACAGGCTATAGTCCATCGTCTCGGAGCGCATGTTATAGGGTGCCATTTTTCACGATTTCGGAGGATTTAAAAAAGGTGAAAATCGCGGAAAAGCGACAGGCTATAGTCCATCGTCTCGGAACGCATGCTATAGGGTGCCATTTTTCACAATTTCGGAGGATTTAAAAGAAAGTTGAAAATCGCGGAAAAGCGACAGGGTATAGTCCATCGTCTCGGAGCGCATGCTATAGGGTGCCCTTTTTCACGATTTCGGAGGATTAAAAAAAAAGGTGAAAATCGCGGAAAAGCGACAGGCTATAGTCCATCGTCTCGGAGTGCATGCTATAGGGTGCCATTTTTCACGATTTCGGAGGATTTAAAAAAAAGGTGAAAATCGCGGAAAAGCGACAGGCTATAGTCCATCGTCTCGGAGCGCATGCTATAGGGTAACATTTTTCACGATTTCGGAGGATTTAAAAAAGGTGAAAATCGCGGAAAAGCGACAGGCTATAGTCCATCGTCTCGGAGTGCATGCTATAGGGTGCCATTTTTCACGATTTCGGGGGATTAAAAAAAAAAAGTTGAAAATCGCGGAAAAGCGACAGGCTATAATCCATCGTCTCGGAGCGCATGCTATAGGGTGCCATTTTTCACGATTTCGGAGGATTAAAAAAAAAGGTGAAAATCGCGGAAAAGCAACAGGCTATAGTCCATCGTCTCAGAGCGCATGCTATAGGGTGCCATTTTTCACGATTTCGGAGGATTTAAAAAAGGTGAAAATCGCGGAAAAGCGACAGGCTATAGTCCATCGTCTCGGAGCGCATGTTATAGGGTAACATTTTTCAAGATTTCGGAGGATTTTAAAAAAAAAGGTGAAAATCGCGGAAAAGCGACAGGCTATAGTCCATCGTCTTGGAGTGCATGCTATAGGGTGCCATTTTTCACGATTTCGGGTGATTAAAAAAAAAAGGTGAAAATCGCGGAAAAGCGACAGGCTATAGTCCATCGTCTCGGAGCGCATGCTATAGGGTGCCATTTTTCACGATTTCGGAGGATTAAAACAAAAGGTGAAAATCGCGGAAAAGCGACAGGCTATAGTCCATCGTCTCGGAGCGCATGCTATAGGGTGTCATTTTTCACGATTTCGGAGGATTTAAAAGAAAGTTGAAAATCGCGGAAAAGCGACAGGCTATAGTCCATCGTCTCGGAGCGCATGCTATAGGGGGCCATTTTTCACGATTTCGGAGGATTAAAAAAAAAGGTGAAAATCGCGGAAAAGCGACAGGCTATAGTCCATCGTCTCGGAGCGCATGCTATAGGGTGCCATTTTTCACGATTTCGGAGGATTAAAAAAAAAGGTGAATATCGCGGAAAAGCGACAGGCTATAGTCCATCGTCTCGGAGCGCATGCTATAGGGTGCCATTTTTCACGATTTCGGAGGATTTAAAAGAAAGTTGAAAATCGCGGAAAAGCGACAGGGTATAGTCCATCGTCTCGGAGCGCATGCTATAGGGTGCCCTTTTTCACGATTTCGGAGGATTAAAAAAAAAGGTGAAAATCGCGGAAAAGCGACAGGCTATAGTCCATCGTCTCGGAGTGCATGCTATAGGGTGCCATTTTTCACGATTTCGGAGGATTTAAAAAAAAAGGTGAAAATCGCGGAAAAGCGACAGGCTATAGTCCATCGTCTCGGAGCGCATGCTATAGGGTAACATTTTTCACGATTTCGGAGGATTTAAAAAAGGTGAAAATCGCGGAAAAGCGACAGGCTATAGTCCATCGTCTCGGAGTGCATGCTATAGGGTGCCATTTTTCACGATTTCGGGGGATTAAAAAAAAAAAGTTGAAAATCGCGGAAAAGCGACAGGCTATAGTCCATCGTCTCGGAGCGCATGCTATAGGGTGCCATTTTTCACGATTTCGGAGGATTTAAAAAAGGTGAAAATCGCGGAAAAGCGACAGGCTATAGTCCATCGTCTCGGAGCGCATGTTATAGGGTAAAATTTTTCAAGATTTCGGAGGATTTAAAAAAAAAAGGTGAAAATCGCGGAAAAGCGACAGGCTATAGTCCATCGTCTTGGAGTGCATGCTATAGGGTGCCATTTTTCACGATTTCGGGTGATTAAAAAAAAAAGGTGAAAATCGCGGAAAAGCGACAGGCTATAGTCCATCGTCTCGGAGCGCATGCTATAGGGTGCCATTTTTCACGATTTCGGAGGATTAAAACAAAAGGTGAAAATCGCGGAAAAGCGACAGGCTATAGTCCATCGTCTCGGAGCGCATGCTATAGGGTGTCATTTTTCACGATTTCGGAGGATTTAAAAGAAAGTTGAAAATCGCGGAAAAGCGACAGGCTATAATCCATCGTCTCGGAGCGCATGCTATAGGGTGCCATTTTTCACGATTTCGGAGGATTTTAAAAAAAGGTGAAAATCGCGGAAAAGCGACAGGCTATAGTCCATCGTCTCGGAGCGCATGCTATAGGGTGTCATTTTTCACGATTTCGGAGGATTTAAAAGAAAGTTGAAAATCGCGGAAAAGCGACAGGCTATAGTCCATCGTCTCGGAGCGCATGCTATAGGGGGCCATTTTTCACGATTTCGGAGGATTAAAAAAAAAGGTGAAAATCGCGGAAAAGCGACAGGCTATAGTCCATCGTCTCGGAGCGCATGCTATAGGGTGCCATTTTTCACGATTTCGGAGGATTTCAAAAAAAGGTGAAAATCGCGGAAAAGCGACAGGCTATAGTCCATCGTCTCGGAGCGCATGCTATAGGGTGCCATTTTTCACGATTTCGGAGGATTAAAAAAAAAGGTGAAAATCGCGGAAAAGCGACAGGCTATAGTCCATCGTCTCGGAGCGCATGCTATTCAGTATTTTAGCTGTGACGTGAGCGCCCCCTCCAGAGATAATTCCGGGTCCTACTTTTGTGTCGCTTTTGTGTCCCCATAGAGTTATACTGTGACGCTCCGTTGGACTAAATCTGAGACGAAAGATTAAAAAAAAAAGTGAAAATCGCGGAAAAGCGACAGGCTATAGTCCATCGTCTCGGAGCGCATGCTATAGGGTGCCATTTTTCACGATTTCGGAGGATTAAAAAAAAGGTGAAAATCGCGGAAAAGCGACAGGCTATAGTCCATCGTCTCGGAGCGCATGCTATAGGGTGCCATTTTTCACGATTTTGGAGGATTTGAAAGAAAGTTGAAAATCGCGGAAAAGCGACAGGCTATAGTCCATCGTCTCGGAGCGCATGCTATAGGGTGCCATTTTTCACGATTTCGGAGGATTAAAAAAAAGGTGAAAATCGCGGAAAAGCGACAGGCTATAGTCCATCGTCTCGGAGCGCATGCTATAGGGTGCCATTTTTCACGATTTTGGAGGATTTGAAAGAAAGTTGAAAATCGCGGAAAAGCGACAGGCTATAGTCCATCGTCTCGGAGTGCATGCTATAGGGTGCCATTTTTCACGATTTCGGAGGATTTTAAAAAAAGGTGAAAATCGCGGAAAAGCGACAGGCTATAGTCCATCGTCTCGGAGCGCATGCTATAGGGTAACATTTTTCACGATTTCGGAGGATTTAAAAAAGGTGAAAATCGCGGAAAAGCGACAGGCTATAGTCCATCGTCTCGGAGCGCATGCTATAGGGTGCCATTTTTCACGATTTCGGAGGATTAAAAAAAAAGGTGAAAATCGCGGAAAAGCAACAGGCTATAGTCCATCGTCTCGGAGCGCATGTTATAGGGTAAATTTTTTCAAGATTTCGAAGGATTTTAAAAAAAAAGGTGAAAATCGCGGAAAAGCGACAGGCTATAGTCCATCGTCTCGGAGTGCATGCTATAGGGTGCCATTTTTCACGATTTCGGGTGATTAAAAAAAAAAGGTGAAAATCGCGGAAAAGCGACAGGCTATAGTCCATCGTCTTGGAGCGCATGCTATAGGGTGCCATTTTTCACGATTTCGGAGGATTAAAACAAAAGGTGAAAATCGCGGAAAAGCGACAGGCTATAGTCCATCGTCTCGGAGCGCATGCTATAGGGTGTCATTTTTCACGATTTCGGAGGATTTAAAAGAAAGTTGAAAATCGCGGAAAAGCGACAGGCTATAGTCCATCGTCTCGGAGCGCATGCTATAGGGGGCCATTTTTCACGATTTCGGAGGATTAAAAAAAAAGGTGAAAATCGCGGAAAAGCGACAGGCTATAGTCCATCGTCTCGGAGCGCATGCTATAGGGTGCCATTTTTCACGATTTCGGAGGATTTCAAAAAAAGGTGAAAATCGCGGAAAAGCGACAGGCTATAGTCCATCGTCTCGGAGCGCATGCTATAGGGTGCCATTTTTCACGATTTCGGAGGATTAAAAAAAAAGGTGAAAATCGCGGAAAAGCGACAGGCTATAGTCCATCGTCTCGGAGCGCATGCTATAGGGTGCCATTTTTCACGATTTCGGAGGATTTTAAAAAAAGGTGAAAATCGCGGAAAAGCGACAGGCTATAGTCCATCGTCTTGGAGTGCATGCTATAGGGTGCCATTTTTCACGATTTCGGGTGATTAAAAAAAAAAGGTGAAAATCGCGGAAAAGCGACAGGCTATAGTCCATCGTCTCGGAGCGCATGCTATAGGGTGCCATTTTTCACGATTTCGGAGGATTAAAACAAAAGGTGAAAATCGCGGAAAAGCGACAGGCTATAGTCCATCGTCTCGGAGCGCATGCTATAGGGTGTCATTTTTCACGATTTCGGAGGATTTAAAAGAAAGTTGAAAATCGCGGAAAAGCGACAGGCTATAGTCCATCGTCTCGGAGCGCATGCTATAGGGGGCCATTTTTCACGATTTCGGAGGATTAAAAAAAAAGGTGAAAATCGCGGAAAAGCGACAGGCTATAGTCCATCGTCTCGGAGCGCATGCTATAGGGTGCCATTTTTCACGATTTCGGAGGATTAAAAAAAAAGGTGAATATCGCGGAAAAGCGACAGGCTATAGTCCATCGTCTCGGAGCGCATGCTATAGGGTGCCATTTTTCACGATTTCGGAGGATTTAAAAGAAAGTTGAAAATCGCGGAAAAGCGACAGGGTATAGTCCATCGTCTCGGAGCGCATGCTATAGGGTGCCCTTTTTCACGATTTCGGAGGATTAAAAAAAAAGGTGAAAATCGCGGAAAAGCGACAGGCTATAGTCCATCGTCTCGGAGTGCATGCTATAGGGTGCCATTTTTCACGATTTCGGAGGATTTAAAAAAAAGGTGAAAATCGCGGAAAAGCGACAGGCTATAGTCCATCGTCTCGGAGCGCATGCTATAGGGTAACATTTTTCACGATTTCGGAGGATTTAAAAAAGGTGAAAATCGCGGAAAAGCGACAGGCTATAGTCCATCGTCTCGGAGTGCATGCTATAGGGTGCCATTTTTCACGATTTCGGGGGATTAAAAAAAAAAGGTTGAAAATCGCGGAAAAGCGACAGGCTATAGTCCATCGTCTCGGAGCGCATGCTATAGGGTGCCATTTTTCACGATTTCGGAGGATTAAAAAAAAAGGTGAAAATCGCGGAAAAGCAACAGGCTATAGTCCATCGTCTCAGAGCGCATGCTATAGGGTGCCATTTTTCACGATTTCGGAGGATTTAAAAAAGGTGAAAATCGCGGAAAAGCGACAGGCTATAGTCCATCGTCTCGGAGCGCATGTTATAGGGTAAAATTTTTCAAGATTTCGGAGGATTTTAAAAAAAAAAGGTGAAAATCGCGGAAAAGCGACAGGCTATAGTCCATCGTCTTGGAGTGCATGCTATAGGGTGCCATTTTTCACGATTTCGGGTGATTAAAAAAAAAAGGTGAAAATCGCGGAAAAGCGACAGGCTATAGTCCATCGTCTCGGAGCGCATGCTATAGGGTGCCATTTTTCACGATTTCGGAGGATTAAAAAAAAAGGTGAAAATCGCGGAAAAGCGACAGGCTATAGTCCATCGTCTCGGAGTGCATGCTATAGGGTGCCATTTTTCACGATTTCGGAGGATTTAAAAAAAAGGTGAAAATCGCGGAAAAGCGACAGGCTATAGTCCATCGTCTCGGAGCGCATGCTATAGGGTAACATTTTTCACGATTTCGGAGGATTTAAAAAAGGTGAAAATCGCGGAAAAGCGACAGGCTATAGTCCATCGTCTCGGAGTGCATGCTATAGGGTGCCATTTTTCACGATTTCGGGGGATTAAAAAAAAAAAGTAGAAAATCGCGGAAAAGCGACAGGCTATAGTCCATCGTCTCGGAGCGCATGCTATAGGGTGCCATTTTTCACGATTTCGGAGGATTAAAAAAAAAGGTGAAAATCGCGGAAAAGCAACAGGCTATATATAGTCCATCGTCTCAGAGCGCATGCTATAGGGTGCCATTTTTCACGATTTCGGAGGATTTAAAAAAGGTGAAAATCGCGGAAAAGCGACAGGCTATAGTCCATCGTCTCGGAGCGCATGTTATAGGGTAAAATTTTTCAAGATTTCGGAGGATTTAAAAAAAAAAGGTGAAAATCGCGGAAAAGCGACAGGCTATAGTCCATCGTCTTGGAGTGCATGCTATAGGGTGCCATTTTTCACGATTTCGGGTGATTAAAAAAAAAAGGTGAAAATCGCGGAAAAGCGACAGGCTATAGTCCATCGTCTCGGAGCGCATGCTATAGGGTGCCATTTTTCACGATTTCGGAGGATTAAAACAAAAGGTGAAAATCGCGGAAAAGCGACAGGCTATAGTCCATCGTCTCGGAGCGCATGCTATAGGGTGTCATTTTTCACGATTTCGGAGGATTTAAAAGAAAGTTGAAAATCGCGGAAAAGCGACAGGCTATAGTCCATCGTCTCGGAGCGCATGCTATAGGGTGCCATTTTTCACGATTTCGGAGGATTAAAAAAAAAGGTGAAAATCGCGGAAAAGCGACAGGCTATAGTCCATCGTCTCGGAGCGCATGCTATAGGGTGCCATTTTTCACGATTTCGGAGGATTTTAAAAAAAGGTGAAAATCGCGGAAAAGCGACAAGCTATAGTCCATCGTCTCGGAGCGCATGCTATAGGGTGTCATTTTTCACGATTTCGGAGGATTTAAAAGAAAGTTGAAAATCGCGGAAAAGCGACAGGCTATAGTCCATCGTCTCGGAGCGCATGCTATAGGGGGCCATTTTTCACGATTTCGGAGGATTAAAAAAAAAGGTGAAAATCGCGGAAAAGCGACAGGCTATAGTCCATCGTCTCGGAGCGCATGCTATAGGGTGCCATTTTTCACGATTTCGGAGGATTTCAAAAAAAGGTGAAAATCGCGGAAAAGCGACAGGCTATAGTCCATCGTCTCGGAGCGCATGCTATAGGGTGCCATTTTTCACGATTTCGGAGGATTAAAAAAAAAGGTGAAAATCGCGGAAAAGCGACAGGCTATAGTCCATCGTCTCGGAGCGCATGCTATAGGGTGCCATTTTTCACGATTTCGGAGGATTTTAAAAAAAGGTGAAAATCGCGGAAAAGCGACAGGCTATAGTCCATCGTCTCGGAGAGCATGCTATAGGGTGCCATTTTTCACGATTTCTGAGGATTTAAAAAAAAAAGGTGAAAATCGCGGGAAAAGCGACAGGCTATAGTCCATCGTCTCGGAGCGCATGCTATTCAGTATTTTAGCTGTGACGTGAGCGCCCCCTCCAGAGATAATTCCGGGTCCTACTTTTGTGTCGCTTTTGTGTCCCCATAGAGTTATACTGTGACGCTCCGTTGGACTAAATCTGAGACGAAAGATTAAAAAAAAAACGTGAAAATCGCGGAAAAGCGACAGGCTATAGTCCATCGTCTCGGAGCGCATGCTATAGGGTGCCATTTTTCACGATTTTGGAGGATTTGAAAGAAAGTTGAAAATCGCGGAAAAGCGACAGGCTATAGTCCATCGTCTCGGAACGCATGCTATAGGGTGCCATTTTTCACGATTTCGGAGGATTAAAAAAAAGGTGAAAATCGCGGAAAAGCGACAGGCTATAGTCCATCGTCTCGGAGCGCATGCTATAGGGTGCCATTTTTCACGATTTTGGAGGATTTGAAAGAAAGTTGAAAATCGCGGAAAAGCGACAGGCTATAGTCCATCGTCTCGGAGTGCATGCTATAGGGTGCCATTTTTCACGATTTCGGAGGATTTTAAAAAAAGGTGAAAATCGCGGAAAAGCGACAGGCTATAGTCCATCGTCTCGGAGCGCATGCTATAGGGTGCCATTTTTCACGATTTTGGAGGATTTGAAAGAAAGTTGAAAATCGCGGAAAAGCGACAGGCTATAGTCCATCGTCTCGGAGCGCATGCTATAGGGTGCCATTTTTCACGATTTCGGAGGATTAAAAAAAAGGTGAAAATCGCGGAAAAGCGACAGGCTATAGTCCATCGTCTCGGAGCGCATGCTATAGGGTGCCATTTTTCACGATTTTGGAGGATTTGAAAGAAAGTTGAAAATCGCGGAAAAGCGACAGGCTATAGTCCATCGTCTCGGAGCGCATGCTATAGGGTAACATTTTTCACGATTTCGGAGGATTTAAAAAAGGTGAAAATCGCGGAAAAGCGACAGGCTATAGTCCATCGTCTCGGAGCGCATGCTATAGGGTGCCATTTTTCACGATTTCGGAGGATTAAAAAAAAAGGTGAAAATCGCGGAAAAGCAACAGGCTATAGTCCATCGTCTCGGAGCGCATGTTATAGGGTAAAATTTTTCAAGATTTCGAAGGATTTAAAAAAAAAAGGTGAAAATCGCGGAAAAGCGACAGGCTATAGTCCATCGTCTCGGAGTGCATGCTATAGGGTGCCATTTTTCACGATTTCGGGTGATTAAAAAAAAAAGGTGAAAATCGCGGAAAAGCGACAGGCTATAGTCCATCGTCTCGGAGCGCATGCTATAGGGTGCCATTTTTCACGATTTCGGAGGATTAAAACAAAAGGTGAAAATCGCGGAAAAGCGACAGGCTATAGTCCATCGTCTCGGAGCGCATGCTATAGGGTGTCATTTTTCACGATTTCGGAGGATTTAAAAGAAAGTTGAAAATCGCGGAAAAGCGACAGGCTATAGTCCATCGTCTCGGAGCGCATGCTATAGGGGGCCATTTTTCACGATTTCGGAGGATTAAAAAAAAAGGTGAAAATCGCGGAAAAGCGACAGGCTATAGTCCATCGTCTCGGAGCGCATGCTATAGGGTGCCATTTTTCACGATTTCGGAGGATTTCAAAAAAAGGTGAAAATCGCGGAAAAGCGACAGGCTATAGTCCATCGTCTCGGAGCGCATGCTATAGGGTGCCATTTTTCACGATTTCGGAGGATTAAAAAAAAAGGTGAAAATCGCGGAAAAGCGACAGGCTATAGTCCATCGTCTCGGAGCGCATGCTATAGGGTGCCATTTTTCACGATTTCGGAGGATTTTAAAAAAAGGTGAAAATCGCGGAAAAGCGACAGGCTATAGTCCATCGTCTCGGAGCGCATGCTATAGGGTAACATTTTTCACGATTTCGGAGGATTTTAAAAAAAAAGGTGAAAATCGCGGGAAAAGCGACAGGCTATAGTCCATCGTCTCGGAGCGCATGCTATTCAGTATTTTAGCTGTGACGTGAGCGCCCCCTCCAGAGATAATTCCGGGTCCTACTTTTGTGTTGCTTTTGTGTCCCCATAGAGTTATACTGTGACGCTCCGTTGGACTAAATCTGAGACGAAAGATTAAAAAAAAAAGTGAAAATCGCGGAAAAGCGACAGGCTATAGTCCATCGTCTCGGAGCGCATGCTATAGGGTGCCATTTTTCACGATTTCGGAGGATTAAAAAAAAGGTGAAAATCGCGGAAAAGCGACAGGCTATAGTCCATCGTCTCGGAGCGCATGCTATAGGGTGCCATTTTTCACGATTTCGGAGGATTAAAAAAAAAGGTGAAAATCGCGGAAAAGCAACAGGCTATAGTCCATCGTCTCAGAGCGCATGCTATAGGGTGCCATTTTTCACGATTTCGGAGGATTTAAAAAGGTGAAAATCGCGGAAAAGCGACAGGCTATAGTCCATCGTCTCGGAGCGCATGCTATAGGGTGCCATTTTTCACGATTTCGGAGGATTAAAAAAAAAGGTGAAAATCGCGGAAAAGCGACAGGCTATAGTCCATCGTCTCGGAGCGCATGCTATAGGGTGCCATTTTTCACGATTTCGGAGGATTTAAAAAAGGTGAAAATCGCGGAAAAGCGACAGGCTATAGTCCATCGTCTCGGAGCGCATGTTATAGGGTAAAATTTTTCAAGATTTCGGAGGATTTTAAAAAAAAAAGGTGAAAATCGCGGAAAAGCGACAGGCTATAGTCCATCGTCTTGGAGTGCATGCTATAGGGTGCCATTTTTCACGATTTCGGGTGATTAAAAAAAAAAGGTGAAAATCGCGGAAAAGCGACAGGCTATAGTCCATCGTCTCGGAGCGCATGCTATAGGGTGCCATTTTTCACGATTTCGGAGGATTAAAAAAAAAGGTGAAAATCGCGGAAAAGCGACAGGCTATAGTCCATCGTCTCGGAGTGCATGCTATAGGGTGCCATTTTTCACGATTTCGGAGGATTTAAAAAAAAGGTGAAAATCGCGGAAAAGCGACAGGCTATAGTCCATCGTCTCGGAGCGCATGCTATAGGGTAACATTTTTCACGATTTCGGAGGATTTAAAAAAGGTGAAAATCGCGGAAAAGCGACAGGCTATAGTCCATCGTCTCGGAGTGCATGCTATAGGGTGCCATTTTTCACGATTTCGGGGGATTAAAAAAAAAAAGTAGAAAATCGCGGAAAAGCGACAGGCTATAGTCCATCGTCTCGGAGCGCATGCTATAGGGTGCCATTTTTCACGATTTCGGAGGATTAAAAAAAAAGGTGAAAATCGCGGAAAAGCAACAGGCTATAGTCCATCGTCTCAGAGCGCATGCTATAGGGTGCCATTTTTCACGATTTCGGAGGATTTAAAAAAGGTGAAAATCGCGGAAAAGCGACAGGCTATAGTCCATCGTCTCGGAGCGCATGTTATAGGGTAAAATTTTTCAAGATTTCGGAGGATTTAAAAAAAAAAGGTGAAAATCGCGGAAAAGCGACAGGCTATAGTCCATCGTCTTGGAGTGCATGCTATAGGGTGCCATTTTTCACGATTTCGGGTGATTAAAAAAAAAAGGTGAAAATCGCGGAAAAGCGACAGGCTATAGTCCATCGTCTCGGAGCGCATGCTATAGGGTGCCATTTTTCACGATTTCGGAGGATTAAAACAAAAGGTGAAAATCGCGGAAAAGCGACAGGCTATAGTCCATCGTCTCGGAGCGCATGCTATAGGGTGCCATTTTTCACGATTTCGGAGGATTAAAAAAAAAGGTGAAAATCGCGGAAAAGCGACAGGCTATAGTCCATCGTCTCGGAGCGCATGCTATAGGGTGTCATTTTTCATGATTTCGGAGGATTTAAAAGAAAGTTGAAAATCGCGGAAAAGCGACAGGCTATAGTCCATCGTCTCGGAGCGCATGCTATAGGGGGCCATTTTTCACGATTTCGGAGGATTAAAAAAAAAGGTGAAAATCGCGGAAAAGCGACAGGCTATAGTCCATCGTCTCGGAGCGCATGCTATAGGGTGCCATTTTTCACGATTTCGGAGGATTTCAAAAAAAGGTGAAAATCGCGGAAAAGCGACAGGCTATAGTCCATCGTCTCGGAGCGCATGCTATAGGGTGCCATTTTTCACGATTTCGGAGGATTAAAAAAAAAGGTGAAAATCGCGGAAAAGCGACAGGCTATAGTCCATCGTCTCGGAGCGCATGCTATAGGGTGCCATTTTTCACGATTTCGGAGGATTTTAAAAAAAGGTGAAAATCGCGGAAAAGCGACAGGCTATAGTCCATCGTCTCGGAGCGCATGCTATAGGGTAACATTTTTCACGATTTCGGAGGATTTAAAAAAAAAAGGTGAAAATCGCGGGAAAAGCGACAGGCTATAGTCCATCGTCTCGGAGCGCATGCTATTCAGTATTTTAGCTGTGACGTGAGCGCCCCCTCCAGAGATAATTCCGGGTCCTACTTTTGTGTCGCTTTTGTGTCCCCATAGAGTTATACTGTGACGCTCCGTTGGACTAAATCTGAGACGAAAGATTAAAAAAAAAAGTGAAAATCGCGGAAAAGCGACAGGCTATAGTCCATCGTCTCGGAGCGCATGCTATAGGGTGCCATTTTTCACGATTTCGGAGGATTAAAAAAAAGGTGAAAATCGCGGAAAAGCGACAGGCTATAGTCCATCGTCTCGGAGCGCATGCTATAGGGTGCCATTTTTCACGATTTCGGAGGATTAAAAAAAAAGGTGAAAATCGCGGAAAAGCAACAGGCTATAGTCCATCGTCTCAGAGCGCATGCTATAGGGTGCCATTTTTCACGATTTCGGAGGATTTAAAAAGGTGAAAATCGCGGAAAAGCGACAGGCTATAGTCCATCGTCTCGGAGCGCATGCTATAGGGTGCCATTTTTCACGATTTCGGAGGATTAAAAAAAAAGGTGAAAATCGCGGAAAAGCGACAGGCTATAGTCCATCGTCTCGGAGCGCATGCTATAGGGTGCCATTTTTCACGATTTCGGAGGATTTTAAAAAAAGTTGAAAATCGCGGAAAAGCGACAGGCTATAGTCCATCGTCTCGGAGCGCATGCTATAGGGTGCCATTTTTCATGATTTCGGAGGATTTAAAAAAAAGGTGAAAATCAAGGAAAAGCGACAGGCTATAGTCCATCGTCTCGGAGCGCATGCTATAGGGTGCCATTTTTCACGATTTCGGAGGATTTAAAAAAAAAAGGTGAAAATCGCGGAAAAGCGACAGGCTATAGTCCATCGTCTCGGAGCACATGCTATAGGGTAAAATTTTTCACGATTTCGGAGGATTTAAAAAAAAAAGGTGAAAATCGCGGAAAAGCGACAGGCTATAGTCCATCGTCTCGGAGCGCATGTTATAGGGTGCCATTTTTCACGATTTCGGAGGATTTAAAAAAAAGGTGAAAATCGCGGAAAAGCGACAGGCTATAGTCCATCGTCTCGGAGAGCATGCTATAGGGTGCCATTTTTCACGATTTCGGAGGATTTAAAAAAAAAAGGTGAAAATCGCGGAAAAGCGACAGGCTATAGTCCATCGTCTCGGAGCGCATGCTATAGGGTGCCATTTTTCACGATTTCGGAGGATTAAAAAAAAAGGTGAAAATCGCGGAAAAGCGACAGGCTATAGTCCATCGTCTCGGAGCGCATGCTATAGGGTGCCATTTTTCACGATTTCGGAGGATTTAAAAAAAAGGTGAAAATCGCGGAAAAGCGACAGGCTATAGTCCATCGTCTCAGAGCGCATGCTATAGGGTGCCATTTTTCACGATTTCGGGTGATTAAAAAAAAAAGGTGAAAATCGCGGAAAAGCGACAGGCTATAGTCCATCGTCTCGGAGCGCATGCTATAGGGTGCCATTTTTCACGATTTCGGAGGATTTAAAAAAAAAGGTGAAAATCGCGGAAAAGCGACAGGCTATAGTCCATCGTCTCGGAGCGCATGTTATAGGGTGCCATTTTTCACGATTTCGGAGGATTTAAAAAAGGTGAAAATCGCGGAAAAGCGACAGGCTATAGTCCATCGTCTCGGAGCGCATGCTATAGGGTGCCATTTTTCACGATTTCAGAGGATTTAAAAAAAAAGGTGAAAATCGCGGAAAAGCGACAGGCTATAGTCCATCGTCTCGGAGTGCATGCTATAGGGTGCCATTTTTCACGATTTCGGGTGATTAAAAAAAAAGGTGAAAATCGCGGAAAAGCGACAGGCTATAGTCCATCGTCTCGGAGCGCATGTTATAGGGTGCCATTTTTCACGATTTCGGAGGATTTAAAAAAAAGGTGAAAATCGCGGAAAAGCGACAGGCTATAGTCCATCGTCTCGGAGAGCATGCTATAGGGTGCCATTTTTCACGATTTCGGAGGATTTTAAAAAAAAAGGTGAAAATCGCGGAAAAGCGACAGGCTATAGTCCATCGTCTCGGAGCGCATGCTATAGGGTGCCATTTTTCACGATTTCGGAGGATTAAAAAAAAAGGTGAAAATCGCGGAAAAGCGACAGGCTATAGTCCATCGTCTCGGAGCGCATGCTATAGGGTGCCATTTTTCACGATTTCGGAGGATTTAAAAAAAAGGTGAAAATCGCGGAAAAGCGACAGGCTATAGTCCATCGTCTCAGAGCGCATGCTATAGGGTGCCATTTTTCACGATTTCGGGTGATTAAAAAAAAAAGGTGAAAATCGCGGAAAAGCGACAGGCTATAGTCCATCGTCTCGGAGCGCATGCTATAGGGTGCCATTTTTCACGATTTCGGAGGATTTAAAAAAAAAGGTGAAAATCGCGGAAAAGCGACAGGCTATAGTCCATCGTCTCGGAGCGCATGCTATAGGGTGCCATTTTTCACGATTTCAGAGGATTTAAAAAAAAAGGTGAAAATCGCGGAAAAGCGACAGGCTATAGTCCATCGTCTCGGAGTGCATGCTATAGGGTGCCATTTTTCACGATTTCGGGTGATTAAAAAAAAAAGTGAAAATCGCGGAAAAGCGACAGGCTATAGTCCATCGTCTCGGAGCGCATGCTATAGGGTGCCATTTTTCACGATTTCGGAGGATTAAAAAAAAAGGTGAATATCGCGGAAAAGCGACAGGCTATAGTCCATCGTCTCGGAGCGCATGCTATAGGGTGCCATTTTTCACGATTTCGGAGGATTTAAAAGAAAGTTGAAAATCGCGGAAAAGCGACAGGGTATAGTCCATCGTCTCGGAGCACATGCTATAGGGTGCCCTTTTTCACGATTTCGGAGGATTAAAAAAAAAGGTGAAAATCGCGGAAAAGCGACAGGCTATAGTCCATCGTCTCGGAGAGCATGCTATAGGGTGCCATTTTTCACGATTTCGGAGGATTTAAAAAAAAAGGTGAAAATCGCGGAAAAGCGACAGGCTATAGTCCATCGTCTCGGAGCGCATGCTATAGGGTGCCATTTTTCACGATTTCGGAGGATTAAAAAAAAAGGTGAAAATCGCGGAAAAGCGACAGGCTATAGTCCATCGTCTCGGAGCGCATGCTATAGGGTGCCATTTTTCACGATTTCAGAGGATTTAAAAAAAAAGGTGAAAATCGCGGAAAAGCGACAGGCTATAGTCCATCGTCTCGGAGTGCATGCTATAGGGTGCCATTTTTCACGATTTCGGGTGATTAAAAAAAAAGGTGAAAATCGCGGAAAAGCGACAGGCTATAGTCCATCGTCTCAGAGCGCATGCTATAGGGTGCCATTTTTCACGATTTCGGGTGATTAAAAAAAAAAGGTGAAAATCGCGGAAAAGCGACAGGCTATAGTCCATCGTCTCGGAGCGCATGCTATAGGGTGCCATTTTTCACGATTTCGGAGGATTTAAAAAAAAAGGTGAAAATCGCGGAAAAGCGACAGGCTATAGTCCATCGTCTCGGAGCGCATGTTATAGGGTGCCATTTTTCACGATTTCGGAGGATTTAAAAAAGGTGAAAATCGCGGAAAAGCGACAGGCTATAGTCCATCGTCTCGGAGCGCATGCTATAGGGTGCCATTTTTCACGATTTCAGAGGATTTAAAAAAAAAGGTGAAAATCGCGGAAAAGCGACAGGCTATAGTCCATCGTCTCGGAGTGCATGCTATAGGGTGCCATTTTTCACGATTTCGGGTGATTAAAAAAAAAAGTGAAAATCGCGGAAAAGCGACAGGCTATAGTCCATCGTCTCGGAGCGCATGCTATAGGGTGCCATTTTTCACGATTTCGGAGGATTAAAAAAAAAGGTGAATATCGCGGAAAAGCGACAGGCTATAGTCCATCGTCTCGGAGCGCATGCTATAGGGTGCCATTTTTCACGATTTCGGAGGATTTAAAAGAAAGTTGAAAATCGCGGAAAAGCGACAGGGTATAGTCCATCGTCTCGGAGCGCATGCTATAGGGTGCCCTTTTTCACGATTTCGGAGGATTAAAAAAAAAGGTGAAAATCGCGGAAAAGCGACAGGCTATAGTCCATCGTCTCGGAGTGCATGCTATAGGGTGCCATTTTTCACGATTTCGGAGGATTTAAAAAAAAGGTGAAAATCGCGGAAAAGCGACAGGCTATAGTCCATCGTCTCGGAGCGCATGCTATAGGGTAACATTTTTCACGATTTCGAAGGATTTAAAAAAGGTGAAAATCGCGGAAAAGCGACAGGCTATAGTCCATCGTCTCGGAGCGCATGCTATAGGGTGCCATTTTTCACGATTTCGGAGGATTAAAAAAAAAGGTGAATATCGCGGAAAAGCGACAGGCTATAGTCCATCGTCTCGGAGCGCATGCTATAGGGTGCCATTTTTCACGATTTCGGAGGATTTAAAAGAAAGTTGAAAATCGCGGAAAAGCGACAGGGTATAGTCCATCGTCTCGGAGCGCATGCTATAGGGTGCCCTTTTTCACGATTTCGGAGGATTAAAAAAAAAGGTGAAAATCGCGGAAAAGCGACAGGCTATAGTCCATCGTCTCGGAGTGCATGCTATAGGGTGCCATTTTTCACGATTTCGGAGGATTTAAAAAAAAGGTGAAAATCGCGGAAAAGCGACAGGCTATAGTCCATCGTCTCGGAGCGCATGCTATAGGGTAACATTTTTCACGATTTCGGAGGATTTAAAAAAGGTGAAAATCGCGGAAAAGCGACAGGCTATAGTCCATCGTCTCGGAGTGCATGCTATAGGGTGCCATTTTTCACGATTTCGGGGGATTAAAAAAAAAAAGTTGAAAATCGCGGAAAAGCGACAGGCTATAGTCCATCGTCTCGGAGCGCATGCTATAGGGTGCCATTTTTCACGATTTCGTAGGATTAAAAAAAAAGGTGAAAATCGCGGAAAAGCAACAGGCTATAGTCCATCGTCTCAGAGCGCATGCTATAGTGTGCCATTTTTCACGATTTCGGAGGATTTAAAAAAGGTGAAAATCGCGGAAAAGCGACAGGCTATAGTCCATCGTCTCGGAGCGCATGTTATAGGGTAAAAATTTTCAAGATTTCGGAGGATTTAAAAAAAAAAGGTGAAAATCGCGGAAAAGCGACAGGCTATAGTCCATCGTCTCGGAGCGCATGCTATAGGGTGCCATTTTTCACGATTTCGGAGGATTAAAAAAAAAGGTGAAAATCGCGGAAAAGCGACAGGCTATAGTCCATCGTCTCGGAGCGCATGCTATAGGGTGCCATTTTTCACGATTTCGGAGGATTTAAAAAAAAAGGTGAAAATCGCGGAAAAGCGACAGGCTATAGTCCATCGTCTCGGAGCGCATGTTATAGGGTGCCATTTTTCACGATTTCGGAGGATTTAAAAAAGGTGAAAATCGCGGAAAAGCGACAGGCTATAGTCCATCGTCTCGGAGCGCATGCTATAGGGTGCCATTTTTCACGATTTCAGAGGATTTAAAAAAAAAGGTGAAAATCGCGGAAAAGCGACAGGCTATAGTCCATCGTCTCGGAGCGCTTGCTATAGGGTGCCATTTTTCACGATTTCGGAGGATTTAAAAGAAAGTTGAAAATCGCGGAAAAGCGACAGGGTATAGTCCATCGTCTCGGAGCGCATGCTATAGGGTGCCCTTTTTCACGATTTCGGAGGATTAAAAAAAAAGGTGAAAATCGCGGAAAAGCGACAGGCTATAGTCCATCGTCTCGGAGTGCATGCTATAGGGTGCCATTTTTCACGATTTCGGAGGATTTTAAAAAAAGGTGAAAATCGCGGAAAAGCGACAGGCTATAGTCCATCGTCTCGGAGCGCATGCTATAGGGTGCCATTTTTCACGATTTCAGAGGATTTAAAAAAAAAGGTGAAAATCGCGGAAAAGCGACAGGCTATAGTCCATCGTCTCGGAGCGCATGCTATAGGGTGCCATTTTTCACGATTTCGGAGGATTTAAAAGAAAGTTGAAAATCGCGGAAAAGCGACAGGGTATAGTCCATCGTCTCGGAGCGCATGCTATAGGGTGCCCTTTTTCACGATTTCGGAGGATTAAAAAAAAAGGTGAAAATCGCGGAAAAGCGACAGGCTATAGTCCATCGTCTCGGAGTGCATGCTATAGGGTGCCATTTTTCACGATTTCGGAGGATTTTAAAAAAAGGTGAAAATCGCGGAAAAGCGACAGGCTATAGTCCATCGTCTCGGAGCGCATGCTATAGGGTAACATTTTTCACGATTTCGGAGGATTTTAAAAAAAAAGGTGAAAATCGCGGGAAAAGCGACAGGCTATAGTCCATCGTCTCGGAGCGCATGCTATTCAGTATTTTAGCTGTGACGTGAGCGCCCCCTCCAGAGATAATTCCGGGTCCTACTTTTGTGTCGCTTTTGTGTCCCCATAGAGTTATACTGTGACGCTCCGTTGGACTAAATCTGAGACGAAAGATTAAAAAAAAAAGTGAAAATCGCGGAAAAGCGACAGGCTATAGTCCATCGTCTCGGAGCGCATGCTATAGGGTGCCATTTTTCACGATTTCGGAGGATTAAAAAAAAGGTGAAAATCGCGGAAAAGCGACAGGCTATAGTCCATCGTCTCGGAGCGCATGCTATAGGGTGCCATTTTTCACGATTTCGGAGGATTAAAAAAAAAGGTGAAAATCGCGGAAAAGCGACAGGCTATAGTCCATCGTCTCGGAGCGCATGCTATAGGGTGTCATTTTTCACGATTTCGGAGGATTTAAAAGAAAGTTGAAAATCGCGGAAAAGCGACAGGCTATAGTCCATCGTCTCGGAGCGCATGCTATAGGGGGCCATTTTTCACGATTTCGGAGGATTAAAAAAAAAGGTGAAAATCGCGGAAAAGCGACAGGCTATAGTCCATCGTCTCGGAGCGCATGCTATAGGGTGCCATTTTTCACGATTTCGGAGGATTTCAAAAAAAGGTGAAAATCGCGGAAAAGCGACAGGCTATAGTCCATCGTCTCGGAGCGCATGCTATAGGGTGCCATTTTTCACGATTTCGGAGGATTAAAAAAAAAGGTGAAAATCGCGGAAAAGCGACAGGCTATAGTCCATCGTCTCGGAGCGCATGCTATAGGGTGCCATTTTTCACGATTTCGGAGGATTTTAAAAAAAGGTGAAAATCGCGGAAAAGCGACAGGCTATAGTCCATCGTCTCGGAGCGCATGCTATAGGGTAACATTTTTCACGATTTCGGAGGATTTTTAAAAAAAAGGTGAAAATCGCGGGAAAAGCGACAGGCTATAGTCCATCGTCTCGGAGCGCATGCTATTCAGTATTTTAGCTGTGACGTGAGCGCCCCCTCCAGAGATAATTCCGGGTCCTACTTTTGTGTCGCTTTTGTGTCCCCATAGAGTTATACTGTGACGCTCCGTTGGACTAAATCTGAGACGAAAGATTAAAAAAAAAAGTGAAAATCGCGGAAAAGCGACAGGCTATAGTCCATCGTCTCGGAGCGCATGCTATAGGGTGCCATTTTTCACGATTTCGGAGGATTAAAAAAAAGGTGAAAATCGCGGAAAAGCGACAGGCTATAGTCCATCGTCTCGGAGCGCATGCTATAGGGTGCCATTTTTCACGATTTCGGAGGATTAAAAAAAAAGGTGAAAATCGCGGAAAAGCAACAGGCTATAGTCCATCGTCTCAGAGCGCATGCTATAGGGTGCCATTTTTCACGATTTCGGAGGATTTAAAAAGGTGAAAATCGCGGAAAAGCGACAGGCTATAGTCCATCGTCTCGGAGCGCATGCTATAGGGTGCCATTTTTCACGATTTCGGAGGATTAAAAAAAAAGGTGAAAATCGCGGAAAAGCGACAGGCTATAGTCCATCGTCTCGGAGCGCATGCTATAGGGTGCCATTTTTCACGATTTCGGAGGATTTTAAAAAAAGTTGAAAATCGCGGAAAAGCGACAGGCTATAGTCCATCGTCTCGGAGCGCATGCTATAGGGTGCCATTTTTCATGATTTCGGAGGATTTAAAAAAAAGGTGAAAATCAAGGAAAAGCGACAGGCTATAGTCCATCGTCTCGGAGCGCATGCTATAGGGTGCCATTTTTCACGATTTCGGAGGATTTAAAAAGAAAAAGGTGAAAATCGCGGAAAAGCGACAGGCTATAGTCCATCGTCTCGGAGCACATGCTATAGGGTAAAATTTTTCACGATTTCGGAGGATTTAAAAAAAAAAGGTGAAAATCGCGGAAAAGCGACAGGCTATAGTCCATCGTCTCGGAGCGCATGTTATAGGGTGCCATTTTTCACGATTTCGGAGGATTTAAAAAAAAGGTGAAAATCGCGGAAAAGCGACAGGCTATAGTCCATCGTCTCGGAGAGCATGCTATAGGGTGCCATTTTTCACGATTTCGGAGGATTTAAAAAAAAAAGGTGAAAATCGCGGAAAAGCGACAGGCTATAGTCCATCGTCTCGGAGCGCATGCTATAGGGTGCCATTTTTCACGATTTCGGAGGATTAAAAAAAAAGGTGAAAATCGCGGAAAAGCGACAGGCTATAGTCCATCGTCTCGGAGCGCATGCTATAGGGTGCCATTTTTCACGATTTCGGAGGATTTAAAAAAAAGGTGAAAATCGCGGAAAAGCGACAGGCTATAGTCCATCGTCTCAGAGCGCATGCTATAGGGTGCCATTTTTCACGATTTCGGGTGATTAAAAAAAAAAGGTGAAAATCGCGGAAAAGCGACAGGCTATAGTCCATCGTCTCGGAGCGCATGCTATAGGGTGCCATTTTTCACGATTTCGGAGGATTTAAAAAAAAAGGTGAAAATCGCGGAAAAGCGACAGGCTATAGTCCATCGTCTCGGAGCGCATGTTATAGGGTGCCATTTTTCACGATTTCGGAGGATTTAAAAAAGGTGAAAATCGCGGAAAAGCGACAGGCTATAGTCCATCGTCTCGGAGCGCATGCTATAGGGTGCCATTTTTCACGATTTCAGAGGATTTAAAAAAAAAGGTGAAAATCGCGGAAAAGCGACAGGCTATAGTCCATCGTCTCGGAGTGCATGCTATAGGGTGCCATTTTTCACGATTTCGGGTGATTAAAAAAAAAGGTGAAAATCGCGGAAAAGCGACAGGCTATAGTCCATCGTCTCGGAGCGCATGTTATAGGGTGCCATTTTTCACGATTTCGGAGGATTTAAAAAAAAGGTGAAAATCGCGGAAAAGCGACAGGCTATAGTCCATCGTCTCGGAGAGCATGCTATAGGGTGCCATTTTTCACGATTTCGGAGGATTTAAAAAAAAAAGGTGAAAATCGCGGAAAAGCGACAGGCTATAGTCCATCGTCTCGGAGCGCATGCTATAGGGTGCCATTTTTCACGATTTCGGAGGATTAAAAAAAAAGGTGAAAATCGCGGAAAAGCGACAGGCTATAGTCCATCGTCTCGGAGCGCATGCTATAGGGTGCCATTTTTCACGATTTCGGAGGATTTAAAAAAAAGGTGAAAATCGCGGAAAAGCGACAGGCTATAGTCCATCGTCTCAGAGCGCATGCTATAGGGTGCCATTTTTCACGATTTCGGGTGATTAAAAAAAAAAGGTGAAAATCGCGGAAAAGCGACAGGCTATAGTCCATCGTCTCGGAGCGCATGCTATAGGGTGCCATTTTTCACGATTTCGGAGGATTTAAAAAAAAAGGTGAAAATCGCGGAAAAGCGACAGGCTATAGTCCATCGTCTCGGAGCGCATGCTATAGGGTGCCATTTTTCACGATTTCAGAGGATTTAAAAAAAAAGGTGAAAATCGCGGAAAAGCGACAGGCTATAGTCCATCGTCTCGGAGTGCATGCTATAGGGTGCCATTTTTCACGATTTCGGGTGATTAAAAAAAAAAGTGAAAATCGCGGAAAAGCGACAGGCTATAGTCCATCGTCTCGGAGCGCATGCTATAGGGTGCCATTTTTCACGATTTCGGAGGATTAAAAAAAAAGGTGAATATCGCGGAAAAGCGACAGGCTATAGTCCATCGTCTCGGAGCGCATGCTATAGGGTGCCATTTTTCACGATTTCGGAGGATTTAAAAGAAAGTTGAAAATCGCGGAAAAGCGACAGGGTATAGTCCATTGTCTCGGAGCACATGCTATAGGGTGCCCTTTTTCACGATTTCGGAGGATTAAAAAAAAAGGTGAAAATCGCGGAAAAGCGACAGGCTATAGTCCATCGTCTCGGAGAGCATGCTATAGGGTGCCATTTTTCACGATTTCGGAGGATTTAAAAAAAAAAGGTGAAAATCGCGGAAAAGCGACAGGCTATAGTCCATCGTCTCGGAGCGCATGCTATAGGGTGCCATTTTTCACGATTTCGGAGGATTAAAAAAAAAGGTGAAAATCGCGGAAAAGCGACAGGCTATAGTCCATCGTCTCGGAGCGCATGCTATAGGGTGCCATTTTTCACGATTTCGGAGGATTTAAAAAAAAGGTGAAAATCGCGGAAAAGCGACAGGCTATAGTCCATCGTCTCAGAGCGCATGCTATAGGGTGCCATTTTTCACGATTTCGGGTGATTAAAAAAAAAAGGTGAAAATCGCGGAAAAGCGACAGGCTATAGTCCATCGTCTCGGAGCGCATGCTATAGGGTGCCATTTTTCACGATTTCGGAGGATTTAAAAAAAAAGGTGAAAATCGCGGAAAAGCGACAGGCTATAGTCCATCGTCTCGGAGCGCATGTTATAGGGTGCCATTTTTCACGATTTCGGAGGATTTAAAAAAGGTGAAAATCGCGGAAAAGCGACAGGCTATAGTCCATCGTCTCGGAGCGCATGCTATAGGGTGCCATTTTTCACGATTTCAGAGGATTTAAAAAAAAAGGTGAAAATCGCGGAAAAGCGACAGGCTATAGTCCATCGTCTCGGAGTGCATGCTATAGGGTGCCATTTTTCACGATTTCGGGTGATTAAAAAAAAAAGTGAAAATCGCGGAAAAGCGACAGGCTATAGTCCATCGTCTCGGAGCGCATGCTATAGGGTGCCATTTTTCACGATTTCGGAGGATTAAAAAAAAAGGTGAATATCGCGGAAAAGCGACAGGCTATAGTCCATCGTCTCGGAGCGCATGCTATAGGGTGCCATTTTTCACGATTTCGGAGGATTTAAAAGAAAGTTGAAAATCGCGGAAAAGCGACAGGGTATAGTCCATCGTCTCGGAGCGCATGCTATAGGGTGCCCTTTTTCACGATTTCGGAGGATAAAAAAAAAAGGTGAAAATCGCGGAAAAGCGACAGGCTATAGTCCATCGTCTCGGAGTGCATGCTATAGGGTGCCATTTTTCACGATTTCGGAGGATTTAAAAAAAAGGTGAAAATCGCGGAAAAGCGACAGGCTATAGTCCATCGTCTCGGAGCGCATGCTATAGGGTAACATTTTTCACGATTTCGGAGGATTTAAAAAAGGTGAAAATCGCGGAAAAGCGACAGGCTATAGTCCATCGTCTCGGAGTGCATGCTATAGGGTGCCATTTTTCACGATTTCGGGGGATTAAAAAAAAAAAGTTGAAAATCGCGGAAAAGCGACAGGCTATAGTCCATCGTCTCGGAGCGCATGCTATAGGGTGCCATTTTTCACGATTTCGGAGGATTAAAAAAAAAGGTGAAAATCGCGGAAAAGCAACAGGCTATAGTCCATCGTCTCAGAGCGCATGCTATAGTGTGCCATTTTTCACGATTTCGGAGGATTTAAAAAAGGTGAAAATCGCGGAAAAGCGACAGGCTATAGTCCATCGTCTCGGAGCGCATGTTATAGGGTAAAAATTTTCAAGATTTCGGAGGATTTAAAAAAAAAAGGTGAAAATCGCGGAAAAGCGACAGGCTATAGTCCATCGTCTCGGAGCGCATGCTATAGGGTGCCATTTTTCACGATTTCGGAGGATTAAAAAAAAAGGTGAAAATCGCGGAAAAGCGACAGGCTATAGTCCATCGTCTCGGAGCGCATGCTATAGGGTGCCATTTTTCACGATTTCGGAGGATTTAAAAAAAAAGGTGAAAATCGCGGAAAAGCGACAGGCTATAGTCCATCGTCTCGGAGCGCATGTTATAGGGTGCCATTTTTCACGATTTCGGAGGATTTAAAAAAGGTGAAAATCGCGGAAAAGCGACAGGCTATAGTCCATCGTCTCGGAGCGCATGCTATAGGGTGCCATTTTTCACGATTTCGGAGGATTTAAAAGAAAGTTGAAAATCGCGGAAAAGCGACAGGGTATAGTCCATCGTCTCGGAGCGCATGCTATAGGGTGCCATTTTTCACGATTTCGGGTGATTAAAAAAAAAAGTGAAAATCGCGGAAAAGCGA
Organism: Electrona antarctica; assembly: GCF_951216825.1. Lineage (NCBI taxonomy): Eukaryota > Metazoa > Chordata > Actinopteri > Myctophiformes > Myctophidae > Electrona > Electrona antarctica. Next base: position 225,353 of record NW_027636977.1, on the reverse strand, counting down.
CAGGCTATAGTCCATCGTCTCGGAGTGCATGCTATAGGGTGCCATTTTTCACGATTTCGGAGGATTTAAAAAAAAGGTGAAAATCGCGGAAAAGCGACAGGCTATAGTCCATCGTCTCGGAGCGCATGCTATAGGGTAACATTTTTCACGATTTCAGAGGATTTAAAAAAGGTGAAAATCGCGGAAAAGCGACAGGCTATAGTCCATCGTCTCGGAGTGCATGCTATAGGGTGCCATTTTTCACGATTTCGGGGGATTAAAAAAAAAAAGTTGAAAATCGCGGAAAAGCGACAGGCTATAGTCCATCGTCTCGGAGCGCATGCTATAGGGTGCCATTTTTCACGATTTCGGAGGATTAAAAAAAAAGGTGAAAATCGCGGAAAAGCAACAGGCTATAGTCCATCGTCTCAGAGCGCATGCTATAGGGTGCCATTTTTCACGATTTCGGAGGATTTAAAAAAGGTGAAAATCGCGGAAAAGCGACAGGCTATAGTCCATCGTCTCGGAGCGCATGTTATAGGGTAAAAATTTTCAAGATTTCGGAGGATTTAAAAAAAAAAGGTGAAAATCGCGGAAAAGCGACAGGCTATAGTCCATCGTCTTGGAGTGCATGCTATAGGGTGCCATTTTTCACGATTTCGGGTGATTAAAAAAAAAAGGTGAAAATCGCGGAAAAGCGACAGGCTATAGTCCATCGTCTCGGAGCGCATGCTATAGGGTGCCATTTTTCACGATTTCGGAGGATTTAAAAGAAAGTTGAAAATCGCGGAAAAGCGACAGGCTATAGTCCATCGTCTCGGAGCGCATGCTATAGGGGGCCATTTTTCACGATTTCGGAGGATTCAAAAAAAAGGTGAAAATCGCGGAAAAGCGACAGGCTATAGTCCATCGTCTCGGAGCGCATGCTATAGGGTGCCATTTTTCACGATTTCGGAGGATTTAAAAAAAAGGTGAAAATCGCGGAAAAGCGACAGGCTATAGTCCATCGTCTCAGAGCGCATGCTATAGGGTGCCATTTTTCACGATTTCGGGTGATTAAAAAAAAAAGGTGAAAATCGCGGAAAAGCGACAGGCTATAGTCCATCGTCTCGGAGCGCATGCTATAGGGTGCCATTTTTCACGATTTCGGAGGATTTAAAAAAAAAGGTGAAAATCGCGGAAAAGCGACAGGCTATAGTCCATCGTCTCGGAGCGCATGTTATAGGGTGCCATTTTTCACGATTTCGGAGGATTTAAAAAAGGTGAAAATCGCGGAAAAGCGACAGGCTATAGTCCATCGTCTCGGAGCGCATGCTATAGGGTGCCATTTTTCACGATTTCAGAGGATTTAAAAAAAAAGGTGAAAATCGCGGAAAAGCGACAGGCTATAGTCCATCGTCTCGGAGTGCATGCTATAGGGTGCCATTTTTCACGATTTCGGGTGATTAAAAAAAAAAGTGAAAATCGCGGAAAAGCGACAGGCTATAGTCCATCGTCTCGGAGCGCATGCTATAGGGTGCCATTTTTCACGATTTCGGAGGATTAAAAAAAAAGGTGAATATCGCGGAAAAGCGACAGGCTATAGTCCATCGTCTCGGAGCGCATGCTATAGGGTGCCATTTTTCACGATTTCGGAGGATTTAAAAGAAAGTTGAAAATCGCGGAAAAGCGACAGGGTATAGTCCATCGTCTCGGAGCGCATGCTATAGGGTGCCCTTTTTCACGATTTCGGAGGATTAAAAAAAAAGGTGAAAATCGCGGAAAAGCGACAGGCTATAGTCCATCGTCTCGGAGTGCATGCTATAGGGTGCCATTTTTCACGATTTCGGAGGATTTAAAAAAAAGGTGAAAATCGCGGAAAAGCGACAGGCTATAGTCCATCGTCTCGGAGCGCATGCTATAGGGTAACATTTTTCACGATTTCGGAGGATTTAAAAAAGGTGAAAATCGCGGAAAAGCGACAGGCTATAGTCCATCGTCTCGGAGTGCATGCTATAGGGTGCCATTTTTCACGATTTCGGGGGATTAAAAAAAAAAAGTTGAAAATCGCGGAAAAGCGACAGGCTATAGTCCATCGTCTCGGAGCGCATGCTATAGGGTGCCATTTTTCACGATTTCGGAGGATTAAAAAAAAAGGTGAAAATCGCGGAAAAGCAACAGGCTATAGTCCATCGTCTCAGAGCGCATGCTATAGGGTGCCATTTTTCACGATTTCGGAGGATTTAAAAAAGGTGAAAATCGCGGAAAAGCGACAGGCTATAGTCCATCGTCTCGGAGCGCATGTTATAGGGTAAAAATTTTCAAGATTTCGGAGGATTTAAAAAAAAAAGGTGAAAATCGCGGAAAAGCGACAGGCTATAGTCCATCGTCTTGGAGTGCATGCTATAGGGTGCCATTTTTCACGATTTCGGGTGATTAAAAAAAAAAGGTGAAAATCGCGGAAAAGCGACAGGCTATAGTCCATCGTCTCGGAGCGCATGCTATAGGGTGCCATTTTTCACGATTTCGGAGGATTTAAAAGAAAGTTGAAAATCGCGGAAAAGCGACAGGCTATAGTCCATCGTCTCGGAGCGCATGCTATAGGGGGCCATTTTTCACGATTTCGGAGGATTCAAAAAAAAGGTGAAAATCGCGGAAAAGCGACAGGCTATAGTCCATCGTCTCGGAGCGCATGCTATAGGGTGCCATTTTTCACGATTTCGGAGGATTTCAAAAAAAGGTGAAAATCGCGGAAAAGCGACAGGCTATAGTCCATCGTCTCGGAGCGCATGCTATAGGGTGCCATTTTTCACGATTTCGGAGGATTAAAAAAAAAGGTGAAAATCGCGGAAAAGCGACAGGCTATAGTCCATCGTCTCGGAGCGCATGCTATAGGGTGCCATTTTTCACGATTTCGGAGGATTTTAAAAAAAGGTGAAAATCGCGGAAAGGCGACAGGCTATAGTCCATCGTCTCGGAGAGCATGCTATAGGGTGCCATTTTTCACGATTTCTGAGGATTTAAAAAAAAAAGGTGAAAATCGCGGGAAAAGCGACAGGCTATAGTCCATCGTCTCGGAGCGCATGCTATTCAGTATTTTAGCTGTGACGTGAGCGCCCCCTCCAGAGATAATTCCGGGTCCTACTTTTGTGTCGCTTTTGTGTCCCCATAGAGTTATACTGTGACGCTCCGTTGGACTAAATCTGAGACGAAAGATTAAAAAAAAAAGTGAAAATCGCGGAAAAGCGACAGGCTATAGTCCATCGTCTCGGAGCGCATGCTATAGGGTGCCATTTTTCACTATTTCGGAGGATTAAAAAAAAGGTGAAAATCGCGGAAAAGCGACAGGCTATAGTCCATCGTCTCGGAGCGCATGCTATAGGGTGCCATTTTTCACGATTTTGGAGGATTTGAAAGAAAGTTGAAAATCGCGGAAAAGCGACAGGCTATAGTCCATCGTCTCGGAGCGCATGCTATAGGGTGCCATTTTTCACGATTTCGGAGGATTAAAAAAAAAGGTGAAAATCGCGGAAAAGCGACAGGCTATAGTCCATCGTCTCGGAGCGCATGCTATAGGGTGCCATTTTTCACGATTTCGGAGGATTTTTAAAAAAAGTTGAAAATCGCAGAAAAGCGACAGGCTATAGTCCATCGTCTCGGAGCGCATGCTATAGGGTGCCATTTTTCATGATTTCGGAGGATTTAAAAAAAAAAGGTGAAAATCGCGGAAAAGCGACAGGCTATAGTCCATCGTCTCGGAGCGCATGCTATAGGGTGCCATTTTTCACGATTTCGGAGGATTTAAAAAAAAGGTGAAAATCGCGGGAAAAGCGACAGGCTATAGTCCATCGTCTCGGAGCGCATGCTATAGAGTGCCATTTTTCACGATTTTGGAGGATTTGAAAGAAAGTTGAAAATCGCGGAAAAGCGACAGGCTATAGTCCATCGTCTCGGAGCGCATGCTATAGGGTGCCATTTTTCACGATTTCGGAGGATTAGAAAAAAAGGTGAAAATCGCGGAAAAGCGACAGGCTATAGTCCATCGTCTCGGAGCGCATGCTATAGGGTGCCATTTTTCACGATTTCGGAGGATTTTAAAAAAAAGTTGAAAATCGCGGAAAAGCGACAGGCTATAGTCCATCGTCTCGGAGCGCATGCTATAGGGTGCCATTTTTCATGATTTCGGAGGATTTAAAAAAAAGGTGAAAATCGCGGAAAAGCGACAGTCTATAGTCCATCGTCTCGGAGCGCATGCTATAGGGTGCCATTTTTCACGATTTCGGAGGATTTAAAAGAAAGTTGAAAATCGCGGAAAAGCGACAGGCTATAGTCCATCGTCTCGGAGCGCATGCTATAGGGGGCCATTTTTCACGATTTCGGAGGATTCAAAAAAAAGGTGAAAATCGCGGAAAAGCGACAGGCTATAGTCCATCGTCTCGGAGCGCATGCTATAGGGTGCCATTTTTCACGATTTCGGAGGATTTCAAAAAAAGGTGAAAATCGCGGAAAAGCGACAGGCTATAGTCCATCGTCTCGGAGCGCATGCTATAGGGTGCCATTTTTCACGATTTCGGAGGATTAAAAAAAAAGGTGAAAATCGCGGAAAAGCGACAGGCTATAGTCCATCGTCTCGGAGCGCATGCTATAGGGTGCCATTTTTCACGATTTCGGAGGATTTTAAAAAAAGGTGAAAATCGCGGAAAGGCGACAGGCTATAGTCCATCGTCTCGGAGAGCATGCTATAGGGTGCCATTTTTCACGATTTCTGAGGATTTTAAAAAAAAAGGTGAAAATCGCGGGAAAAGCGACAGGCTATAGTCCATCGTCTCGGAGCGCATGCTATAGGGTGCCATTTTTCACGATTTCGGAGGATTAGAAAAAAAAGTTGAAAATCGCGGAAAAGCGACAGGCTATAGTCCATCGTCTCGGAGCGCATGCTATAGGGTGCCATTTTTCATGATTTCGGAGGATTTAAAAAAAAGGTGAAAATCGCGGAAAAGCGACAGTCTATAGTCCATCGTCTCGGAGCGCATGCTATAGGGTGCCATTTTTCATGATTTCGGAGGATTTAAAAAAAAAGGTGAAAATCGCGGAAAAGCGACAGGCTATAGTCCATCGTCTCGGAGCGCATGCTATAGGGTGCCATTTTTCACGATTTCGGAGGATTTAAAAAAAAAGGTGAAAATCGCGGAAAAGCGACAGGCTATAGTCCATCGTCTCGGAGCGCATGCTATAGGGTGCCATTTTTCACGATTTTGGAGGATTTGAAAGAAAGTTGAAAATCGCGGAAAAGCGACAGGCTATAGTCCATCGTCTCGGAGCGCATGCTATAGGGTGCCATTTTTCACGATTTCGGAGGATTAAAAAAAAGGTGAAAATCGCGGAAAAGCGACAGGCTATAGTCCATCGTCTCGGAGCGCATGCTATAGGGTGCCATTTTTCACGATTTCGGAGGATTTTAAAAAAAGTTGAAAATCGCGGAAAAGCGACAGGCTATAGTCCATCGTCTCGGAGCGCATGCTATAGGGTGCCATTTTTCATGATTTCGGAGGATTTAAAAAAAAGGTGAAAATCGCGGAAAAGCGACAGGCTATAGTCCATCGTCTCGGAGCACATGCTATAGGCCTAGGGTAAAATTTTTCACGATTTCGGAGGTTTTAAAAAAAAAGGTGAAAATCGCGGAAAAGCGACAGGCTATAGTCCATCGTCTTGGAGCGCATGTTATAGGGTGCCATTTTTCACGATTTCGGAGGATTTAAAAAAAAAAGTGAAAATCGCGGAAAAGCGACAGGCTATAGTCCATCGTCTCGGAGAGCATGCTATAGGGTGCCATTTTTCACGATTTCGGAGGATTTAAAAAAAAAAGGTGAAAATCGCGGAAAAGCGACAGGCTATAGTCCATCGTCTCGGAGAGCATGCTATAGGGTGCCATTTTTCACGATTTCGGAGGATTTAAAAAAAAAAGGTGAAAATCGCGGGAAAAGCGACAGGCTATAGTCCATCGTCTCGGAGCACATGCTATTCAGTATTTTAGCTGTGACGTGAGCGCCCCCTCCAGAGATAATTCCGGGTCCTACTTTTGTGTCGCTTTTGTGTCCCCATAGAGTTATACTGTGACGCTCCGTCGGACTAAATCTGAGACGAAAGATAAAAAAAAAAGGTGAAAATCGCGGAAAAGCGACAGGCTATAGTCCATCGTCTCGGAGCGCATGCTATAGGGTGCCATTTTTCACGATTTTGGAGGAGTTGAAAGAAAGTTGAAAATCGCGGAAAAGCGACAGGCTATAGTCCATCGTCTCGGAGCGCATGCTATAGGGTGCCATTTTTCACGATTTCGGAGGATTAAAAAAAAAGGTGAAAATCGCGGAAAAGCGACAGGCTATAGTCCATCGTCTCGGAGCGCATGCTATAGGGTGCCATTTTTCATGATTTCGGAGGATTAAAAAAAAAAAGGTGAAAATCGCGGAAAAGCGACAGGCTATAGTCCATCGTCTCGGAGCGCATGCTATAGGGTGCCATTTTTCACGATTTCGGAGGATTAGAAAAAAAGGTGAAAATCGCGGAAAAGCGACAGGCTATAGTCCATCGTCTCGGAGCGCATGCTATAGGGTGCCATTTTTCCCGATTTCGGAGGATTTTAAAAAAAGTTGAAAATCGCGGAAAAGCGACAGGCTATAGTCCATCGTCTCGGAGCGCATGCTATAGGGTGCCATTTTTCACGATTTCGGAGGATTTTAAAAAAAAGGTGAAAATCGCGGAAAAGCGACAGGCTATATATAGTCCATCGTCTCGGAGCACATGCTATAGGGTAAAAATGTTCACGATTTCGGAGGATTTTTAAAAAAGTTGAAAATCGCGGAAAAGCGACAGGCTATAGTCCATCGTCTCGGAGCGCATGCTATAGGGTGCCATTTTTCATGATTTCGGAGGATTTAAAAAAAAAGGTGAAAATCGCGGAAAAGCGACAGGCTATAGTCCATCGTCTCGGAGCGCATGCTATAGGGTGCCATTTTTCACGATTTCGGAGGATTAAAAAAAAAGGTGAAAATCGCGGAAAAGCGACAGGCTATAGTCCATCGTCTCGGAGCGCATGCTATAGGGTGCCATTTTTCACGATTTCGGAGGATTTTAAAAAAAGTTGAAAATCGCGGAAAAGCGACAGGCTATAGTCCATCATCTCGGAGCGCATGCTATAGGGTGCCATTTTTCATGATTTCGGAGGATTTAAAAAAAAGGTGAAAATCAAGGAAAAGCGACAGGCTATAGTCCATCGTCTCGGAGCGCATGCTATAGGGTGCCATTTTTCACGATTTCGGAGGATTTAAAAAAAAAAGGTGAAAATCGCGGAAAAGCGACAGGCTATAGTCCATCGTCTCGGAGCACATGCTATAGGGTAAAATTTTTCACGATTTCGGAGGATTTTAAAAAAAAAGGTGAAAATCGCGGAAAAGCGACAGGCTATAGTCCATCGTCTCGGAGCGCATGTTATAGGGTGCCATTTTTCACGATTTCGGAGGATTTAAAAAAAAGGTGAAAATCGCGGAAAAGCGACAGGCTATAGTCCATCGTCTCGGAGAGCATGCTATAGGGTGCCATTTTTCACGATTTCGGAGGATTTAAAAAAAAAAGGTGAAAATCGCGGAAAAGCGACAGGCTATAGTCCATCGTCTCGGAGCGCATGCTATAGGGTGCCATTTTTCACGATTTCGGAGGATTAAAAAAAAAGGTGAAAATCGCGGAAAAGCGACAGGCTATAGTCCATCGTCTCGGAGCGCATGCTATAGGGTGCCATTTTTCACGATTTCGGAGGATTTAAAAAAAAGGTGAAAATCGCGGAAAAGCGACAGGCTATAGTCCATCGTCTCAGAGCGCATGCTATAGGGTGCCATTTTTCACGATTTCGGGTGATTAAAAAAAAAAGGTGAAAATCGCGGAAAAGCGACAGGCTATAGTCCATCGTCTCGGAGCGCATGCTATAGGGTGCCATTTTTCACGATTTCGGAGGATTTCAAAAAAAGGTGAAAATCGCGGGAAAAGCGACAGGCTATAGTCCATCGTCTCGGAGCGCATGCTATAGAGTGCCATTTTTCACGATTTTGGAGGATTTGAAAGAAAGTTGAAAATCGCGGAAAAGCGACAGGCTATAGTCCATCGTCTCGGAGCGCATGCTATAGGGTGCCATTTTTCACGATTTCGGAGGATTAGAAAAAAAGGTGAAAATCGCGGAAAAGCGACAGGCTATAGTCCATCGTCTCGGAGCGCATGCTATAGGGTGCCATTTTTCACGATTTCGGAGGATTTTAAAAAAAAGTTGAAAATCGCGGAAAAGCGACAGGCTATAGTCCATCGTCTCGGAGCGCATGCTATAGGGTGCCATTTTTCATGATTTCGGAGGATTTAAAAAAAAAGGTGAAAATCGCGGAAAAGCGACAGTCTATAGTCCATCGTCTCGGAGCGCATGCTATAGGGTGCCATTTTTCATGATTTCGGAGGATTTAAAAAAAAAGGTGAAAATCGCGGAAAAGCGACAGGCTATAGTCCATCGTCTCGGAGCGCATGCTATAGGGTGCCATTTTTCACGATTTCGGAGGATTTAAAAAAAAAGGTGAAAATCGCGGAAAAGCGACAGGCTATAGTCCATCGTCTCGGAGCGCATGCTATAGGGTGCCATTTTTCACGATTTTGGAGGATTTGAAAGAAAGTTGAAAATCGCGGAAAAGCGACAGGCTATAGTCCATCGTCTCGGAGCGCATGCTATAGGGTGCCATTTTTCACGATTTCGGAGGATTAAAAAAAAGGTGAAAATCGCGGAAAAGCGACAGGCTATAGTCCATCGTCTCGGAGCGCATGCTATAGGGTGCCATTTTTCACGATTTCGGAGGATTTTAAAAAAAGTTGAAAATCGCGGAAAAGCGACAGGCTATAGTCCATCGTCTCGGAGCGCATGCTATAGGGTGCCATTTTTCATGATTTCGGAGGATTTAAAAAAAAGGTGAAAATCGCGGAAAAGCGACAGGCTATAGTCCATCGTCTCGGAGCACATGCTATAGGCCTAGGGTAAAATTTTTCACGATTTCGGAGGTTTTAAAAAAAAAGGTGAAAATCGCGGAAAAGCGACAGGCTATAGTCCATCGTCTTGGAGCGCATGTTATAGGGTGCCATTTTTCACGATTTCGGAGGATTTAAAAAAAAAAGGTGAAAATCGCGGAAAAGCGACAGGCTATAGTCCATCGTCTCGGAGAGCATGCTATAGGGTGCCATTTTTCACGATTTCGGAGGATTTAAAAAAAAAAGGTGAAAATCGCGGAAAAGCGACAGGCTATAGTCCATCGTCTCGGAGAGCATGCTATAGGGTGCCATTTTTCACGATTTCGGAGGATTTAAAAAAAAAAGGTGAAAATCGCGGGAAAAGCGACAGGCTATAGTCCATCGTCTCGGAGCACATGCTATTCAGTATTTTAGCTGTGACGTGAGCGCCCCCTCCAGAGATAATTCCGGGTCCTACTTTTGTGTCGCTTTTGTGTCCCCATAGAGTTATACTGTGACGCTCCGTCGGACTAAATCTGAGACGAAAGATAAAAAAAAAAGGTGAAAATCGCGGAAAAGCGACAGGCTATAGTCCATCGTCTCGGAGCGCATGCTATAGGGTGCCATTTTTCACGATTTCGGAGGATTAGAAAAAAAGGTGAAAATCGCGGAAAAGCGACAGGCTATAGTCCATCGTCTCGGAGCGCATGCTATAGGGTGCCATTTTTCACGATTTCGGAGGATTTTAAAAAAAAGTTGAAAATCGCGGAAAAGCGACAGGCTATAGTCCATCGTCTCGGAGCGCATGCTATAGGGTGCCATTTTTCATGATTTCGGAGGATTTAAAAAAAAAGGTGAAAATCGCGGAAAAGCGACAGTCTATAGTCCATCGTCTCGGAGCGCATGCTATAGGGTGCCATTTTTCATGATTTCGGAGGATTTAAAAAAAAAGGTGAAAATCGCGGAAAAGCGACAGGCTATAGTCCATCGTCTCGGAGCGCATGCTATAGGGTGCCATTTTTCACGATTTCGGAGGATTTAAAAAAAAAGGTGAAAATCGCGGAAAAGCGACAGGCTATAGTCCATCGTCTCGGAGCGCATGCTATAGGGTGCCATTTTTCACGATTTTGGAGGATTTGAAAGAAAGTTGAAAATCGCGGAAAAGCGACAGGCTATAGTCCATCGTCTCGGAGCGCATGCTATAGGGTGCCATTTTTCACGATTTCGGAGGATTAAAAAAAAGGTGAAAATCGCGGAAAAGCGACAGGCTATAGTCCATCGTCTCGGAGCGCATGCTATAGGGTGCCATTTTTCACGATTTCGGAGGATTTGAAAGAAAGTTGAAAATCGCGGAAAAGCGACAGGCTATAGTCCATCGTCTCGGAGCGCATGCTATAGGGTGCCATTTTTCACGATTTCGGAGGATTAGAAAAAAAGGTGAAAATCGCGGAAAAGCGACAGGCTATAGTCCATCGTCTCGGAGCGCATGCTATAGGGTGCCATTTTTCACGATTTCGGAGGATTTTAAAAAAAAGTTGAAAATCGCGGAAAAGCGACAGGCTATAGTCCATCGTCTCGGAGCGCATGCTATAGGGTGCCATTTTTCATGATTTCGGAGGATTTAAAAAAAAAGGTGAAAATCGCGGAAAAGCGACAGTCTATAGTCCATCGTCTCGGAGCGCATGCTATAGGGTGCCATTTTTCACGATTTCGGAGGATTTGAAAGAAAGTTGAAAATCGCGGAAAAGCGACAGGCTATAGTCCATCGTCTCGGAGCGCATGCTATAGGGTGCCATTTTTCACGATTTCGGAGGATTAGAAAAAAAGGTGAAAATCGCGGAAAAGCGACAGGCTATAGTCCATCGTCTCGGAGCGCATGCTATAGGGTGCCATTTTTCACGATTTCGGAGGATTTTAAAAAAAAGTTGAAAATCGCGGAAAAGCGACAGGCTATAGTCCATCGTCTCGGAGCGCATGCTATAGGGTGCCATTTTTCATGATTTCGGAGGATTTAAAAAAAAAGGTGAAAATCGCGGAAAAGCGACAGGCTATAGTCCATCGTCTCGGAGCGCATGCTATAGGGTGCCATTTTTCACGATTTTGGAGGAGTTGAAAGAAAGTTGAAAATCGCGGAAAAGCGACAGGCTATAGTCCATCGTCTCGGAGCGCATGCTATAGGGTGCCATTTTTCACGATTTCGGAGGATTAAAAAAAAAGGTGAAAATCGCGGAAAAGCGACAGGCTATAGTCCATCGTCTCGGAGCGCATGCTATAGGGTGCCATTTTTCATGATTTCGGAGGATTAAAAAAAAAAAGGTGAAAATCGCGGAAAAGCGACAGGCTATAGTCCATCGTCTCGGAGCGCATGCTATAGGGTGCCATTTTTCACGATTTCGGAGGATTAGAAAAAAAGTTGAAAATCGCGGAAAAGCGACAGGCTATAGTCCATCGTCTCGGAGCGCATGCTATAGGGTGCCATTTTTCATGATTTCGGAGGATTAAAAAAAAAAAGGTGAAAATCGCGGAAAAGCGACAGGCTATAGTCCATCGTCTCGGAGCGCATGCTATAGGGTGCCATTTTTCACGATTTCGGAGGATTAGAAAAAAAGGTGAAAATCGCGGAAAAGCGACAGGCTATAGTCCATCGTCTCGGAGCGCATGCTATAGGGTGCCATTTTTCCCGATTTCGGAGGATTTTAAAAAAAGTTGAAAATCGCGGAAAAGCGACAGGCTATAGTCCATCGTCTCGGAGCGCATGCTATAGGGTGCCATTTTTCACGATTTCGGAGGATTTAAAAAAAAAGGTGAAAATCGCGGAAAAGCGACAGTCTATAGTCCATCGTCTCGGAGCGCATGCTATAGGGTGCCATTTTTCACGATTTCGGAGGATTTGAAAGAAAGTTGAAAATCGCGGAAAAGCGACAGGCTATAGTCCATCGTCTCGGAGCGCATGCTATAGGGTGCCATTTTTCACGATTTCGGAGGATTAGAAAAAAAGGTGAAAATCGCGGAAAAGCGACAGGCTATAGTCCATCGTCTCGGAGCGCATGCTATAGGGTGCCATTTTTCACGATTTCGGAGGATTTTAAAAAAAAGTTGAAAATCGCGGAAAAGCGACAGGCTATAGTCCATCGTCTCGGAGCGCATGCTATAGGGTGCCATTTTTCATGATTTCGGAGGATTTAAAAAAAAAGGTGAAAATCGCGGAAAAGCGACAGGCTATAGTCCATCGTCTCGGAGCGCATGCTATAGGGTGCCATTTTTCACGATTTTGGAGGAGTTGAAAGAAAGTTGAAAATCGCGGAAAAGCGACAGGCTATAGTCCATCGTCTCGGAGCGCATGCTATAGGGTGCCATTTTTCACGATTTCGGAGGATTAAAAAAAAAGGTGAAAATCGCGGAAAAGCGACAGGCTATAGTCCATCGTCTCGGAGCGCATGCTATAGGGTGCCATTTTTCATGATTTCGGAGGATTAAAAAAAAAAAGGTGAAAATCGCGGAAAAGCGACAGGCTATAGTCCATCGTCTCGGAGCGCATGCTATAGGGTGCCATTTTTCACGATTTCGGAGGATTAGAAAAAAAGTTGAAAATCGCGGAAAAGCGACAGGCTATAGTCCATCGTCTCGGAGCGCATGCTATAGGGTGCCATTTTTCATGATTTCGGAGGATTAAAAAAAAAAAGGTGAAAATCGCGGAAAAGCGACAGGCTATAGTCCATCGTCTCGGAGCGCATGCTATAGGGTGCCATTTTTCACGATTTCGGAGGATTAGAAAAAAAGGTGAAAATCGCGGAAAAGCGACAGGCTATAGTCCATCGTCTCGGAGCGCATGCTATAGGGTGCCATTTTTCCCGATTTCGGAGGATTTTAAAAAAAGTTGAAAATCGCGGAAAAGCGACAGGCTATAGTCCATCGTCTCGGAGCGCATGCTATAGGGTGCCATTTTTCACGATTTCGGAGGATTTAAAAAAAAAGGTGAAAATCGCGGAAAAGCGACAGGCTATATATAGTCCATCGTCTCGGAGCACATGCTATAGGGTAAAAATGTTCACGATTTCGGAGGATTTTTAAAAAAGTTGAAAATCGCGGAAAAGCGACAGGCTATAGTCCATCGTCTCGGAGCGCATGCTATAGGGTGCCATTTTTCATGATTTCGGAGGATTTAAAAAAAAAGGTGAAAATCGCGGAAAAGCGACAGGCTATAGTCCATCGTCTCGGAGCGCATGCTATAGGGTGCCATTTTTCACGATTTCGGAGGATTAAAAAAAAAGGTGAAAATCGCGGAAAAGCGACAGGCTATAGTCCATCGTCTCGGAGCGCATGCTATAGGGTGCCATTTTTCACGATTTCGGAGGATTTTAAAAAAAGTTGAAAATCGCGGAAAAGCGACAGGCTATAGTCCATCGTCTCGGAGCGCATGCTATAGGGTGCCATTTTTCATGATTTCGGAGGATTTAAAAAAAAGGTGAAAATCAAGGAAAAGCGACAGGCTATAGTCCATCGTCTCGGAGCGCATGCTATAGGGTGCCATTTTTCACGATTTCGGAGGATTTAAAAAAAAAAGGTGAAAATCGCGGAAAAGCGACAGGCTATAGTCCATCGTCTCGGAGCACATGCTATAGGGTAAAATTGTTCACGATTTCGGAGGATTTTAAAAAAAAAGGTGAAAATCGCGGAAAAGCGACAGGCTATAGTCCATCGTCTCGGAGCGCATGTTATAGGGTGCCATTTTTCACGATTTCGGAGGATTTAAAAAAAAGGTGAAAATCGCGGAAAAGCGACAGGCTATAGTCCATCGTCTCGGAGAGCATGCTATAGGGTGCCATTTTTCACGATTTCGGAGGATTTAAAAAAAAAAGGTGAAAATCGCGGAAAAGCGACAGGCTATAGTCCATCGTCTCGGAGCGCATGCTATAGGGTGCCATTTTTCACGATTTCGGAGGATTAAAAAAAAAGGTGAAAATCGCGGAAAAGCGACAGGCTATAGTCCATCGTCTCGGAGCGCATGCTATAGGGTGCCATTTTTCACGATTTCGGAGGATTTAAAAAAAAGGTGAAAATCGCGGAAAAGCGACAGGCTATAGTCCATCGTCTCAGAGCGCATGCTATAGGGTGCCATTTTTCACGATTTCGGGTGATTAAAAAAAAAAGGTGAAAATCGCGGAAAAGCGACAGGCTATAGTCCATCGTCTCGGAGCGCATGCTATAGGGTGCCATTTTTCACGATTTCGGAGGATTTCAAAAAAAGGTGAAAATCGCGGGAAAAGCGACAGGCTATAGTCCATCGTCTCGGAGCGCATGCTATAGAGTGCCATTTTTCACGATTTTGGAGGATTTGAAAGAAAGTTGAAAATCGCGGAAAAGCGACAGGCTATAGTCCATCGTCTCGGAGCGCATGCTATAGGGTGCCATTTTTCACGATTTCGGAGGATTAGAAAAAAAGGTGAAAATCGCGGAAAAGCGACAGGCTATAGTCCATCGTCTCGGAGCGCATGCTATAGGGTGCCATTTTTCACGATTTCGGAGGATTTTAAAAAAAAGTTGAAAATCGCGGAAAAGCGACAGGCTATAGTCCATCGTCTCGGAGCGCATGCTATAGGGTGCCATTTTTCATGATTTCGGAGGATTTAAAAAAAAAGGTGAAAATCGCGGAAAAGCGACAGTCTATAGTCCATCGTCTCGGAGCGCATGCTATAGGGTGCCATTTTTCATGATTTCGGAGGATTTAAAAAAAAAGGTGAAAATCGCGGAAAAGCGACAGGCTATAGTCCATCGTCTCGGAGCGCATGCTATAGGGTGCCATTTTTCACGATTTCGGAGGATTTAAAAAAAAAGGTGAAAATCGCGGAAAAGCGACAGGCTATAGTCCATCGTCTCGGAGCGCATGCTATAGGGTGCCATTTTTCACGATTTTGGAGGATTTGAAAGAAAGTTGAAAATCGCGGAAAAGCGACAGGCTATAGTCCATCGTCTCGGAGCGCATGCTATAGGGTGCCATTTTTCACGATTTCGGAGGATTAAAAAAAAGGTGAAAATCGCGGAAAAGCGACAGGCTATAGTCCATCGTCTCGGAGCGCATGCTATAGGGTGCCATTTTTCACGATTTCGGAGGATTTTAAAAAAAGTTGAAAATCGCGGAAAAGCGACAGGCTATAGTCCATCGTCTCGGAGCGCATGCTATAGGGTGCCATTTTTCATGATTTCGGAGGATTTAAAAAAAAGGTGAAAATCGCGGAAAAGCGACAGGCTATAGTCCATCGTCTCGGAGCACATGCTATAGGCCTAGGGTAAAATTTTTCACGATTTCGGAGGTTTTAAAAAAAAAGGTGAAAATCGCGGAAAAGCGACAGGCTATAGTCCATCGTCTTGGAGCGCATGTTATAGGGTGCCATTTTTCACGATTTCGGAGGATTTAAAAAAAAAAGGTGAAAATCGCGGAAAAGCGACAGGCTATAGTCCATCGTCTCGGAGAGCATGCTATAGGGTGCCATTTTTCACGATTTCGGAGGATTTAAAAAAAAAAGGTGAAAATCGCGGAAAAGCGACAGGCTATAGTCCATCGTCTCGGAGAGCATGCTATAGGGTGCCATTTTTCACGATTTCGGAGGATTTAAAAAAAAAAGGTGAAAATCGCGGGAAAAGCGACAGGCTATAGTCCATCGTCTCGGAGCACATGCTATTCAGTATTTTAGCTGTGACGTGAGCGCCCCCTCCAGAGATAATTCCGGGTCCTACTTTTGTGTCGCTTTTGTGTCCCCATAGAGTTATACTGTGACGCTCCGTCGGACTAAATCTGAGACGAAAGATAAAAAAAAAAGGTGAAAATCGCGGAAAAGCGACAGGCTATAGTCCATCGTCTCGGAGCGCATGCTATAGGGTGCCATTTTTCACGATTTTGGAGGAGTTGAAAGAAAGTTGAAAATCGCGGAAAAGCGACAGGCTATAGTCCATCGTCTCGGAGCGCATGCTATAGGGTGCCATTTTTCACGATTTCGGAGGATTAAAAAAAAAGGTGAAAATCGCGGAAAAGCGACAGGCTATAGTCCATCGTCTCGGAGCGCATGCTATAGGGTGCCATTTTTCATGATTTCGGAGGATTAAAAAAAAAAAGGTGAAAATCGCGGAAAAGCGACAGGCTATAGTCCATCGTCTCGGAGCGCATGCTATAGGGTGCCATTTTTCACGATTTCGGAGGATTAGAAAAAAAGGTGAAAATCGCGGAAAAGCGACAGGCTATAGTCCATCGTCTCGGAGCGCATGCTATAGGGTGCCATTTTTCCCGATTTCGGAGGATTTTAAAAAAAGTTGAAAATCGCGGAAAAGCGACAGGCTATAGTCCATCGTCTCGGAGCGCATGCTATAGGGTGCCATTTTTCATGATTTCGGAGGATTTAAAAAAAAGGTGAAAATCGCGGAAAAGCGACAGGCTATAGTCCATCGTCTCGGAGCGCATGCTATAGGGTGCCATTTTTCACGATTTCGGAGGATTTAAAAAAAAAGGTGAAAATCGCGGAAAAGCGACAGGCTATAGTCCATCGTCTTGGAGCGCATGTTATAGGGTGCCATTTTTCACGATTTCGGAGGATTTAAAAAAAAAAGGTGAAAATCGCGGAAAAGCGACAGGCTATAGTCCATCGTCTCGGAGAGCATGCTATAGGGTGCCATTTTTCACGATTTCGGAGGATTTAAAAAAAAAAGGTGAAAATCGCGGAAAAGCGACAGGCTATAGTCCATCGTCTCGGAGAGCATGCTATAGGGTGCCATTTTTCACGATTTCGGAGGATTTAAAAAAAAAAGGTGAAAATCGCGGGAAAAGCGACAGGCTATAGTCCATCGTCTCGGAGCACATGCTATTCAGTATTTTAGCTGTGACGTGAGCGCCCCCTCCAGAGATAATTCCGGGTCCTACTTTTGTGTCGCTTTTGTGTCCCCATAGAGTTATACTGTGACGCTCCGTCGGACTAAATCTGAGACGAAAGATAAAAAAAAAAGTGAAAATCGCGGAAAAGCGACAGGCTATAGTCCATCGTCTCGGAGCGCATGCTATAGGGTGCCATTTTTCACGATTTTGGAGGAGTTGAAAGAAAGTTGAAAATCGCGGAAAAGCGACAGGCTATAGTCCATCGTCTCGGAGCGCATGCTATAGGGTGCCATTTTTCACGATTTCGGAGGATTAAAAAAAAAGGTGAAAATCGCGGAAAAGCGACAGGCTATAGTCCATCGTCTCGGAGCGCATGCTATAGGGTGCCATTTTTCATGATTTCGGAGGATTAAAAAAAAAAAGGTGAAAATCGCGGAAAAGCGACAGGCTATAGTCCATCGTCTCGGAGCGCATGCTATAGGGTGCCATTTTTCACGATTTCGGAGGATTAGAAAAAAAGGTGAAAATCGCGGAAAAGCGACAGGCTATAGTCCATCGTCTCGGAGCGCATGCTATAGGGTGCCATTTTTCCCGATTTCGGAGGATTTTAAAAAAAGTTGAAAATCGCGGAAAAGCGACAGGCTATAGTCCATCGTCTCGGAGCGCATGCTATAGGGTGCCATTTTTCATGATTTCGGAGGATTTAAAAAAAAGGTGAAAATCGCGGAAAAGCGACAGGCTATAGTCCATCGTCTCGGAGCGCATGCTATAGGGTGCCATTTTTCACGATTTCGGAGGATTAAAAAAAAAGGTGAAAATCGCGGAAAAGCGACAGGCTATAGTCCATCGTCTCGGAGCGCATGCTATAGGGTGCCATTTTTCACGATTTCGGAAGATTTTAAAAAAAAAGGTGAAAATCGCGGAAAAGCGACAGGCTATAGTCCATCGTCTCGGAGCACATGCTATAGGGTAAAATTTTTCACGATTTCGGAGGATTTTAAAAAAAAAGGTGAAAATCGCGGAAAAGCGACAGGCTATAGTCCATCGTCTCGGAGCGCATGTTATAGGGTGCCATTTTTCACGATTTCGGAGGATTTAAAAAAAAGGTGAAAATCGCGGAAAAGCGACAGGCTATAGTCCATCGTCTCGGAGAGCATGCTATAGGGTGCCATTTTTCACGATTTCGGAGGATTTAAAAAAAAAAGGTGAAAATCGCGGAAAAGCGACAGGCTATAGTCCATCGTCTCGGAGCGCATGCTATAGGGTGCCATTTTTCACGATTTCGGAGGATTAAAAAAAAAGGTGAAAATCGCGGAAAAGCGACAGGCTATAGTCCATCGTCTCGGAGCGCATGCTATAGGGTGCCATTTTTCACGATTTCGGAGGATTTAAAAAAAAGGTGAAAATCGCGGAAAAGCGACAGGCTATAGTCCATCGTCTCGGAGCGCATGCTATAGGGTGCCATTTTTCACGATTTTGGAGGAGTTGAAAGAAAGTTGAAAATCGCGGAAAAGCGACAGGCTATAGTCCATCGTCTCGGAGCGCATGCTATAGGGTGCCATTTTTCACGATTTCGGAGGATTAAAAAAAAAGGTGAAAATCGCGGAAAAGCGACAGGCTATAGTCCATCGTCTCGGAGCGCATGCTATAGGGTGCCATTTTTCATGATTTCGGAGGATTAAAAAAAAAAAGGTGAAAATCGCGGAAAAGCGACAGGCTATAGTCCATCGTCTCGGAGCGCATGCTATAGGGTGCCATTTTTCACGATTTCGGAGGATTAGAAAAAAAGGTGAAAATCGCGGAAAAGCGACAGGCTATAGTCCATCGTCTCGGAGCGCATGCTATAGGGTGCCATTTTTCCCGATTTCGGAGGATTTTAAAAAAAGTTGAAAATCGCGGAAAAGCGACAGGCTATAGTCCATCGTCTCGGAGCGCATGCTATAGGGTGCCATTTTTCATGATTTCGGAGGATTTAAAAAAAAGGTGAAAATCGCGGAAAAGCGACAGGCTATAGTCCATCGTCTCGGAGCGCATGCTATAGGGTGCCATTTTTCACGATTTCGGAGGATTTAAAAAAAAAGGTGAAAATCGCGGAAAAGCGACAGGCTATAGTCCATCGTCTTGGAGCGCATGTTATAGGGTGCCATTTTTCACGATTTCGGAGGATTTAAAAAAAAAAGGTGAAAATCGCGGAAAAGCGACAGGCTATAGTCCATCGTCTCGGAGAGCATGCTATAGGGTGCCATTTTTCACGATTTCGGAGGATTTAAAAAAAAAAGGTGAAAATCGCGGAAAAGCGACAGGCTATAGTCCATCGTCTCGGAGAGCATGCTATAGGGTGCCATTTTTCACGATTTCGGAGGATTTAAAAAAAAAAGGTGAAAATCGCGGGAAAAGCGACAGGCTATAGTCCATCGTCTCGGAGCACATGCTATTCAGTATTTTAGCTGTGACGTGAGCGCCCCCTCCAGAGATAATTCCGGGTCCTACTTTTGTGTCGCTTTTGTGTCCCCATAGAGTTATACTGTGACGCTCCGTCGGACTAAATCTGAGACGAAAGATAAAAAAAAAAGTGAAAATCGCGGAAAAGCGACAGGCTATAGTCCATCGTCTCGGAGCGCATGCTATAGGGTGCCATTTTTCACGATTTTGGAGGAGTTGAAAGAAAGTTGAAAATCGCGGAAAAGCGACAGGCTATAGTCCATCGTCTCGGAGCGCATGCTATAGGGTGCCATTTTTCACGATTTCGGAGGATTAAAAAAAAAGGTGAAAATCGCGGAAAAGCGACAGGCTATAGTCCATCGTCTCGGAGCGCATGCTATAGGGTGCCATTTTTCATGATTTCGGAGGATTAAAAAAAAAAAGGTGAAAATCGCGGAAAAGCGACAGGCTATAGTCCATCGTCTCGGAGCGCATGCTATAGGGTGCCATTTTTCACGATTTCGGAGGATTAGAAAAAAAGGTGAAAATCGCGGAAAAGCGACAGGCTATAGTCCATCGTCTCGGAGCGCATGCTATAGGGTGCCATTTTTCCCGATTTCGGAGGATTTTAAAAAAAGTTGAAAATCGCGGAAAAGCGACAGGCTATAGTCCATCGTCTCGGAGCGCATGCTATAGGGTGCCATTTTTCATGATTTCGGAGGATTTAAAAAAAAGGTGAAAATCGCGGAAAAGCGACAGGCTATAGTCCATCGTCTCGGAGCGCATGCTATAGGGTGCCATTTTTCACGATTTCGGAGGATTTAAAAAAAAAAGGTGAAAATCGCGGAAAAGCGACAGGCTATATATAGTCCATCGTCTCGGAGCGCATGCTATAGGGTGCCATTTTTCACGATTTCGGAGGATTTAAAAAAAAAAGGTGAAAATCGCGGAAAAGCGACAGGCTATAGTCCATCGTCTCGGAGCACATGCTATAGGGTAAAAATGTTCACGATTTCGGAGGATTTTTAAAAAAGTTGAAAATCGCGGAAAAGCGACAGGCTATAGTCCATCGTCTCGGAGCGCATGCTATAGGGTGCCATTTTTCATGATTTCGGAGGATTTAAAAAAAAAGGTGAAAATCGCGGAAAAGCGACAGGCTATAGTCCATCGTCTCGGAGCGCATGCTATAGGGTGCCATTTTTCACGATTTCGGAGGATTAAAAAAAAAGGTGAAAATCGCGGAAAAGCGACAGGCTATAGTCCATCGTCTCGGAGCGCATGCTATAGGGTGCCATTTTTCACGATTTCGGAAGATTTAAAAAAAAAAGGTGAAAATCGCGGAAAAGCGACAGGCTATAGTCCATCGTCTCGGAGCACATGCTATAGGGTAAAATTTTTCACGATTTCGGAGGATTTTAAAAAAAAAGGTGAAAATCGCGGAAAAGCGACAGGCTATAGTCCATCGTCTCGGAGCGCATGTTATAGGGTGCCATTTTTCACGATTTCGGAGGATTTAAAAAAAAGGTGAAAATCGCGGAAAAGCGACAGGCTATAGTCCATCGTCTCGGAGAGCATGCTATAGGGTGCCATTTTTCACGATTTCGGAGGATTTAAAAAAAAAAGGTGAAAATCGCGGAAAAGCGACAGGCTATAGTCCATCGTCTCGGAGCGCATGCTATAGGGTGCCATTTTTCACGATTTCGGAGGATTAAAAAAAAAGGTGAAAATCGCGGAAAAGCGACAGGCTATAGTCCATCGTCTCGGAGCGCATGCTATAGGGTGCCATTTTTCACGATTTCGGAGGATTTAAAAAAAAGGTGAAAATCGCGGAAAAGCGACAGGCTATAGTCCATCGTCTCAGAGCGCATGCTATAGGGTGCCATTTTTCACGATTTCGGGTGATTAAAAAAAAAAGGTGAAAATCGCGGAAAAGCGACAGGCTATAGTCCATCGTCTCGGAGCGCATGCTATAGGGTGCCATTTTTCACGATTTCGGAGGATTTAAAAAAAAAGGTGAAAATCGCGGAAAAGCGACAGGCTATAGTCCATCGTCTCGGAGCGCATGTTATAGGGTGCCATTTTTCATGATTTCGGAGGATTTAAAAAAAAAGGTGAAAATCGCGGAAAAGCGACAGGCTATAGTCCATCGTCTCGGAGCGCATGCTATAGGGTGCCATTTTTCACGATTTCGGAGGATTAAAAAAAAAGGTGAAAATCGCGGAAAAGCGACAGGCTATAGTCCATCGTCTCGGAGAGCATGCTATAGGGTGCCATTTTTCACGATTTCGGAGGATTTAAAAAAAAAAGGTGAAAATCGCGGGAAAAGCGACAGGCTATAGTCCATCGTCTCGGAGCACATGCTATTCAGTATTTTAGCTGTGACGTGAGCGCCCCCTCCAGAGATAATTCCGGGTCCTACTTTTGTGTCGCTTTTGTGTCCCCATAGAGTTATACTGTGACGCTCCGTCGGACTAAATCTGAGACGAAAGATAAAAAAAAAAGTGAAAATCGCGGAAAAGCGACAGGCTATAGTCCATCGTCTCGGAGCGCATGCTATAGGGTGCCATTTTTCACGATTTTGGAGGAGTTGAAAGAAAGTTGAAAATCGCGGAAAAGCGACAGGCTATAGTCCATCGTCTCGGAGCGCATGCTATAGGGTGCCATTTTTCACGATTTCGGAGGATTAAAAAAAAAGGTGAAAATCGCGGAAAAGCGACAGGCTATAGTCCATCGTCTCGGAGCGCATGCTATAGGGTGCCATTTTTCATGATTTCGGAGGATTAAAAAAAAAAAGGTGAAAATCGCGGAAAAGCGACAGGCTATAGTCCATCGTCTCGGAGCGCATGCTATAGGGTGCCATTTTTCACGATTTCGGAGGATTAGAAAAAAAGGTGAAAATCGCGGAAAAGCGACAGGCTATAGTCCATCGTCTCGGAGCGCATGCTATAGGGTGCCATTTTTCCCGATTTCGGAGGATTTTAAAAAAAGTTGAAAATCGCGGAAAAGCGACAGGCTATAGTCCATCGTCTCGGAGCGCATGCTATAGGGTGCCATTTTTCATGATTTCGGAGGATTTAAAAAAAAGGTGAAAATCGCGGAAAAGCGACAGGCTATAGTCCATCGTCTCGGAGCGCATGCTATAGGGTGCCATTTTTCACGATTTCGGAGGATTTAAAAAAAAAAGGTGAAAATCGCGGAAAAGCGACAGGCTATATATAGTCCATCGTCTCGGAGCGCATGCTATAGGGTGCCATTTTTCACGATTTCGGAGGATTTAAAAAAAAAAGGTGAAAATCGCGGAAAAGCGACAGGCTATAGTCCATCGTCTCGGAGCACATGCTATAGGGTAAAAATGTTCACGATTTCGGAGGATTTTTAAAAAAGTTGAAAATCGCGGAAAAGCGACAGGCTATAGTCCATCGTCTCGGAGCGCATGCTATAGGGTGCCATTTTTCATGATTTCGGAGGATTTAAAAAAAAAGGTGAAAATCGCGGAAAAGCGACAGGCTATAGTCCATCGTCTCGGAGCGCATGCTATAGGGTGCCATTTTTCACGATTTCGGAGGATTAAAAAAAAAGGTGAAAATCGCGGAAAAGCGACAGGCTATAGTCCATCGTCTCGGAGCGCATGCTATAGGGTGCCATTTTTCACGATTTCGGAAGATTTAAAAAAAAAAGGTGAAAATCGCGGAAAAGCGACAGGCTATAGTCCATCGTCTCGGAGCGCATGTTATAGGGTGCCATTTTTCGCGATTTCGGAGGATTTAAAAAAAAGGTGAAAATCGCGGAAAAGCGACAGGCTATAGTCCATCGTCTCGGAGAGCATGCTATAGGGTGCCATTTTTCACGATTTCGGAGGATTTAAAAAAAAAAGGTGAAAATCGCGGAAAAGCGACAGGCTATAGTCCATCGTCTCGGAGCGCATGCTATAGGGTGCCATTTTTCACGATTTCGGAGGATTAAAAAAAAAGGTGAAAATCGCGGAAAAGCGACAGGCTATAGTCCATCGTCTCGGAGCGCATGCTATAGGGTGCCATTTTTCACGATTTCGGAGGATTTAAAAAAAAGGTGAAAATCGCGGAAAAGCGACAGGCTATAGTCCATCGTCTCGGAGCGCATGCTATAGGGTGCCATTTTTCACGATTTCGGAGGATTTAAAAAAAAAGGTGAAAATCGCGGAAAAGCGACAGGCTATAGTCCATCGTCTCGGAGCGCATGTTATAGGGTGCCATTTTTCATGATTTCGGAGGATTTAAAAAAAAAGGTGAAAATCGCGGAAAAGCGACAGGCTATAGTCCATCGTCTCGGAGCGCATGCTATAGGGTGCCATTTTTCACGATTTCGGAGGATTAAAAAAAAAGGTGAAAATCGCGGAAAAGCGACAGGCTATAGTCCATCGTCTCGGAGCGCATGCTATAGGGTGCCATTTTTCACGATTTCGGAAGATTTAAAAAAAAAAGGTGAAAATCGCGGAAAAGCGACAGGCTATAGTCCATCGTCTCGGAGCACATGCTATAGGGTAAAATTTTTCACGATTTCGGAGGATTTTAAAAAAAAAAGGTGAAAATCGCGGAAAAGCGACAGGCTATAGTCCATCGTCTCGGAGCGCATGTTATAGGGTGCCATTTTTCACGATTTCGGAGGATTTAAAAAAAAGGTGAAAATCGCGGAAAAGCGACAGGCTATAGTCCATCGTCTCGGAGAGCATGCTATAGGGTGCCATTTTTCACGATTTCGGAGGATTTAAAAAAAAAAGGTGAAAATCGCGGAAAAGCGACAGGCTATAGTCCATCGTCTCGGAGCGCATGCTATAGGGTGCCATTTTTCACGATTTCGGAGGATTAAAAAAAAAGGTGAAAATCGCGGAAAAGCGACAGGCTATAGTCCATCGTCTCGGAGCGCATGCTATAGGGTGCCATTTTTCACGATTTCGGAGGATTTAAAAAAAAGGTGAAAATCGCGGAAAAGCGACAGGCTATAGTCCATCGTCTCAGAGCGCATGCTATAGGGTGCCATTTTTCACGATTTCGGGTGATTAAAAAAAAAAGGTGAAAATCGCGGAAAAGCGACAGGCTATAGTCCATCGTCTCGGAGCGCATGCTATAGGGTGCCATTTTTCACGATTTCGGAGGATTTAAAAAAAAAGGTGAAAATCGCGGAAAAGCGACAGGCTATAGTCCATCGTCTCGGAGCGCATGTTATAGGGTGCCATTTTTCACGATTTCGGAGGATTTAAAAAAGGTGAAAATCGCGGAAAAGCGACAGGCTATAGTCCATCGTCTCGGAGCGCATGCTATAGGGTGCCATTTTTCACGATTTCAGAGGATTTTAAAAAAAAGGTGAAAATCGCGGAAAAGCGACAGGCTATAGTCCATCGTCTCGGAGTGCATGCTATAGGGTGCCATTTTTCACGATTTCGGGTGATTAAAAAAAAAAGTGAAAATCGCGGAAAAGCGACAGGCTATAGTCCATCGTCTCGGAGCGCATGCTATAGGGTGCCATTTTTCACGATTTCGGAGGATTAAAAAAAAAGGTGAATATCGCGGAAAAGCGACAGGCTATAGTCCATCGTCTCGGAGCGCATGCTATAGGGTGCCATTTTTCACGATTTCGGAGGATTTAAAAGAAAGTTGAAAATCGCGGAAAAGCGACAGGGTATAGTCCATCGTCTCGGAGCGCATGCTATAGGGTGCCCTTTTTCACGATTTCGGAGGATTAAAAAAAAAGGTGAAAATCGCGGAAAAGCGACAGGCTATAGTCCATCGTCTCGGAGTGCATGCTATAGGGTGCCATTTTTCACGATTTCGGAGGATTTAAAAAAAAGGTGAAAATCGCGGAAAAGCGACAGGCTATAGTCCATCGTCTCGGAGCGCATGCTATAGGGTAACTTTTTTCACGATTTCGGAGGATTTAAAAAAGGTGAAAATCGCGGAAAAGCGACAGGCTATAGTCCATCGTCTCGGAGTGCATGCTATAGGGTGCCATTTTTCACGATTTCGGGGGATTAAAAAAAAAAAGTTGAAAATCGCGGAAAAGCGACAGGCTATAGTCCATCGTCTCGGAGCGCATGCTATAGGGTGCCATTTTTCACGATTTCGGAGGATTCAAAAAAAAGGTGTAAATCGCGGAAAAGCAACAGGCTATAGTCCATCGTCTCAGAGCGCATGCTATAGGGTGCCATTTTTCACGATTTCGGAGGATTTAAAAAAGGTGAAAATCGCGGAAAAGCGACAGGCTATAGTCCATCGTCTCGGAGCGCATGTTATAGGGTAAAATTTTTCAAGATTTCGGAGGATTTAAAAAAAAAAGGTGAAAATCGTGGAAAAGCGACAGGCTATAGTCCATCGTCTTGGAGTGCATGCTATAGGGTGCCATTTTTCACGATTTCGGGTGATTAAAAAAAAAAGGTGAAAATCGCGGAAAAGCGACAGGCTATAGTCCATCGTCTCGGAGCGCATGCTATAGGGTGCCATTTTTCACGATTTCGGAGGATTAAAAAAAAAGGTGAATATCGCGGAAAAGCGACAGGCTATAGTCCATCGTCTCGGAGCGCATGCTATAGGGTGCCATTTTTCACGATTTCGGAGGATTTAAAAGAAAGTTGAAAATCGCGGAAAAGCGACAGGGTATAGTCCATCGTCTCGGAGCGCATGCTATAGGGTGCCCTTTTTCACGATTTCGGAGGATTAAAAAAAAAGGTGAAAATCGCGGAAAAGCGACAGGCTATAGTCCATCGTCTCGGAGTGCATGCTATAGGGTGCCATTTTTCACGATTTCGGAGGATTTAAAAAAAAGGTGAAAATCGCGGAAAAGCGACAGGCTATAGTCCATCGTCTCGGAGCGCATGCTATAGGGTAACATTTTTCACGATTTCGGAGGATTTAAAAAAGGTGAAAATCGCGGAAAAGCGACAGGCTATAGTCCATCGTCTCGGAGCGCATGTTATAGGGTAAAATTTTTCAAGATTTCGGAGGATTTAAAAAAAAAAGGTGAAAATCGCGGAAAAGCGACAGGCTATAGTCCATCGTCTTGGAGTGCATGATATAGGGTGCCATTTTTCACGATTTCGGGTGATTAAAAAAAAAAGGTGAAAATCGCGGAAAAGCGACAGGCTATAGTCCATCGTCTCGGAGCGCATGCTATAGGGTGCCATTTTTCACGATTTCGGAGGATTAAAACAAAAGGTGAAAATCGCGGAAAAGCGACAGGCTATAGTCCATCGTCTCGGAGCGCATGCTATAGGGTGTCATTTTTCACGATTTCGGAGGATTTAAAAGAAAGTTGAAAATCGCGGAAAAGCGACAGGCTATAGTCCATCGTCTCGGAGCGCATGCTATAGGGGGCCATTTTTCACGATTTCGGAGGATTAAAAAAAAAGGTGAAAATCGCGGAAAAGCGACAGGCTATAGTCCATCGTCTCGGAGCGCATGCTATAGGGTGCCATTTTTCACGATTTCGGAGGATTTCAAAAAAAGGTGAAAATCGCGGAAAAGCGACAGGCTATAGTCCATCGTCTCGGAGCGCATGCTATAGGGTGCCATTTTTCACGATTTCGGAGGATTAAAAAAAAAGGTGAAAATCGCGGAAAAGCGACAGGCTATAGTCCATCGTCTCGGAGCGCATGCTATAGGGTGCCATTTTTCACGATTTCGGAGGATTTTAAAAAAAGGTGAAAATCGCGGAAAAGCGACAGGCTATAGTCCATCGTCTCGGAGAGCATGCTATAGGGTGCCATTTTTCACGATTTCTGAGGATTTAAAAAAAAAAGGTGAAAATCGCGGGAAAAGCGACAGGCTATAGTCCATCGTCTCGGAGCGCATGCTATTCAGTATTTTAGCTGTGACGTGAGCGCCCCCTCCAGAGATAATTCCGGGTCCTACTTTTGTGTCGCTTTTGTGTCCCCATAGAGTTATACTGTGACGCTCCGTTGGACTAAATCTGAGACGAAAGATTAAAAAAAAAAGTGAAAATCGCGGAAAAGCGACAGGCTATAGTCCATCGTCTCGGAGCGCATGCTATAGGGTGCCATTTTTCACGATTTCGGAGGATTAAAAAAAAGGTGAAAATCGCGGAAAAGCGACAGGCTATAGTCCATCGTCTCGGAGCGCATGCTATAGGGTGCCATTTTTCACGATTTTGGAGGATTTAAAAGAAAGTTGAAAATCGCGGAAAAGCGACAGGCTATAGTCCATCGTCTCGGAGCGCATGCTATAGGGTGCCATTTTTCACGATTTCGGAGGATTAAAAAAAAAGGTGAAAATCGCGGAAAAGCGACAGGCTATAGTCCATCGTCTCGGAGCGCATGCTATAGGGTGCCATTTTTCACGATTTCGGAGGATTTTAAAAAAAGTTGAAAATCGCGGAAAAGCGACAGGCTATAGTCCATCGTCTCGGAGCGCATGCTATAGGGTGCCATTTTTCATGATTTCGGAGGATTTAAAAAAAAAAGGTGAAAATCGCGGAAAAGCGACAGGCTATAGTCCATCGTCTCGGAGCGCATGCTATAGGGTGCCATTTTTCACGATTTCGGAGGATTTAAAAAAAAGGTGAAAATCGCGGGAAAAGCGACAGGCTATAGTCCATCGTCTCGGAGCGCATGCTATAGAGTGCCATTTTTCACGATTTTGGAGGATTTGAAAGAAAGTTGAAAATCGCGGAAAAGCGACAGGCTATAGTCCATCGTCTCGGAGCGCATGCTATAGGGTGCCATTTTTCACGATTTCGGAGGATTAGAAAAAAAGGTGAAAATCGCGGAAAAGCGACAGGCTATAGTCCATCGTCTCGGAGCGCATGCTATAGGGTGCCATTTTTCACGATTTCGGAGGATTTTAAAAAAAAGTTGAAAATCGCGGAAAAGCGACAGGCTATAGTCCATCGTCTCGGAGCGCATGCTATAGGGTGCCATTTTTCATGATTTCGGAGGATTTAAAAAAAAGGTGAAAATCGCGGAAAAGCGACAGGCTATAGTCCATCGTCTCGGAGCGCATGCTATAGGGTGCCATTTTTCATGATTTCGGAGGATTTAAAAAAAAAGGTGAAAATCGCGGAAAAGCGACAGGCTATAGTCCATCGTCTCGGAGCGCATGCTATAGGGTGCCATTTTTCACGATTTCGGAGGATTTAAAAAAAAAGGTGAAAATCGCGGAAAAGCGACAGGCTATAGTCCATCGTCTCGGAGCGCATGCTATAGGGTGCCATTTTTCACGATTTTGGAGGATTTGAAAGAAAGTTGAAAATCGCGGAAAAGCGACAGGCTATAGTCCATCGTCTCGGAGCGCATGCTATAGGGTGCCATTTTTCACGATTTCGGAGGATTAAAAAAAAGGTGAAAATCGCGGAAAAGCGACAGGCTATAGTCCATCGTCTCGGAGCGCATGCTATAGGGTGCCATTTTTCACGATTTCGGAGGATTTTTAAAAAAGTTGAAAATCGCGGAAAAGCGACAGGCTATAGTCCATCGTCTCGGAGAGCATGCTATAGGGTGCCATTTTTCACGATTTCTGAGGATTTAAAAAAAAAAGGTGAAAATCGCGGGAAAAGCGACAGGCTATAGTCCATCGTCTCGGAGCGCATGCTATAGAGTGCCATTTTTCACGATTTTGGAGGATTTGAAAGAAAGTTGAAAATCGCGGAAAAGCGACAGGCTATAGTCCATCGTCTCGGAGCGCATGCTATAGGGTGCCATTTTTCACGATTTCGGAGGATTAGAAAAAAAGGTGAAAATCGCGGAAAAGCGACAGGCTATAGTCCATCGTCTCGGAGCGCATGCTATAGGGTGCCATTTTTCACGATTTCGGAGGATTTTAAAAAAAAGTTGAAAATCGCGGAAAAGCGACAGGCTATAGTCCATCGTCTCGGAGCGCATGCTATAGGGTGCCATTTTTCATGATTTCGGAGGATTTAAAAAAAAGGTGAAAATCGCGGAAAAGCGACAGGCTATAGTCCATCGTCTCGGAGCGCATGCTATAGGGTGCCATTTTTCATGATTTCGGAGGATTTAAAAAAAAAGGTGAAAATCGCGGAAAAGCGACAGGCTATAGTCCATCGTCTCGGAGCGCATGCTATAGGGTGCCATTTTTCACGATTTCGGAGGATTTAAAAAAAAAGGTGAAAATCGCGGAAAAGCGACAGGCTATAGTCCATCGTCTCGGAGCGCATGCTATAGGGTGCCATTTTTCACGATTTTGGAGGATTTGAAAGAAAGTTGAAAATCGCGGAAAAGCGACAGGCTATAGTCCATCGTCTCGGAGCGCATGCTATAGGGTGCCATTTTTCATGATTTCGGAGGATTTAAAAAAAAGGTGAAAATCGCGGAAAAGCGACAGGCTATAGTCCATCGTCTCGGAGCGCATGCTATAGGGTGCCATTTTTCACGATTTCGGAGGATTTAAAAAAAAAAGGTGAAAATCGCGGAAAAGCGACAGGCTATAGTCCATCGTCTCGGAGCGCATGCTATAGGGTGCCATTTTTCACGATTTCGGAGGATTTAAAAAAAAAGGTGAAAATCGCGGAAAAGCGACAGGCTATAGTCCATCGTCTCGGAGCACATGCTATAGGCTTAGGGTAAAATTTTTCACGATTTCGGAGGTTTTAAAAAAAAAGGTGAAAATCGCGGAAAAGCGACAGGCTATAGTCCATCGTCTCGGAGCGCATGTTATAGGGTGCCATTTTTCACGATTTCGGAGGATTTAAAAAAAAAAGGTGAAAATCGCGGAAAAGCGACAGGCTATAGTCCATCGTCTCGGAGAGCATGCTATAGGGTGCCATTTTTCACGATTTCGGAGGATTTAAAAAAAAAAGTGAAAATCGCGGAAAAGCGACAGGCTATAGTCCATCGTCTCGGAGAGCATGCTATAGGGTGCCATTTTTCACGATTTCGGAGGATTTAAAAAAAAAAGGTGAAAATCGCGGGAAAAGCGACAGGCTATAGTCCATCGTCTCGGAGCACATGGTATTCAGTATTTTAGCTGTGACGTGAGCGCCCCCTCCAGAGATAATTCCGGGTCCTACTTTTGTGTCGCTTTTGTGTCCCCATAGAGTTATACTGTGACGCTCCGTCGGACTAAATCTGAGACGAAAGATTAAAAAAAAAAGGTGAAAATCGCGGAAAAGCGACAGGCTATAGTCCATCGTCTCGGAGCGCATGCTATAGGGTGCCATTTTTCACGATTTTGGAGGAGTTGAAAGAAAGTTGAAAATCGCGGAAAAGCGACAGGCTATAGTCCATCGTCTCGGAGCGCATGCTATAGGGTGCCATTTTTCACGATTTCGGAGGATTAAAAAAAAAGGTGAAAATCGCGGAAAAGCGACAGGCTATAGTCCATCGTCTCGGAGCGCATGCTATAGGGTGCCATTTTTCATGATTTCAGGGGATTAAAAAAAAAAAGGTGAAAATCGCGGAAAAGCGACAGGCTATAGTCCATCGTCTCGGAGCGCATGCTATAGGGTGCCATTTTTCACGATTTCGGAGGATTAGAAAAAAAGGTGAAAATCGCGGAAAAGCGACAGGCTATAGTCCATCGTCTCGGAGCGCATGCTATAGGGTGCCATTTTTCCCGATTTCGGAGGATTTTAAAAAAAGTTGAAAATCGCGGAAAAGCGACAGGCTATAGTCCATCGTCTCGGAGCGCATGCTATAGGGTGCCATTTTTCATGATTTCGGAGGATTTAAAAAAAAAGGTGAAAATCGCGGAAAAGCGACAGGCTATAGTCCATCGTCTCGGAGCGCATGCTATAGGGTAAAAATGTTCACGATTTCGGAGGATTTTTAAAAAAGTTGAAAATCGCGGAAAAGCGACAGGCTATAGTCCATCGTCTCGGAGCGCATGCTATAGGGTGCCATTTTTCATGATTTCGGAGGATTAGAAAAAAAGGTGAAAATCGCGGAAAAGCGACAGGCTATAGTCCATCGTCTCGGAGCACATGCTATAGGGTAAAAATGTTCACGATTTCGGAGGATTTTTAAAAAAGTTGAAAATCGCGGAAAAGCGACAGGCTATAGTCCATCGTCTCGGAGCGCATGCTATAGGGTGCCATTTTTCATGATTTCGGAGGATTTAAAAAAAAAGGTGAAAATCGCGGAAAAGCGACAGGCTATAGTCCATCGTCTCGGAGCGCATGCTATAGGGTGCCATTTTTCACGATTTCGGAGGATTTAAAAAAAAAGGTGAAAATCGCGGAAAAGCGACAGGCTATAGTCCATCGTCTCGGAGCGCATGCTATAGGGTGCCATTTTTCACGATTTTGGAGGATTTGAAAGAAAGTTGAAAATCGCGGAAAAGCGACAGGCTATAGTCCATCGTCTCGGAGCGCATGCTATAGGGTGCCATTTTTCACGATTTCGGAGGATTAAAAAAAAAGGTGAAAATCGCGGAAAAGCGACAGGCTATAGTCCATC
Source organism: Electrona antarctica (assembly GCF_951216825.1). NCBI lineage: Eukaryota > Metazoa > Chordata > Actinopteri > Myctophiformes > Myctophidae > Electrona > Electrona antarctica. The sequence goes on along the minus strand of NW_027636977.1, from coordinate 193,689 downwards.
GTCTCGGAGCGCATGCTATAGGGTGCCATTTTTCACGATTTCGGAGGATTTTAAAAAAAGTTGAAATTCGCGGAAAAGCGACAGGCTATAGTCCATCGTCTCGGAGCGCATGCTATAGGGTGCCATTTTTCACGATTTCGGAGGATTTAAAAAAAAAAGGTGAAAATCGCGGAAAAGCGACAGGCTATAGTCCATCGTCTCGGAGCGCATGCTATAGGGTGCCATTTTTCACGATTTCGGAGGATTTTAAAAAAAAAGGTGAAAATCGCGGAAAAGCGACAGGCTATAGTCCATCGTCTCGGAGCACATGCTATAGGGTAAAAAATTTCACGATTTCGGAGGTTTTAAAAAAAAAGGTGAAAATCGCGGAAAAGCGACAGGCTATAGTCCATCGTCTCGGAGCGCATGTTATAGGGTGCCATTTTTCACGATTTCGGAGGATTTAAAAAAAAGGTGAAAATCGCGGAAAAGGGACAGGCTATAGTCCATCGTCTCGGAGAGCATGCTATAGGGTGCCATTTTTCACGATTTCGGAGGATTTAAAAAAAAAAGGTGAAAATCGCGGAAAAGCGACAGGCTATAGTCCATCGTCTCGGAGCGCATGCTATAGGGTGCCATTTTTCACGATTTCGGAGGATTTAAAAAAAAAAGGTGAAAATCGCGGAAAAGCGACAGGCTATAGTCCATCGTCTCGGAGAGCATGCTATAGGGTGCCATTTTTCACGATTTCGGAGGATTTAAAAAAAAAAGGTGAAAATCGCGGGAAAAGCGACAGGCTATAGTCCATCGTCTCGGAGCGCATGCTATTCAGTATTTTAGCTGTGACGTGAGCGCCCCCTCCAGAGATAATTCCGGGTCCTACTTTTGTGTCGCTTTTGTGTCCCCATAGAGTTATACTGTGACGCTCCGTCGGACTAAATCTGAGACGAAAGATTAAAAAAAAAAGGTGAAAATCGCGGAAAAGCGACAGGCTATAGTCCATCGTCTCGGAGCGCATGCTATAGGGTGCCATTTTTCACGATTTCGGAGGATTAAAAAAAAGGTGAAAATCTCGGAAAAGCGACAGGCTATAGTCCATCGTCTCGGAGCGCATGCTATAGGGTGCCATTTTTCACGATTTTGGAGGATTTGAAAGAAAGTTGAAAATCGCGGAAAAGCGACAGGCTATAGTCCATCGTCTCGGAGCGCATGCTATAGGGTGCCATTTTTCACGATTTCGGAGGATTAAAAAAAAAGGTGAAAATCGCGGAAAAGCGACAGGCTATAGTCCATCGTCTCGGAGCGCATGCTATAGGGTAAAAATGTTCACGATTTCGGAGGATTTTTAAAAAAGTTGAAAATCGCGGAAAAGCGACAGGCTATAGTCCATCGTCTCGGAGCGCATGCTATAGGGTGCCATTTTTCATGATTTCGGAGGATTAGAAAAAAAGGTGAAAATCGCGGAAAAGCGACAGGCTATAGTCCATCGTCTCGGAGCGCATGCTATAGGGTGCCATTTTTCATGATTTCAGGGGATTAAAAAAAAAAAGGTGAAAATCGCGGAAAAGCGACAGGCTATAGTCCATCGTCTCGGAGCGCATGCTATAGGGTGCCATTTTTCACGATTTCGGAGGATTTTTAAAAAAGTTGAAAATCGCGGAAAAGCGACAGGCTATAGTCCATCGTCTCGGAGCGCATGCTATAGGGTGCCATTTCAGCCCCCTCCAGAGATAATTCCGGGTCCTACTTTTGTGTCGCTTTTGTGTCCCCATAGAGTTATACTGTGACGCTCCGTCGGACTAAATCTGAGACGAAAGATTAAAAAAAAAAGGTGAAAATCGCGGAAAAGCGACAGGCTATAGTCCATCGTCTCGGAGCGCATGCTATAGGGTGCCATTTTTCACGATTTCGGAGGATTAAAAAAAAGGTGAAAATCTCGGAAAAGCGACAGGCTATAGTCCATCGTCTCGGAGCGCATGCTATAGGGTGCCATTTTTCACGATTTTGGAGGATTTGAAAGAAAGTTGAAAATCGCGGAAAAGCGACAGGCTATAGTCCATCGTCTCGGAGCGCATGCTATAGGGTGCCATTTTTCACGATTTCGGAGGATTAAAAAAAAAGGTGAAAATCGCGGAAAAGCGACAGGCTATAGTCCATCGTCTCAGAGCGCATGCTATAGGGTGCCATTTTTCATGATTTCGGAGGATTTAAAAAAAAAGGTGAAAATCGCGGAAAAGCGACAGGCTATAGTCCATCGTCTCGGAGCGCATGCTATAGGGTGCCATTTTTCACGATTTCGGAGGATTTAAAAAAGGTGAAAATCGCGGAAAAGCGACAGGCTATAGTCATCGTCTCGGAGCGCATGCTATAGGGTGCCATTTTTCACGATTTCGGAGGATTAAAAAAAAAGGTGAAAATCGCGGAAAAGCGACAGGCTATAGTCCATCGTTTCGGAGCGCATGCTATAGGGTGCCATTTTTCACGATTTCGGAGGATTAAAAAAAAAGGTGAAAATCGCGGAAAAGCGACAGGCTATAGTCCATCGTCTCAGAGCGCATGCTATAGGGTGCCATTTTTCATGATTTCGGAGGATTTAAAAAAAAAGGTGAAAATCGCAGAAAAGCGACAGGCTATAGTCCATCGTCTCGGAGCGCATGCTATAGGGTGCCATTTTTCACGATTTCGGAGGATTTAAAAAAGGTGAAAATCGCGGAAAAGCGACAGGCTATAGTCATCGTCTCGGAGCGCATGCTATAGGGTGCCATTTTTCACGATTTCGGAGGATTAAAAAAAAAGGTGAAAATCGCGGAAAAGCGACAGGCTATAGTCCATCGTCTCGGAGCGCATGCTATAGGGTGCCATTTTTCACGATTTCGGAGGATTTAAAAAAAAAGGTGAAAATCGCGGAAAAGCGACAGGCTATAGTCCATCGTCTCAGAGCGCATGCTATAGGGTGCCATTTTTCATGATTTCGGAGGATTTACAAAAAAAGGTGAAAATCGCAGAAAAGCGACAGGCTATAGTCCATCGTCTCGGAGCGCATGCTATAGGGTGCCATTTTTCACGATTTCGGAGGATTTAAAAAAAAAAGGTGAAAATCGCGGAAAAGCGACAGGCTATAGTCCATCGTCTCGGAGCGCATGCTATAGGGTGCCATTTTTCACGATTTCGGAGGATTTAAAAAAGGTGAAAATCGCGGAAAAGCGACAGGCTATAGTCCATCGTCTCGGAGCGCATGCTATAGGGTGCCATTTTTCACGATTTCGGAGGATTAAAAAAAAAGGTGAAAATCGCGGAAAAGCGAAAGGCTATAGTCCATCGTCTCGGAGCGCATGCTATAGGGTGCCATTTTTCACGATTTCGGAGGATTTTTAAAAAAGTTGAAAATCGCGGAAAAGCGACAGGCTATAGTCCATCGTCTCGGAGCGCATGCTATAGGGTGCCATTTTTCATGATTTCGGAGGATTTAAAAAAAAAAGGTGAAAATCGCGGAAAAGCGACAGGCTATAGTCCATCGTCTCGGAGCGCATGTTATAGGGTAAAATTTTTCAAGATTTCGGAGGATTTAAAAAAAAAAGGTGAAAATCGCGGAAAAGCGACAGGCTATAGTCCATCGTCTTGGAGTGCATGATATAGGGTGCCATTTTTCACGATTTCGGGTGATTAAAAAAAAAAGGTGAAAATCGCGGAAAAGCGACAGGCTATAGTCCATCGTCTCGGAGCGCATGCTATAGGGTGCCATTTTTCACGATTTCGGAGGATTAAAACAAAAGGTGAAAATCGCGGAAAAGCGACAGGCTATAGTCCATCGTCTCGGAGCGCATGCTATAGGGTGTCATTTTTCACGATTTCGGAGGATTTAAAAGAAAGTTGAAAATCGCGGAAAAGCGACAGGCTATAGTCCATCGTCTCGGAGCGCATGCTATAGGGGGCCATTTTTCACGATTTCGGAGGATTAAAAAAAAAGGTGAAAATCGCGGAAAAGCGACAGGCTATAGTCCATCGTCTCGGAGCGCATGCTATAGGGTGCCATTTTTCACGATTTCGGAGGATTTCAAAAAAAGGTGAAAATCGCGGAAAAGCGACAGGCTATAGTCCATCGTCTCGGAGCGCATGCTATAGGGTGCCATTTTTCACGATTTCGGAGGATTAAAAAAAAAGGTGAAAATCGCGGAAAAGCGACAGGCTATAGTCCATCGTCTCGGAGCGCATGCTATAGGGTGCCATTTTTCACGATTTCGGAGGATTTTAAAAAAAGGTGAAAATCGCGGAAAAGCGACAGGCTATAGTCCATCGTCTCGGAGAGCATGCTATAGGGTGCCATTTTTCACGATTTCTGAGGATTTTAAAAAAAAAGGTGAAAATCGCGGGAAAAGCGACAGGCTATAGTCCATCGTCTCGGAGCGCATGCTATTCAGTATTTTAGCTGTGACGTGAGCGCCCCCTCCAGAGATAATTCCGGGTCCTACTTTTGTGTCGCTTTTGTGTCCCCATAGAGTTATACTGTGACGCTCCGTTGGACTAAATCTGAGACGAAAGATTAAAAAAAAAAGTGAAAATCGCGGAAAAGCGACAGGCTATAGTCCATCGTCTCGGAGCGCATGCTATAGGGTGCCATTTTTCACGATTTCGGAGGATTAAAAAAAAGGTGAAAATCGCGGAAAAGCGACAGGCTATAGTCCATCGTCTCGGAGCGCATGCTATAGGGTGCCATTTTTCACGATTTTGGAGGATTTGAAAGAAAGTTGAAAATCGCGGAAAAGCGACAGGCTATAGTCCATCGTCTCGGAGCGCATGCTATAGGGTGCCATTTTTCACGATTTCGGAGGATTAAAAAAAAAGGTGAAAATCGCGGAAAAGCGACAGGCTATAGTCCATCGTCTCGGAGCGCATGCTATAGGGTGCCATTTTTCACGATTTCGGAGGATTTTAAAAAAAGTTGAAAATCGCGGAAAAGCGACAGGCTATAGTCCATCGTCTCGGAGCGCATGCTATAGGGTGCCATTTTTCATGATTTCGGAGGATTTAAAAAAAAAAGGTGAAAATCGCGGAAAAGCGACAGGCTATAGTCCATCGTCTCGGAGCGCATGCTATAGGGTGCCATTTTTCACGATTTCGGAGGATTTAAAAAAAAGGTGAAAATCGCGGGAAAAGCGACAGGCTATAGTCCATCGTCTCGGAGCGCATGCTATAGAGTGCCATTTTTCACGATTTTGGAGGATTTGAAAGAAAGTTGAAAATCGCGGAAAAGCGACAGGCTATAGTCCATCGTCTCGGAGCGCATGCTATAGGGTGCCATTTTTCACGATTTCGGAGGATTAGAAAAAAAGGTGAAAATCGCGGAAAAGCGACAGGCTATAGTCCATCGTCTCGGAGCGCATGCTATAGGGTGCCATTTTTCACGATTTCGGAGGATTTTAAAAAAAAGTTGAAAATCGCGGAAAAGCGACAGGCTATAGTCCATCGTCTCGGAGCGCATGCTATAGGGTGCCATTTTTCATGATTTCGGAGGATTTAAAAAAAAGGTGAAAATCGTGGAAAAGCGACAGGCTATAGTCCATCGTCTCGGAGCGCATGCTATAGGGTGCCATTTTTCATGATTTCGGAGGATTTAAAAAAAAAGGTGAAAATCGCGGAAAAGCGACAGGCTATAGTCCATCGTCTCGGAGCGCATGCTATAGGGTGCCATTTTTCACGATTTCGGAGGATTTTAAAAAAAAGTTGAAAATCGCGGAAAAGCGACAGGCTATAGTCCATCGTCTCGGAGCGCATGCTATAGGGTGCCATTTTTCACGATTTTGGAGGATTTGAAAGAAAGTTGAAAATCGCGGAAAAGCGACAGGCTATAGTCCATCGTCTCGGAGCGCATGCTATAGGGTGCCATTTTTCACGATTTCGGAGGATTAAAAAAAAGGTGAAAATCGCGGAAAAGCGACAGGCTATAGTCCATCGTCTCGGAGCGCATGCTATAGGGTGCCATTTTTCACGATTTCGGAGGATTTTTAAAAAAGTTGAAAATCGCGGAAAAGCGACAGGCTATAGTCCATCGTCTCGGAGAGCATGCTATAGGGTGCCATTTTTCACGATTTCTGAGGATTTAAAAAAAAAAGGTGAAAATCGCGGGAAAAGCGACAGGCTATAGTCCATCGTCTCGGAGCGCATGCTATAGAGTGCCATTTTTCACGATTTTGGAGGATTTGAAAGAAAGTTGAAAATCGCGGAAAAGCGACAGGCTATAGTCCATCGTCTCGGAGCGCATGCTATAGGGTGCCATTTTTCACGATTTCGGAGGATTAGAAAAAAAGGTGAAAATCGCGGAAAAGCGACAGGCTATAGTCCATCGTCTCGGAGCGCATGCTATAGGGTGCCATTTTTCACGATTTCGGAGGATTTTAAAAAAAAGTTGAAAATCGCGGAAAAGCGACAGGCTATAGTCCATCGTCTCGGAGCGCATGCTATAGGGTGCCATTTTTCATGATTTCGGAGGATTCAAAAAAAAGGTGAAAATCGCGGAAAAGCGACAGGCTATAGTCCATCGTCTCGGAGCGCATGCTATAGGGTGCCATTTTTCATGATTTCGGAGGATTTAAAAAAAAAGGTGAAAATCGCGGAAAAGCGACAGGCTATAGTCCATCGTCTCGGAGCGCATGCTATAGGGTGCCATTTTTCACGATTTCGGAGGATTTAAAAAAAAAGGTGAAAATCGCGGAAAAGCGACAGGCTATAGTCCATCGTCTCGGAGCGCATGCTATAGGGTGCCATTTTTCACGATTTTGGAGGATTTGAAAGAAAGTTGAAAATCGCGGAAAAGCGACAGGCTATAGTCCATCGTCTCGGAGCGCATGCTATAGGGTGCCATTTTTCATGATTTCGGAGGATTTAAAAAAAAGGTGAAAATCGCGGAAAAGCGACAGGCTATAGTCCATCGTCTCGGAGCGCATGCTATAGGGTGCCATTTTTCACGATTTCGGAGGATTTAAAAAAAAAAGGTGAAAATCGCGGAAAAGCGACAGGCTATAGTCCATCGTCTCGGAGCGCATGCTATAGGGTGCCATTTTTCACGATTTCGGAGGATTTAAAAAAAAAGGTGAAAATCGCGGAAAAGCGACAGGCTATAGTCCATCGTCTCGGAGCACATGCTATAGGCTTAGGGTAAAATTTTTCACGATTTCGGAGGTTTTAAAAAAAAAGGTGAAAATCGCGGAAAAGCGACAGGCTATAGTCCATCGTCTCGGAGCGCATGTTATAGGGTGCCATTTTTCACGATTTCGGAGGATTTAAAAAAAAAAGGTGAAAATCGCGGAAAAGCGACAGGCTATAGTCCATCGTCTCGGAGAGCATGCTATAGAGTGCCATTTTTCACGATTTTGGAGGATTTGAAAGAAAGTTGAAAATCGCGGAAAAGCGACAGGCTATAGTCCATCGTCTCGGAGCGCATGCTATAGGGTGCCATTTTTCACGATTTCGGAGGATTAGAAAAAAAGGTGAAAATCGCGGAAAAGCGACAGGCTATAGTCCATCGTCTCGGAGCGCATGCTATAGGGTGCCATTTTTCACGATTTCGGAGGATTTTAAAAAAAAGTTGAAAATCGCGGAAAAGCGACAGGCTATAGTCCATCGTCTCGGAGCGCATGCTATAGGGTGCCATTTTTCATGATTTCGGAGGATTTAAAAAAAAGGTGAAAATCGCGGAAAAGCGACAGGCTATAGTCCATCGTCTCGGAGCGCATGCTATAGGGTGCCATTTTTCATGATTTCGGAGGATTTAAAAAAAAAGGTGAAAATCGCGGAAAAGCGACAGGCTATAGTCCATCGTCTCGGAGCGCATGCTATAGGGTGCCATTTTTCACGATTTCGGAGGATTTAAAAAAAAAGGTGAAAATCGCGGAAAAGCGACAGGCTATAGTCCATCGTCTCGGAGCGCATGCTATAGGGTGCCATTTTTCACGATTTTGGAGGATTTGAAAGAAAGTTGAAAATCGCGGAAAAGCGACAGGCTATAGTCCATCGTCTCGGAGCGCATGCTATAGGGTGCCATTTTTCATGATTTCGGAGGATTTAAAAAAAAGGTGAAAATCGCGGAAAAGCGACAGGCTATAGTCCATCGTCTCGGAGCGCATGCTATAGGGTGCCATTTTTCACGATTTCGGAGGATTTAAAAAAAAAAGGTGAAAATCGCGGAAAAGCGACAGGCTATAGTCCATCGTCTCGGAGCGCATGCTATAGGGTGCCATTTTTCACGATTTCGGAGGATTTAAAAAAAAAGGTGAAAATCGCGGAAAAGCGACAGGCTATAGTCCATCGTCTCGGAGCACATGCTATAGGCTTAGGGTAAAAATTTTCACGATTTCGGAGGTTTTAAAAAAAAAGGTGAAAATCGCGGAAAAGCGACAGGCTATAGTCCATCGTCTCGGAGCGCATGTTATAGGGTGCCATTTTTCACGATTTCGGAGGATTTAAAAAAAAAAGGTGAAAATCGCGGAAAAGCGACAGGCTATAGTCCATCGTCTCGGAGAGCATGCTATAGGGTGCCATTTTTCACGATTTCGGAGGATTTAAAAAAAAAAGTGAAAATCGCGGAAAAGCGACAGGCTATAGTCCATCGTCTCGGAGAGCATGCTATAGGGTGCCATTTTTCACGATTTCGGAGGATTTAAAAAAAAAAGGTGAAAATCGCGGGAAAAGCGACAGGCTATAGTCCATCGTCTCGGAGCACATGGTATTCAGTATTTTAGCTGTGACGTGAGCGCCCCCTCCAGAGATAATTCCGGGTCCTACTTTTGTGTCGCTTTTGTGTCCCCATAGAGTTATACTGTGACGCTCCGTCGGACTAAATCTGAGACGAAAGATTAAAAAAAAAAGGTGAAAATCGCGGAAAAGCGACAGGCTATAGTCCATCGTCTCGGAGCGCATGCTATAGGGTGCCATTTTTCACGATTTTGGAGGAGTTGAAAGAAAGTTGAAAATCGCGGAAAAGCGACAGGCTATAGTCCATCGTCTCGGAGCGCATGCTATAGGGTGCCATTTTTCACGATTTCGGAGGATTAAAAAAAAAGGTGAAAATCGCGGAAAAGCGACAGGCTATAGTCCATCGTCTCGGAGCGCATGCTATAGGGTGCCATTTTTCATGATTTCAGGGGATTAAAAAAAAAAAGGTGAAAATCGCGGAAAAGCGACAGGCTATAGTCCATCGTCTCGGAGCGCATGCTATAGGGTGCCATTTTTCACGATTTCGGAGGATTAGAAAAAAAGGTGAAAATCGCGGAAAAGCGACAGGCTATAGTCCATCGTCTCGGAGCGCATGCTATAGGGTGCCATTTTTCCCGATTTCGGAGGATTTTAAAAAAAGTTGAAAATCGCGGAAAAGCGACAGGCTATAGTCCATCGTCTCGGAGCGCATGCTATAGGGTGCCATTTTTCATGATTTCGGAGGATTTAAAAAAAAAGGTGAAAATCGCGGAAAAGCGACAGGCTATAGTCCATCGTCTCGGAGCGCATGCTATAGGGTAAAAATGTTCACGATTTCGGAGGATTTTTAAAAAAGTTGAAAATCGCGGAAAAGCGACAGGCTATAGTCCATCGTCTCGGAGCGCATGCTATAGGGTGCCATTTTTCATGATTTCGGAGGATTAGAAAAAAAGGTGAAAATCGCGGAAAAGCGACAGGCTATAGTCCATCGTCTCGGAGCACATGCTATAGGGTAAAAATGTTCACGATTTCGGAGGATTTTTAAAAAAGTTGAAAATCGCGGAAAAGCGACAGGCTATAGTCCATCGTCTCGGAGCGCATGCTATAGGGTGCCATTTTTCATGATTTCGGAGGATTTAAAAAAAAAGGTGAAAATCGCGGAAAAGCGACAGGCTATAGTCCATCGTCTCGGAGCGCATGCTATAGGGTGCCATTTTTCACGATTTCGGAGGATTTAAAAAAAAAGGTGAAAATCGCGGAAAAGCGACAGGCTATAGTCCATCGTCTCGGAGCGCATGCTATAGGGTGCCATTTTTCACGATTTTGGAGGATTTGAAAGAAAGTTGAAAATCGCGGAAAAGCGACAGGCTATAGTCCATCGTCTCGGAGCGCATGCTATAGGGTGCCATTTTTCACGATTTCGGAGGATTAAAAAAAAAGGTGAAAATCGCGGAAAAGCGACAGGCTATAGTCCATCGTCTCGGAGCGCATGCTATAGGGTGCCATTTTTCACGATTTCGGAGGATTTTAAAAAAAGTTGAAATTCGCGGAAAAGCGACAGGCTATAGTCCATCGTCTCGGAGCGCATGCTATAGGGTGCCATTTTTCACGATTTCGGAGGATTTAAAAAAAAAAGGTGAAAATCGCGGAAAAGCGACAGGCTATAGTCCATCGTCTCGGAGCGCATGCTATAGGGTGCCATTTTTCACGATTTCGGAGGATTTAAAAAAAAAGGTGAAAATCGCGGAAAAGCGACAGGCTATAGTCCATCGTCTCGGAGCACATGCTATAGGGTAAAAAATTTCACGATTTCGGAGGTTTTAAAAAAAAAGGTGAAAATCGCGGAAAAGCGACAGGCTATAGTCCATCGTCTCGGAGCGCATGTTATAGGGTGCCATTTTTCACGATTTCGGAGGATTTAAAAAAAAGGTGAAAATCGCGGAAAAGGGACAGGCTATAGTCCATCGTCTCGGAGAGCATGCTATAGGGTGCCATTTTTCACGATTTCGGAGGATTTAAAAAAAAAAAGGTGAAAATCGCGGAAAAGCGACAGGCTATAGTCCATCGTCTCGGAGCGCATGCTATAGGGTGCCATTTTTCACGATTTCGGAGGATTTAAAAAAAAAAGGTGAAAATCGCGGAAAAGCGACAGGCTATAGTCCATCGTCTCGGAGAGCATGCTATAGGGTGCCATTTTTCACGATTTCGGAGGATTTAAAAAAAAAGGTGAAAATCGCGGGAAAAGCGACAGGCTATAGTCCATCGTCTCGGAGCGCATGCTATTCAGTATTTTAGCTGTGACGTGAGCGCCCCCTCCAGAGATAATTCCGGGTCCTACTTTTGTGTCGCTTTTGTGTCCCCATAGAGTTATACTGTGACGCTCCGTCGGACTAAATCTGAGACGAAAGATTAAAAAAAAAAGGTGAAAATCGCGGAAAAGCGACAGGCTATAGTCCATCGTCTCGGAGCGCATGCTATAGGGTGCCATTTTTCACGATTTCGGAGGATTAAAAAAAAGGTGAAAATCTCGGAAAAGCGACAGGCTATAGTCCATCGTCTCGGAGCGCATGCTATAGGGTGCCATTTTTCACGATTTTGGAGGATTTGAAAGAAAGTTGAAAATCGCGGAAAAGCGACAGGCTATAGTCCATCGTCTCGGAGCGCATGCTATAGGGTGCCATTTTTCACGATTTCGGAGGATTAAAAAAAAAGGTGAAAATCGCGGAAAAGCGACAGGCTATAGTCCATCGTCTCAGAGCGCATGCTATAGGGTGCCATTTTTCATGATTTCGGAGGATTTAAAAAAAAAGGTGAAAATCGCGGAAAAGCGACAGGCTATAGTCCATCGTCTCGGAGCGCATGCTATAGGGTGCCATTTTTCACGATTTCGGAGGATTTAAAAAAGGTGAAAATCGCGGAAAAGCGACAGGCTATAGTCATCGTCTCGGAGCGCATGCTATAGGGTGCCATTTTTCACGATTTCGGAGGATTAAAAAAAAAGGTGAAAATCGCGGAAAAGCGACAGGCTATAGTCCATCGTCTCGGAGCGCATGCTATAGGGTGCCATTTTTCACGATTTCGGAGGATTAAAAAAAAAGGTGAAAATCGCGGAAAAGCGACAGGCTATAGTCCATCGTCTCAGAGCGCATGCTATAGGGTGCCATTTTTCATGATTTCGGAGGATTTAAAAAAAAAGGTGAAAATCGCAGAAAAGCGACAGGCTATAGTCCATCGTCTCGGAGCGCATGCTATAGGGTGCCATTTTTCACGATTTCGGAGGATTTAAAAAAGGTGAAAATCGCGGAAAAGCGACAGGCTATAGTCATCGTCTCGGAGCGCATGCTATAGGGTGCCATTTTTCACGATTTCGGAGGATTAAAAAAAAAGGTGAAAATCGCGGAAAAGCGACAGGCTATAGTCCATCGTCTCGGAGCGCATGCTATAGGGTGCCATTTTTCACGATTTCGGAGGATTTAAAAAAAAAGGTGAAAATCGCGGAAAAGCGACAGGCTATAGTCCATCGTCTCAGAGCGCATGCTATAGGGTGCCATTTTTCATGATTTCGGAGGATTTACAAAAAAAGGTGAAAATCGCAGAAAAGCGACAGGCTATAGTCCATCGTCTCGGAGCGCATGCTATAGGGTGCCATTTTTCACGATTTCGGAGGATTTAAAAAAGGTGAAAATCGCGGAAAAGCGACAGGCTATAGTCCATCGTCTCGGAGCGCATGCTATAGGGTGCCATTTTTCACGATTTCGGAGGATTAAAAAAAAAGGTGAAAATCGCGGAAAAGCGAAAGGCTATAGTCCATCGTCTCGGAGCGCATGCTATAGGGTGCCATTTTTCACGATTTCGGAGGATTTTTAAAAAAGTTGAAAATCGCGGAAAAGCGACAGGCTATAGTCCATCGTCTCGGAGCGCATGCTATAGGGTGCCATTTTTCATGATTTCGGAGGATTTAAAAAAAAAGGTGAAAATCGCGGAAAAGCGACAGGCTATAATCCATCGTCTCGGAGCGCATGCTATAGGGTGCCATTTTTCACAATATCGGAGGATTTAAAAAAAAAAGGTGAAAATCGCGGAAAAGCGACAGGCTATAGTCCATCGTCTCGGAGCGCATGCTATAGGGTGCCATTTTTCACGATTTCGGAGGATTTAAAAAAAAAGGTGAAAATCGCGGAAAAGCGACAGGCTATAGTCCATCGTCTCGGAGCACATGCTATAGGGTAAAATTTTTCACGATTTCGGAGGTTTTTAAAAAAAAGGTGAAAATCGCGGAAAAGCGACAGGCTATAGTCCATCGTCTCGGAGCGCATGTTATAGGGTGCCATTTTTCACGATTTCGGAGGATTTAAAAAAAAGGTGAAAATCACGGAAAAGGGACAGGCTATAGTCCATCGTCTCGGAGAGCATGCTATAGGGTGCCATTTTTCACGATTTCGGAGGATTTAAAAAAAAAAGGTGAAAATCGCGGAAAAGCGACAGGCTATAGTCCATCGTCTCGGAGCGCATGCTATAGGGTGCCATTTTTCACGATTTCGGAGGATTTAAAAAAAAAGGTGAAAATCGCGGAAAAGCGACAGGCTATAGTCCATCGTCTCGGAGAGCATGCTATAGGGTGCCATTTTTCACGATTTCGGAGGATTAAAAAAAAAGGTGAAAATCGCGGAAAAGCGACAGGCTATAGTCCATCGTCTCGGAGCACATGCTATAGGGTAAAAATGTTCACGATTTCGGAGGATTTTTAAAAAAGTTGAAAATCGCGGAAAAGCGACAGGCTATAGTCCATCGTCTCGGAGCGCATGCTATAGGGTGCCATTTTTCATGATTTCGGAGGATTTACAAAAAAAGGTGAAAATCGCAGAAAAGCGACAGGCTATAGTCCATCGTCTCGGAGCGCATGCTATAGGGTGCCATTTTTCACGATTTCGGAGGATTTAAAAAGGTGAAAATCGCGGAAAAGCGACAGGCTATAGTCCATCGTCTCGGAGCGCATGCTATAGGGTGCCATTTTTCACGATTTCGGAGGATTAAAAAAAAAGGTGAAAATCGCGGAAAAGCGAAAGGCTATAGTCCATCGTCTCGGAGCGCATGCTATAGGGTGCCATTTTTCACGATTTCGGAGGATTTTTAAAAAAGTTGAAAATCGCGGAAAAGCGACAGGCTATAGTCCATCGTCTCGGAGCGCATGCTATAGGGTGCCATTTTTCATGATTTCGGAGGATTTAAAAAAAAAGGTGAAAATCGCGGAAAAGCGACAGGCTATAGTCCATCGTCTCGGAGCGCATGCTATAGGGTGCCATTTTTCACGATTTCGGAGGATTTAAAAAAAAAGGTGAAAATTGCGGAAAAGCGACAGGCTATAGTCCATCGTCTCGGAGCACATGCTATAGGGTAAAATTTTTCACGATTTCGGAGGTTTTTAAAAAAAAGGTGAAAATCGCGGAAAAGCGACAGGCTATAGTCCATCGTCTCGGAGCGCATGTTATAGGGTGCCATTTTTCACGATTTCGGAGGATTTAAAAAAAAGGTGAAAATCACGGAAAAGGGACAGGCTATAGTCCATCGTCTCGGAGAGCATGCTATAGGGTAAAATTTTTCACGATTTCGGAGGTTTTTAAAAAAAAGGTGAAAATCGCGGAAAAGCGACAGGCTATAGTCCATCGTCTCGGAGCGCATGTTATAGGGTGCCATTTTTCACGATTTCGGAGGATTTAAAAAAAAGGTGAAAATCACGGAAAAGGGACAGGCTATAGTCCATCGTCTCGGAGAGCATGCTATAGGGTGCCATTTTTCACGATTTCGGAGGATTTAAAAAAAAAAGGTGAAAATCGCGGAAAAGCGACAGGCTATAGTCCATCGTCTCGGAGCGCATGCTATAGGGTGCCATTTTTCACGATTTCGGAGGATTTAAAAAAAAAGGTGAAAATCGCGGAAAAGCGACAGGCTATAGTCCATCGTCTCGGAGAGCATGCTATAGGGTGCCATTTTTCACGATTTCGGAGGATTAAAAAAAAAGGTGAAAATCGCGGAAAAGCGACAGGCTATAGTCCATCGTCTCGGAGCACATGCTATAGGGTAAAAATGTTCACGATTTCGGAGGATTTTTAAAAAAGTTGAAAATCGCGGAAAAGCGACAGGCTATAGTCCATCGTCTCGGAGCGCATGCTATAGGGTGCCATTTTTCATGATTTCGGAGGATTTACAAAAAAAGGTGAAAATCGCAGAAAAGCGACAGGCTATAGTCCATCGTCTCGGAGCGCATGCTATAGGGTGCCATTTTTCACGATTTCGGAGGATTTAAAAAGGTGAAAATCGCGGAAAAGCGACAGGCTATAGTCCATCGTCTCGGAGCGCATGCTATAGGGTGCCATTTTTCACGATTTCGGAGGATTAAAAAAAAAGGTGAAAATCGCGGAAAAGCGAAAGGCTATAGTCCATCGTCTCGGAGCGCATGCTATAGGGTGCCATTTTTCACGATTTCGGAGGATTTTTAAAAAAGTTGAAAATCGCGGAAAAGCGACAGGCTATAGTCCATCGTCTCGGAGCGCATGCTATAGGGTGCCATTTTTCATGATTTCGGAGGATTTAAAAAAAAAGGTGAAAATCGCGGAAAAGCGACAGGCTATAATCCATCGTCTCGGAGCGCATGCTATAGGGTGCCATTTTTCACAATATCGGAGGATTTAAAAAAAAAAGGTGAAAATCGCGGAAAAGCGACAGGCTATAGTCCATCGTCTCGGAGCGCATGCTATAGGGTGCCATTTTTCACGATTTCGGAGGATTTAAAAAAAAAGGTGAAAATCGCGGAAAAGCGACAGGCTATAGTCCATCGTCTCGGAGCACATGCTATAGGGTAAAATTTTTCACGATTTCGGAGGTTTTTAAAAAAAAGGTGAAAATCGCGGAAAAGCGACAGGCTATAGTCCATCGTCTCGGAGCGCATGTTATAGGGTGCCATTTTTCACGATTTCGGAGGATTTAAAAAAAAGGTGAAAATCACGGAAAAGGGACAGGCTATAGTCCATCGTCTCGGAGAGCATGCTATAGGGTGCCATTTTTCACGATTTCGGAGGATTTAAAAAAAAAAGGTGAAAATCGCGGAAAAGCGACAGGCTATAGTCCATCGTCTCGGAGCGCATGCTATAGGGTGCCATTTTTCACGATTTCGGAGGATTTAAAAAAAAAGGTGAAAATCGCGGAAAAGCGACAGGCTATAGTCCATCGTCTCGGAGAGCATGCTATAGGGTGCCATTTTTCACGATTTCGGAGGATTTAAAAAAAAAGGTGAAAATCGCGGAAAAGCGACAGGCTATAGTCCATCGTCTCGGAGCGCATGCTATAGGGTGCCATTTTTCACGATTTTGGAGGATTTGAAAGAAAGTTGAAAATCGCGGAAAAGCGACAGGCTATAGTCCATCGTCTCGGAGCGCATGCTATAGGGTGCCATTTTTCACGATTTCGGAGGATTAAAAAAAAAGGTGAAAATCGCGGAAAAGCGACAGGCTATAGTCCATCGTCTCGGAGCGCATGCTATAGGGTGCCATTTTTCACGATTTCGGAGGATTTTAAAAAAAGTTGAAATTCGCGGAAAAGCGACAGGCTATAGTCCATCGTCTCGGAGCGCATGCTATAGGGTGCCATTTTTCACGATTTCGGAGGATTTAAAAAAAAAAGGTGAAAATCGCGGAAAAGCGACAGGCTATAGTCCATCGTCTCGGAGCGCATGCTATAGGGTGCCATTTTTCACGATTTCGGAGGATTTAAAAAAAAAGGTGAAAATCGCGGAAAAGCGACAGGCTATAGTCCATCGTCTCGGAGCACATGCTATAGGGTAAAAAATTTCACGATTTCGGAGGTTTTAAAAAAAAAGGTGAAAATCGCGGAAAAGCGACAGGCTATAGTCCATCGTCTCGGAGCGCATGTTATAGGGTGCCATTTTTCACGATTTCGGAGGATTTAAAAAAAAGGTGAAAATCGCGGAAAAGGGACAGGCTATAGTCCATCGTCTCGGAGAGCATGCTATAGGGTGCCATTTTTCACGATTTCGGAGGATTTAAAAAAAAAAGGTGAAAATCGCGGAAAAGCGACAGGCTATAGTCCATCGTCTCGGAGCGCATGCTATAGGGTGCCATTTTTCACGATTTCGGAGGATTTAAAAAAAAAAGGTGAAAATCGCGGAAAAGCGACAGGCTATAGTCCATCGTCTCGGAGAGCATGCTATAGGGTGCCATTTTTCACGATTTCGGAGGATTTAAAAAAAAAAGGTGAAAATCGCGGGAAAAGCGACAGGCTATAGTCCATCGTCTCGGAGCGCATGCTATTCAGTATTTTAGCTGTGACGTGAGCGCCCCCTCCAGAGATAATTCCGGGTCCTACTTTTGTGTCGCTTTTGTGTCCCCATAGAGTTATACTGTGACGCTCCGTCGGACTAAATCTGAGACGAAAGATTAAAAAAAAAAGGTGAAAATCGCGGAAAAGCGACAGGCTATAGTCCATCGTCTCGGAGCGCATGCTATAGGGTGCCATTTTTCACGATTTCGGAGGATTAAAAAAAAGGTGAAAATCTCGGAAAAGCGACAGGCTATAGTCCATCGTCTCGGAGCGCATGCTATAGGGTGCCATTTTTCACGATTTTGGAGGATTTGAAAGAAAGTTGAAAATCGCGGAAAAGCGACAGGCTATAGTCCATCGTCTCGGAGCGCATGCTATAGGGTGCCATTTTTCACGATTTCGGAGGATTAAAAAAAAAGGTGAAAATCGCGGAAAAGCGACAGGCTATAGTCCATCGTCTCAGAGCGCATGCTATAGGGTGCCATTTTTCATGATTTCGGAGGATTTAAAAAAAAAGGTGAAAATCGCGGAAAAGCGACAGGCTATAGTCCATCGTCTCGGAGCGCATGCTATAGGGTGCCATTTTTCACGATTTCGGAGGATTTAAAAAAGGTGAAAATCGCGGAAAAGCGACAGGCTATAGTCATCGTCTCGGAGCGCATGCTATAGGGTGCCATTTTTCACGATTTCGGAGGATTAAAAAAAAAGGTGAAAATCGCGGAAAAGCGACAGGCTATAGTCCATCGTCTCGGAGCGCATGCTATAGGGTGCCATTTTTCACGATTTCGGAGGATTAAAAAAAAAGGTGAAAATCGCGGAAAAGCGACAGGCTATAGTCCATCGTCTCAGAGCGCATGCTATAGGGTGCCATTTTTCATGATTTCGGAGGATTTAAAAAAAAAGGTGAAAATCGCAGAAAAGCGACAGGCTATAGTCCATCGTCTCGGAGCGCATGCTATAGGGTGCCATTTTTCACGATTTCGGAGGATTTAAAAAAGGTGAAAATCGCGGAAAAGCGACAGGCTATAGTCATCGTCTCGGAGCGCATGCTATAGGGTGCCATTTTTCACGATTTCGGAGGATTAAAAAAAAAGGTGAAAATCGCGGAAAAGCGACAGGCTATAGTCCATCGTCTCGGAGCGCATGCTATAGGGTGCCATTTTTCACGATTTCGGAGGATTTAAAAAAGGTGAAAATCGCGGAAAAGCGACAGGCTATAGTCATCGTCTCGGAGCGCATGCTATAGGGTGCCATTTTTCACGATTTCGGAGGATTAAAAAAAAAGGTGAAAATCGCGGAAAAGCGACAGGCTATAGTCCATCGTCTCGGAGCGCATGCTATAGGGTGCCATTTTTCACGATTTCGGAGGATTTAAAAAAAAAGGTGAAAATCGCGGAAAAGCGACAGGCTATAGTCCATCGTCTCAGAGCGCATGCTATAGGGTGCCATTTTTCATGATTTCGGAGGATTTACAAAAAAAGGTGAAAATCGCAGAAAAGCGACAGGCTATAGTCCATCGTCTCGGAGCGCATGCTATAGGGTGCCATTTTTCACGATTTCGGAGGATTTAAAAAAGGTGAAAATCGCGGAAAAGCGACAGGCTATAGTCCATCGTCTCGGAGCGCATGCTATAGGGTGCCATTTTTCACGATTTCGGAGGATTAAAAAAAAAGGTGAAAATCGCGGAAAAGCGAAAGGCTATAGTCCATCGTCTCGGAGCGCATGCTATAGGGTGCCATTTTTCACGATTTCGGAGGATTTTTAAAAAAGTTGAAAATCGCGGAAAAGCGACAGGCTATAGTCCATCGTCTCGGAGCGCATGCTATAGGGTGCCATTTTTCATGATTTCGGAGGATTTTAAAAAAAAGGTGAAAATCGCGGAAAAGCGACAGGCTATAATCCATCGTCTCGGAGCGCATGCTATAGGGTGCCATTTTTCACAATATCGGAGGATTTAAAAAAAAAAGGTGAAAATCGCGGAAAAGCGACAGGCTATAGTCCATCGTCTCGGAGCGCATGCTATAGGGTGCCATTTTTCACGATTTCGGAGGATTTAAAAAAAAAGGTGAAAATCGCGGAAAAGCGACAGGCTATAGTCCATCGTCTCGGAGCACATGCTATAGGGTAAAATTTTTCACGATTTCGGAGGTTTTTAAAAAAAAGGTGAAAATCGCGGAAAAGCGACAGGCTATAGTCCATCGTCTCGGAGCGCATGTTATAGGGTGCCATTTTTCACGATTTCGGAGGATTTAAAAAAAAGGTGAAAATCACGGAAAAGGGACAGGCTATAGTCCATCGTCTCGGAGAGCATGCTATAGGGTGCCATTTTTCACGATTTCGGAGGATTTAAAAAAAAAAGGTGAAAATCGCGGAAAAGCGACAGGCTATAGTCCATCGTCTCGGAGCGCATGCTATAGGGTGCCATTTTTCACGATTTCGGAGGATTTAAAAAAAAAGGTGAAAATCGCGGAAAAGCGACAGGCTATAGTCCATCGTCTCGGAGAGCATGCTATAGGGTGCCATTTTTCACGATTTCGGAGGATTAAAAAAAAAGGTGAAAATCGCGGAAAAGCGACAGGCTATAGTCCATCGTCTCGGAGCACATGCTATAGGGTAAAAATGTTCACGATTTCGGAGGATTTTTAAAAAAGTTGAAAATCGCGGAAAAGCGACAGGCTATAGTCCATCGTCTCGGAGCGCATGCTATAGGGTGCCATTTTTCATGATTTCGGAGGATTTACAAAAAAAGGTGAAAATCGCAGAAAAGCGACAGGCTATAGTCCATCGTCTCGGAGCGCATGCTATAGGGTGCCATTTTTCACGATTTCGGAGGATTTAAAAAGGTGAAAATCGCGGAAAAGCGACAGGCTATAGTCCATCGTCTCGGAGCGCATGCTATAGGGTGCCATTTTTCACGATTTCGGAGGATTAAAAAAAAAGGTGAAAATCGCGGAAAAGCGAAAGGCTATAGTCCATCGTCTCGGAGCGCATGCTATAGGGTGCCATTTTTCACGATTTCGGAGGATTTTTAAAAAAGTTGAAAATCGCGGAAAAGCGACAGGCTATAGTCCATCGTCTCGGAGCGCATGCTATAGGGTGCCATTTTTCATGATTTCGGAGGATTTAAAAAAAAAGGTGAAAATCGCGGAAAAGCGACAGGCTATAATCCATCGTCTCGGAGCGCATGCTATAGGGTGCCATTTTTCACAATATCGGAGGATTTAAAAAAAAAAGGTGAAAATCGCGGAAAAGCGACAGGCTATAGTCCATCGTCTCGGAGCGCATGCTATAGGGTGCCATTTTTCACGATTTCGGAGGATTTAAAAAAAAAGGTGAAAATCGCGGAAAAGCGACAGGCTATAGTCCATCGTCTCGGAGCACATGCTATAGGGTAAAATTTTTCACGATTTCGGAGGTTTTTAAAAAAAAGGTGAAAATCGCGGAAAAGCGACAGGCTATAGTCCATCGTCTCGGAGCGCATGTTATAGGGTGCCATTTTTCACGATTTCGGAGGATTTAAAAAAAAGGTGAAAATCACGGAAAAGGGACAGGCTATAGTCCATCGTCTCGGAGAGCATGCTATAGGGTAAAATTTTTCACGATTTCGGAGGTTTTTAAAAAAAAGGTGAAAATCGCGGAAAAGCGACAGGCTATAGTCCATCGTCTCGGAGCGCATGTTATAGGGTGCCATTTTTCACGATTTCGGAGGATTTAAAAAAAAGGTGAAAATCACGGAAAAGGGACAGGCTATAGTCCATCGTCTCGGAGAGCATGCTATAGGGTGCCATTTTTCACGATTTCGGAGGATTTAAAAAAAAAAGGTGAAAATCGCGGAAAAGCGACAGGCTATAGTCCATCGTCTCGGAGCGCATGCTATAGGGTGCCATTTTTCACGATTTCGGAGGATTTAAAAAAAAAGGTGAAAATCGCGGAAAAGCGACAGGCTATAGTCCATCGTCTCGGAGAGCATGCTATAGGGTGCCATTTTTCACGATTTCGGAGGATTAAAAAAAAAGGTGAAAATCGCGGAAAAGCGACAGGCTATAGTCCATCGTCTCGGAGCACATGCTATAGGGTAAAAATGTTCACGATTTCGGAGGATTTTTAAAAAAGTTGAAAATCGCGGAAAAGCGACAGGCTATAGTCCATCGTCTCGGAGCGCATGCTATAGGGTGCCATTTTTCATGATTTCGGAGGATTTACAAAAAAAGGTGAAAATCGCAGAAAAGCGACAGGCTATAGTCCATCGTCTCGGAGCGCATGCTATAGGGTGCCATTTTTCACGATTTCGGAGGATTTAAAAAGGTGAAAATCGCGGAAAAGCGACAGGCTATAGTCCATCGTCTCGGAGCGCATGCTATAGGGTGCCATTTTTCACGATTTCGGAGGATTAAAAAAAAAGGTGAAAATCGCGGAAAAGCGAAAGGCTATAGTCCATCGTCTCGGAGCGCATGCTATAGGGTGCCATTTTTCACGATTTCGGAGGATTTTTAAAAAAGTTGAAAATCGCGGAAAAGCGACAGGCTATAGTCCATCGTCTCGGAGCGCATGCTATAGGGTGCCATTTTTCATGATTTCGGAGGATTTAAAAAAAAAGGTGAAAATCGCGGAAAAGCGACAGGCTATAATCCATCGTCTCGGAGCGCATGCTATAGGGTGCCATTTTTCACAATATCGGAGGATTTAAAAAAAAAAGGTGAAAATCGCGGAAAAGCGACAGGCTATAGTCCATCGTCTCGGAGCGCATGCTATAGGGTGCCATTTTTCACGATTTCGGAGGATTTAAAAAAAAAGGTGAAAATCGCGGAAAAGCGACAGGCTATAGTCCATCGTCTCGGAGCACATGCTATAGGGTAAAATTTTTCACGATTTCGGAGGTTTTTAAAAAAAAGGTGAAAATCGCGGAAAAGCGACAGGCTATAGTCCATCGTCTCGGAGCGCATGTTATAGGGTGCCATTTTTCACGATTTCGGAGGATTTAAAAAAAAGGTGAAAATCACGGAAAAGGGACAGGCTATAGTCCATCGTCTCGGAGAGCATGCTATAGGGTGCCATTTTTCACGATTTCGGAGGATTTAAAAAAAAAAGGTGAAAATCGCGGAAAAGCGACAGGCTATAGTCCATCGTCTCGGAGCGCATGCTATAGGGTGCCATTTTTCACGATTTCGGAGGATTTAAAAAAAAAGGTGAAAATCGCGGAAAAGCGACAGGCTATAGTCCATCGTCTCGGAGAGCATGCTATAGGGTGCCATTTTTCACGATTTCGGAGGATTTAAAAAAAAAGGTGAAAATCGCGGAAAAGCGACAGGCTATAGTCCATCGTCTCGGAGCGCATGCTATAGGGTGCCATTTTTCACGATTTTGGAGGATTTGAAAGAAAGTTGAAAATCGCGGAAAAGCGACAGGCTATAGTCCATCGTCTCGGAGCGCATGCTATAGGGTGCCATTTTTCACGATTTCGGAGGATTAAAAAAAAAGGTGAAAATCGCGGAAAAGCGACAGGCTATAGTCCATCGTCTCGGAGCGCATGCTATAGGGTGCCATTTTTCACGATTTCGGAGGATTTTAAAAAAAGTTGAAATTCGCGGAAAAGCGACAGGCTATAGTCCATCGTCTCGGAGCGCATGCTATAGGGTGCCATTTTTCACGATTTCGGAGGATTTAAAAAAAAAAGGTGAAAATCGCGGAAAAGCGACAGGCTATAGTCCATCGTCTCGGAGCGCATGCTATAGGGTGCCATTTTTCACGATTTCGGAGGATTTAAAAAAAAAGGTGAAAATCGCGGAAAAGCGACAGGCTATAGTCCATCGTCTCGGAGCACATGCTATAGGGTAAAAAATTTCACGATTTCGGAGGTTTTAAAAAAAAAGGTGAAAATCGCGGAAAAGCGACAGGCTATAGTCCATCGTCTCGGAGCGCATGTTATAGGGTGCCATTTTTCACGATTTCGGAGGATTTAAAAAAAAGGTGAAAATCGCGGAAAAGGGACAGGCTATAGTCCATCGTCTCGGAGAGCATGCTATAGGGTGCCATTTTTCACGATTTCGGAGGATTTAAAAAAAAAAGGTGAAAATCGCGGAAAAGCGACAGGCTATAGTCCATCGTCTCGGAGCGCATGCTATAGGGTGCCATTTTTCACGATTTCGGAGGATTTAAAAAAAAAAGGTGAAAATCGCGGAAAAGCGACAGGCTATAGTCCATCGTCTCGGAGAGCATGCTATAGGGTGCCATTTTTCACGATTTCGGAGGATTTAAAAAAAAAAGGTGAAAATCGCGGGAAAAGCGACAGGCTATAGTCCATCGTCTCGGAGCGCATGCTATTCAGTATTTTAGCTGTGACGTGAGCGCCCCCTCCAGAGATAATTCCGGGTCCTACTTTTGTGTCGCTTTTGTGTCCCCATAGAGTTATACTGTGACGCTCCGTCGGACTAAATCTGAGACGAAAGATTAAAAAAAAAAGGTGAAAATCGCGGAAAAGCGACAGGCTATAGTCCATCGTCTCGGAGCGCATGCTATAGGGTGCCATTTTTCACGATTTCGGAGGATTAAAAAAAAGGTGAAAATCTCGGAAAAGCGACAGGCTATAGTCCATCGTCTCGGAGCGCATGCTATAGGGTGCCATTTTTCACGATTTTGGAGGATTTGAAAGAAAGTTGAAAATCGCGGAAAAGCGACAGGCTATAGTCCATCGTCTCGGAGCGCATGCTATAGGGTGCCATTTTTCACGATTTCGGAGGATTAAAAAAAAAGGTGAAAATCGCGGAAAAGCGACAGGCTATAGTCCATCGTCTCAGAGCGCATGCTATAGGGTGCCATTTTTCATGATTTCGGAGGATTTAAAAAAAAAGGTGAAAATCGCGGAAAAGCGACAGGCTATAGTCCATCGTCTCGGAGCGCATGCTATAGGGTGCCATTTTTCACGATTTCGGAGGATTTAAAAAAGGTGAAAATCGCGGAAAAGCGACAGGCTATAGTCATCGTCTCGGAGCGCATGCTATAGGGTGCCATTTTTCACGATTTCGGAGGATTAAAAAAAAAGGTGAAAATCGCGGAAAAGCGACAGGCTATAGTCCATCGTCTCGGAGCGCATGCTATAGGGTGCCATTTTTCACGATTTCGGAGGATTAAAAAAAAAGGTGAAAATCGCGGAAAAGCGACAGGCTATAGTCCATCGTCTCAGAGCGCATGCTATAGGGTGCCATTTTTCATGATTTCGGAGGATTTAAAAAAAAAGGTGAAAATCGCAGAAAAGCGACAGGCTATAGTCCATCGTCTCGGAGCGCATGCTATAGGGTGCCATTTTTCACGATTTCGGAGGATTTAAAAAAGGTGAAAATCGCGGAAAAGCGACAGGCTATAGTCATCGTCTCGGAGCGCATGCTATAGGGTGCCATTTTTCACGATTTCGGAGGATTAAAAAAAAAGGTGAAAATCGCGGAAAAGCGACAGGCTATAGTCCATCGTCTCGGAGCGCATGCTATAGGGTGCCATTTTTCACGATTTCGGAGGATTTAAAAAAAAAGGTGAAAATCGCGGAAAAGCGACAGGCTATAGTCCATCGTCTCAGAGCGCATGCTATAGGGTGCCATTTTTCATGATTTCGGAGGATTTACAAAAAAAGGTGAAAATCGCAGAAAAGCGACAGGCTATAGTCCATCGTCTCGGAGCGCATGCTATAGGGTGCCATTTTTCACGATTTCGGAGGATTTAAAAAAAAAAGGTGAAAATCGCGGAAAAGCGACAGGCTATAGTCCATCGTCTCGGAGCGCATGCTATAGGGTGCCATTTTTCACGATTTCGGAGGATTTAAAAAAGGTGAAAATCGCGGAAAAGCGACAGGCTATAGTCCATCGTCTCGGAGCGCATGCTATAGGGTGCCATTTTTCACGATTTCGGAGGATTAAAAAAAAAGGTGAAAATCGCGGAAAAGCGAAAGGCTATAGTCCATCGTCTCGGAGCGCATGCTATAGGGTGCCATTTTTCACGATTTCGGAGGATTTTAAAAAAAGTTGAAAATCGCGGAAAAGCGACAGGCTATAGTCCATCGTCTCGGAGCGCATGCTATAGGGTGCCATTTTTCATGATTTCGGAGGATTTAAAAAAAAAGGTGAAAATCGCGGAAAAGCGACAGGCTATAATCCATCGTCTCGGAGCGCATGCTATAGGGTGCCATTTTTCACAATATCGGAGGATTTTAAAAAAAAAGGTGAAAATCGCGGAAAAGCGACAGGCTATAGTCCATCGTCTCGGAGCGCATGCTATAGGGTGCCATTTTTCACGATTTCGGAGGATTTAAAAAAAAAGGTGAAAATCGCGGAAAAGCGACAGGCTATAGTCCATCGTCTCGGAGCACATGCTATAGGGTAAAATTTTTCACGATTTCGGAGGTTTTTAAAAAAAAGGTGAAAATCGCGGAAAAGCGACAGGCTATAGTCCATCGTCTCGGAGCGCATGTTATAGGGTGCCATTTTTCACGATTTCGGAGGATTTAAAAAAAAGGTGAAAATCACGGAAAAGGGACAGGCTATAGTCCATCGTCTCGGAGAGCATGCTATAGGGTGCCATTTTTCACGATTTCGGAGGATTTAAAAAAAAAAGGTGAAAATCGCGGAAAAGCGACAGGCTATAGTCCATCGTCTCGGAGCGCATGCTATAGGGTGCCATTTTTCACGATTTCGGAGGATTTAAAAAAAAAGGTGAAAATCGCGGAAAAGCGACAGGCTATAGTCCATCGTCTCGGAGAGCATGCTATAGGGTGCCATTTTTCACGATTTCTGAGGATTAAAAAAAAAGGTGAAAATCGCGGAAAAGCGACAGGCTATAGTCCATCGTCTCGGAGCGCATGCTATAGGGTGCCATTTTTCACGATTTCGGAGGATTAAAAAAAAAGGTGAAAATCGTGGAAAAGCGACAGGCTATAGTCCATCGTCTCGGAGCGCATGTTATAGGGTGCCATTTTTCACGATTTCGGAGGATTTAAAAAAAAAGGTGAAAATCGCGGAAAAGGGACAGGCTATAGTCCATCGTCTCGGAGAGCATGCTATAGGGTGCCATTTTTCACGATTTCGGAGGATTTAAAAAAAAAAGGTGAAAATCGCGGAAAAGCGACAGGCTATAGTCCATCGTCTCGGAGCGCATGCTATAGGGTGCCATTTTTCACGATTTCGGAGGATTTAAAAAAAAAGGTGAAAATCGCGGAAAAGCGACAGGCTATAGTCCATCGTCTCGGAGAGCATGCTATAGGGTGCCATTTTTCACGATTTCGGAGGATTTAAAAAAAAAAGGTGAAAATCGCGGGAAAAGCGACAGGCTATAGTCCATCGTCTCGGAGCGCATGCTATTCAGTATTTTAGCTGTGACGTGAGCGCCCCCTCCAGAGATAATTCCGGGTCCTACTTTTGTGTCGCTTTTGTGTCCCCATAGAGTTATACTGTGACGCTCCGTCGGACTAAATCTGAGACGAAAGATTAAAAAAAAAAGGTGAAAATCGCGGAAAAGCGACAGGCTATAGTCCATCGTCTCGGAGCGCATGCTATAGGGTGCCATTTTTCACGATTTCGGAGGATTAAAAAAAAGGTGAAAATCTCGGAAAAGCGACAGGCTATAGTCCATCGTCTCGGAGCGCATGCTATAGGGTGCCATTTTTCACGATTTTGGAGGATTTGAAAGAAAGTTGAAAATCGCGGAAAAGCGACAGGCTATAGTCCATCGTCTCGGAGCGCATGCTATAGGGTGCCATTTTTCACGATTTCGGAGGATTAAAAAAAAAGGTGAAAATCGCGGAAAAGCGACAGGCTATAGTCCATCGTCTCGGAGAGCATGCTATAGGGTGCCATTTTTCACGATTTCGGAGGATTTAAAAAAAAAAGGTGAAAATCGCGGGAAAAGCGACAGGCTACAGTCCATCGTCTCGGAGCGCATGCTATTCAGTATTTTAGCTGTGACGTGAGCGCCCCCTCCAGAGATAATTCCGGGTCCTACTTTTGTGTCGCTTTTGTGTCCCCATAGAGTTATACTGTGACGCTCCGTTGGACTAAATCTGAGACGAAAGATTAAAAAAAAAAGGTGAAAATCGCGGAAAAGCGACAGGCTATAGTCCATCGTCTCGGAGCGCATGCTATAGGGTGCCATTTTTCACGATTTCGGAGGATTAAAAAAAAGGTGAAAATCGCGGAAAAGCGACAGGCTATAGTCCATCATCTCGGAGCGCATGCTATAGGGTGCCATTTTTCACGATTTTGGAGGATTTGAAAGAAAGTTGAAAATCGCGGAAAAGCGACAGGCTATAGTCCATCGTCTCGGAGCGCATGCTATAGGGTGCCATTTTTCACGATTTCGGAGGATTAAAAAAAAAGGTGAAAATCGCGGAAAAGCGATATAGTCCATCGTCTCAGAGCGCATGCTATAGGGTGCCATTTTTCATGATTTCGGAGGATTTAAATAAAAAGGTGAAAATCGCGGAAAAGCGACAGGCTATAGTCCATCGTCTCGGAGCGCATGCTATAGGGTGCCATTTTTCACGATTTCGGAGGATTAAAAAAAAAGGTGAAAATCGCGGAAAAGCGACAGGCTATAGTCCATCGTCTCGGAGCGCATGCTATAGGGTGCCATTTTTCACGATTTCGGAGGATTAAAAAAAAAGGTGAAAATCGCGGAAAAGCGACAGGCTATAGTCCATCGTCTCAGAGCGCATGCTATAGGGTGCCATTTTTCATGATTTCGGAGGATTTTAAAAAAAAAGGTGAAAATCGCAGAAAAGCGACAGGCTATAGTCCATCGTCTCGGAGCGCATGCTATAGGGTGCCATTTTTCACGATTTCGGAGGATTAAAAAAAAAGGTGAAAATCGCGGAAAAGCGAAAGGCTACAGTCCATCGTCTCGGAGCGCATGCTATAGGGTGCCATTTTTCACGATTTCGGAGGATTTTAAAAAAAGTTGAAAATCGCGGAAAAGCGACAGGCTATAGTCCATCGTCTCGGAGCGCATGCTATAGGGTGCCATTTTTCATGATTTCGGAGGATTTAAAAAAAAAGGTGAAAATCGCGGAAAATCGACAGGCTATAGTCCATCGTCTCGGAGCGCATGCTATAGGGTGCCATTTTTCACGATTTCGGAGGATTTAAAAAAAAAGGTGAAAATCGCGGAAAAGCGACAGGCTATAGTCCATCGTCTCGGAGCGCATGCTATAGGGTGCCATTTTTCACGATTTCGGAGGATTTAAAAAAAAATGTGAAAATCGCGGAAAAGCGACAGGCTATAGTCCATCGTCTCGGAGCACATGCTATAGGGTAACATTTTTCACGATTTCGGAGGATTTAAAAAAAAAGGTGAAAATCGCGGAAAAGCGACAGGCTATAGTCCATCGTCTCGGAGTGCATGTTATAGGGTGCCATTTTTCACGATTTCGGAGGATTTAAAAAAAAGGTGAAAATCGCGTAAAAGCGACAGGCTATAGTCCATCGTCTCGGAGAGCATGCTATAGGGTGCCATTTTTCACGATTTCGGAGGATTTTAAAAAAAAAAGGTGAAAATCGCGGAAAAGCGACAGGCTATAGTCCATCGTCTCGGAGCGCATGCTATAGGGTGCCATTTTTCACGATTTCGGAGGATTTAAAAAAAAAAGGTGAAAATCGCGGAAAAGCGACAGGCTATAGTCCATCGTCTCGGAGCGCATGCTATAGGGTGCCATTTTTCACGATTTCGGAGGATTTAAAAAAAAAGGTGAAAATCGCGGAAAAGCGACAGGCTATAGTCCATCGTCTCGGAGCACATGCTATAGGCCTAGGGTAAATTTTTTCACGATTTCGGAGGTTTTAAAAAAAAAGGTGAAAATCGCGGAAAAGCGACAGGCTATAGTCCATCGTCTTGGAGCGCATGTTATAGGGTGCCATTTTTCACGATTTCGGAGGATTTAAAAAAAAAAGGTGAAAATCGCGGAAAAGCGACAGGCTATAGTCCATCGTCTCGGAGAGCATGCTATAGGGTGCCATTTTTCACGATTTCGGAGGATTTAAAAAAAAAAGGTGAAAATCGCGGAAAAGCGACAGGCTATAGTCCATCGTCTCGGAGAGCATGCTATAGGGTGCCATTTTTCACGATTTCGGAGGATTTAAAAAAAAAAGGTGAAAATCGCGGGAAAAGCGACAGGCTATAGTCCATCGTCTCGGAGCACATGCTATTCAGTATTTTAGCTGTGACGTGAGCGCCCCCTCCAGAGATAATTCCGGGTCCTACTTTTGTGTCGCTTTTGTGTCCCCATAGAGTTATACTGTGACGCTCCGTCGGACTAAATCTGAGACGAAAGATTTAAAAAAAAGGTGAAAATCGCGGAAAAGCGACAGGCTATAGTCCATCGTCTCGGAGCGCATGCTATAGGGTGCCATTTTTCACGATTTTGGAGGAGTTGAAAGAAAGTTGAAAATCGCGGAAAAGCGACAGGCTATATAGTCCATCGTCTCGGAGCGCATGCTATAGGGTGCCATTTTTCACGATTTCGGAGGATTAAAAAAAAAGGTGAACATCGCGGAAAAGCGACAGGCTATAGTCCATCGTCTCGGAGCGCATGCTATAGGGTGCCATTTTTCATGATTTCGGAGGATTAAAAAAAAAAAGGTGAAAATCGCGGAAAAGCGACAGGCTATAGTCCATCGTCTCGGAGCGCATGCTATAGGGTGCCATTTTTCACGATTTCGGAGGATTAGAAAAAAAGGTGAAAATCGCGGAAAAGCGACAGGCTATAGTCCATCGTCTTGGAGCGCATGCTATAGGGTGCCATTTTTCCCGATTTCGGAGGATTTTAAAAAAAGTTGAAAATCGCGGAAAAGCGACAGGCTATAGTCCATCGTCTCGGAGCGCATGCTATAGGGTGCCATTTTTCATGATTTCGGAGGATTTAAAAAAAAGGTGAAAATCGCGGAAAAGCGACAGGCTATAGTCCATCGTCTCGGAGCGCATGCTATAGGGTGCCATTTTTCATGATTTCGGAGGATTAAAAAAAAAAAGGTGAAAATCGCGGAAAAGCGACAGGCTATAGTCCATCGTCTCGGAGCGCATGCTATAGGGTGCCATTTTTCACGATTTCGGAGGATTTTAAAAAAAAAGGTGAAAATCGCGGAAAAGCGACAGGCTATATATAGTCCATCGTCTCGGAGCGCATGCTATAGGGTGCCATTTTTCACGATTTCGGAGGATTTAAAAAAAAAGGTGAAAATCGCGGAAAAGCGACAGGCTATAGTCCATCGTCTCGGAGCACATGCTATAGGGTAAAAATGTTCACGATTGGAGGATTTTTAAAAAAGTTGAAAATCGCGGAAAAGCGACAGGCTATAGTCCATCGTCTCGGAGCGCATGCTATAGGGTGCCATTTTTCATGATTTCGGAGGATTTAAAAAAAAAAGGTGAAAATCGCGGAAAAGCGACAGGCTATAGTCCATCGTCTCGGAGCGCATGCTATAGGGTGCCATTTTTCACGATTTCGGAGGATTAAAAAAAAAGGTGAAAATCGCGGAAAAGCGACAGGCTATAGTCCATCGTCTCGGAGCGCATGCTATAGGGTGCCATTTTTCACGATTTCGGAGGATTTTAAAAAAAGTTGAAAATCGCGGAAAAGCGACAGGCTATAGTCCATCGTCTCGGAGCGCATGCTATAAGGTGCCATTTTTCATGATTTCGGAGGATTTAAAAAAAAGGTGAAAATCAAGGAAAAGCGACAGGCTATAGTCCATCGTCTCGGAGCGCATGCTATAGGGTGCCATTTTTCTAAATTTCGGAGGATTTAAAAAAAAAAGGTGAAAATCGCGGAAAAGCGACAGGCTATAGTCCATCGTCTCGGAGCACATGCTATAGGGTAAAAATTTTCACGATTTCGGAGGATTTAAAAAAAAAGGTGAAAATCGCGGAAAAGCGACAGGCTATAGTCCATCGTCTCGGAGCGCATGTTATAGGGTGCCATTTTTCACGATTTCGGAGGATTTAAAAAAAAGGTGAAAATCGCGGAAAAGCGACAGGCTATAGTCCATCGTCTCGGAGAGCATGCTATAGGGTGCCATTTTTCACGATTTCGGAGGATTTAAAAAAAAAAGGTGAAAATAGCGGAAAAGCGACAGGCTATAGTCCATCGTCTCGGAGCGCATGCTATAGGGTGCCATTTTTCACGATTTCGGAGGATTAAAAAAAAGGTGAAAATCGCGGAAAAGCGACAGGCTATAGTCCATCATCTCGGAGCGCATGCTATAGGGTGCCATTTTTCACGATTTTGGAGGATTTGAAAGAAAGTTGAAAATCGCGGAAAAGCGACAGGCTATAGTCCATCGTCTCGGAGCGCATGCTATAGGGTGCCATTTTTCACGATTTCGGAGGATTAAAAAAAAAGGTGAAAATCGCGGAAAAGCGATATAGTCCATCGTCTCAGAGCGCATGCTATAGGGTGCCATTTTTCATGATTTCGGAGGATTTAAATAAAAAGGTGAAAATCGCGGAAAAGCGACAGGCTATAGTCCATCGTCTCGGAGCGCATGCTATAGGGTGCCATTTTTCACGATTTCGGAGGATTAAAAAAAAAGGTGAAAATCGCGGAAAAGCGACAGGCTATAGTCCATCGTCTCGGAGCGCATGCTATAGGGTGCCATTTTTCACGATTTCGGAGGATTTAAAAAAAAGGTGAAAATCGCGGAAAAGCGACAGGCTATAGTCCATCGTCTCAGAGCGCATGCTATAGGGTGCCATTTTTCATGATTTCGGAGGATTTTAAAAAAAAAGGTGAAAATCGCAGAAAAGCGACAGGCTATAGTCCATCGTCTCGGAGCGCATGCTATAGGGTGCCATTTTTCACGATTTCGGAGGATTAAAAAAAAAGGTGAAAATCGCGGAAAAGCGAAAGGCTACAGTCCATCGTCTCGGAGCGCATGCTATAGGGTGCCATTTTTCACGATTTCGGAGGATTTTAAAAAAAGTTGAAAATCGCGGAAAAGCGACAGGCTATAGTCCATCGTCTCGGAGCGCATGCTATAGGGTGCCATTTTTCATGATTTCGGAGGATTTAAAAAAAAAGGTGAAAATCGCGGAAAATCGACAGGCTATAGTCCATCGTCTCGGAGCGCATGCTATAGGGTGCCATTTTTCACGATTTCGGAGGATTTAAAAAAAAAGGTGAAAATCGCGGAAAAGCGACAGGCTATAGTCCATCGTCTCGGAGCGCATGCTATAGGGTGCCATTTTTCACGATTTCGGAGGATTTAAAAAAAAATGTGAAAATCGCGGAAAAGCGACAGGCTATAGTCCATCGTCTCGGAGCACATGCTATAGGGTAACATTTTTCACGATTTCGGAGGATTTAAAAAAAAAGGTGAAAATCGCGGAAAAGCGACAGGCTATAGTCCATCGTCTCGGAGTGCATGTTATAGGGTGCCATTTTTCACGATTTCGGAGGATTTAAAAAAAAGGTGAAAATCGCGTAAAAGCGACAGGCTATAGTCCATCGTCTCGGAGAGCATGCTATAGGGTGCCATTTTTCACGATTTCGGAGGATTTTAAAAAAAAAAGGTGAAAATCGCGGAAAAGCGACAGGCTATAGTCCATCGTCTCGGAGCGCATGCTATAGGGTGCCATTTTTCACGATTTCGGAGGATTTAAAAAAAAAAGGTGAAAATCGCGGAAAAGCGACAGGCTATAGTCCATCGTCTCGGAGCGCATGCTATAGGGTGCCATTTTTCACGATTTCGGAGGATTTAAAAAAAAAGGTGAAAATCGCGGAAAAGCGACAGGCTATAGTCCATCGTCTCGGAGCACATGCTATAGGCCTAGGGTAAAATTTTTCACGATTTCGGAGGTTTTAAAAAAAAAGGTGAAAATCGCGGAAAAGCGACAGGCTATAGTCCATCGTCTTGGAGCGCATGTTATAGGGTGCCATTTTTCACGATTTCGGAGGATTTAAAAAAAAAAGGTGAAAATCGCGGAAAAGCGACAGGCTATAGTCCATCGTCTCGGAGAGCATGCTATAGGGTGCCATTTTTCACGATTTCGGAGGATTTAAAAAAAAAAGGTGAAAATCGCGGAAAAGCGACAGGCTATAGTCCATCGTCTCGGAGAGCATGCTATAGGGTGCCATTTTTCACGATTTCGGAGGATTTAAAAAAAAAAGGTGAAAATCGCGGGAAAAGCGACAGGCTATAGTCCATCGTCTCGGAGCACATGCTATTCAGTATTTTAGCTGTGACGTGAGCGCCCCCTCCAGAGATAATTCCGGGTCCTACTTTTGTGTCGCTTTTGTGTCCCCATAGAGTTATACTGTGACGCTCCGTCGGACTAAATCTGAGACGAAAGATTTAAAAAAAAGGTGAAAATCGCGGAAAAGCGACAGGCTATAGTCCATCGTCTCGGAGCGCATGCTATAGGGTGCCATTTTTCACGATTTTGGAGGAGTTGAAAGAAAGTTGAAAATCGCGGAAAAGCGACAGGCTATAGTCCATCGTCTCGGAGCGCATGCTATAGGGTGCCATTTTTCACGATTTCGGAGGATTAAAAAAAAAGGTGAACATCGCGGAAAAGCGACAGGCTATAGTCCATCGTCTCGGAGCGCATGCTATAGGGTGCCATTTTTCATGATTTCGGAGGATTAAAAAAAAAAAGGTGAAAATCGCGGAAAAGCGACAGGCTATAGTCCATCGTCTCGGAGCGCATGCTATAGGGTGCCATTTTTCACGATTTCGGAGGATTAGAAAAAAAGGTGAAAATCGCGGAAAAGCGACAGGCTATAGTCCATCGTCTTGGAGCGCATGCTATAGGGTGCCATTTTTCCCGATTTCGGAGGATTTTAAAAAAAGTTGAAAATCGCGGAAAAGCGACAGGCTATAGTCCATCGTCTCGGAGCGCATGCTATAGGGTGCCATTTTTCATGATTTCGGAGGATTTAAAAAAAAGGTGAAAATCGCGGAAAAGCGACAGGCTATAGTCCATCGTCTCGGAGCGCATGCTATAGGGTGCCATTTTTCATGATTTCGGAGGATTAAAAAAAAAAAGGTGAAAATCGCGGAAAAGCGACAGGCTATAGTCCATCGTCTCGGAGCGCATGCTATAGGGTGCCATTTTTCACGATTTCGGAGGATTTTAAAAAAAAAGGTGAAAATCGCGGAAAAGCGACAGGCTATATATAGTCCATCGTCTCGGAGCGCATGCTATAGGGTGCCATTTTTCACGATTTCGGAGGATTTAAAAAAAAAGGTGAAAATCGCGGAAAAGCGACAGGCTATAGTCCATCGTCTCGGAGCACATGCTATAGGGTAAAAATGTTCACGATTGGAGGATTTTTAAAAAAGTTGAAAATCGCGGAAAAGCGACAGGCTATAGTCCATCGTCTCGGAGCGCATGCTATAGGGTGCCATTTTTCATGATTTCGGAGGATTTAAAAAAAAAAGGTGAAAATCGCGGAAAAGCGACAGGCTATAGTCCATCGTCTCGGAGCGCATGCTATAGGGTGCCATTTTTCACGATTTCGGAGGATTAAAAAAAAAGGTGAAAATCGCGGAAAAGCGACAGGCTATAGTCCATCGTCTCGGAGCGCATGCTATAGGGTGCCATTTTTCACGATTTCGGAGGATTTTAAAAAAAGTTGAAAATCGCGGAAAAGCGACAGGCTATAGTCCATCGTCTCGGAGCGCATGCTATAAGGTGCCATTTTTCATGATTTCGGAGGATTTAAAAAAAAGGTGAAAATCAAGGAAAAGCGACAGGCTATAGTCCATCGTCTCGGAGCGCATGCTATAGGGTGCCATTTTTCACGATTTCGGAGGATTTAAAAAAAAAAGGTGAAAATCGCGGAAAAGCGACAGGCTATAGTCCATCGTCTCGGAGCACATGCTATAGGGTAAAAATTTTCACGATTTCGGAGGATTTAAAAAAAAAGGTGAAAATCGCGGAAAAGCGACAGGCTATAGTCCATCGTCTCGGAGCGCATGTTATAGGGTGCCATTTTTCACGATTTCGGAGGATTTAAAAAAAAGGTGAAAATCGCGGAAAAGCGACAGGCTATAGTCCATCGTCTCGGAGAGCATGCTATAGGGTGCCATTTTTCACGATTTCGGAGGATTTAAAAAAAAAAGGTGAAAATAGCGGAAAAGCGACAGGCTATAGTCCATCGTCTCGGAGCGCATGCTATAGGGTGCCATTTTTCACGATTTCGGAGGATTAAAAAAAAAGGTGAAAATCGCGGAAAAGCGACAGGCTATAGTCCATCGTCTCGGAGCGCATGCTATAGGGTGCCATTTTTCACGATTTCGGAGGATTTAAAAAAAAGGTGAAAATCGCGGAAAAGCGACAGGCTATAGTCCATCGTCTCAGAGCGCATGCTATAGGGTGCCATTTTTCACGATTTCGGGTGATTAAAAAAAAAAGGTGAAAATCGCGGAAAAGCGACAGGCTATAGTCCATCGTCTCGGAGCGCATGCTATAGGGTGCCATTTTTCACGATTTCGGAGGATTTAAAAAAAAAGGTGAAAATCGCGGAAAAGCGACAGGCTATAGTCCATCGTCTCGGAGCGCATGTTATAGGGTGCCATTTTTCACGATTTCGGAGGATTTAAAAAAGGTGAAAATCGCGGAAAAGCGACAGGCTATAGTCCATCGTCTCGGAGCGCATGCTATAGGGTGCCATTTTTCACGATTTCAGAGGATTTTAAAAAAAAAGGTGAAAATCGCGGAAAAGCGACAGGCTATAGTCCATCGTCTCGGAGTGCATGCTATAGGGTGCCATTTTTCACGATTTCGGGTGATTAAAAAAAAAAGTGAAAATCGCGGAAAAGCGACAGGCTATAGTCCATCGTCTCGGAGCGCATGCTATAGGGTGCCATTTTTCACGATTTCGGAGGATTAAAAAAAAAGGTGAATATCGCGGAAAAGCGACAGGCTATAGTCCATCGTCTCGGAGCGCATGCTATAGGGTGCCATTTTTCACGATTTCGGAGGATTTAAAAGAAAGTTGAAAATCGCGGAAAAGCGACAGGGTATAGTCCATCGTCTCGGAGCGCATGCTATAGGGTGCCCTTTTTCACGATTTCGGAGGATTAAAAAAAAAGGTGAAAATCGCGGAAAAGCGACAGGCTATAGTCCATCGTCTCGGAGCGCATGCTATAGGGTGCCATTTTTCATGATTTCGGAGGATTTAAAAAAAAAGGTGAAAATCGCGGAAAAGCGACAGGCTATAGTCCATCGTCTCGGAGCGCATGCTATAGGGTGCCATTTTTCACGATTTCAGAGGATTTTAAAAAAAAGGTGAAAATCGCGGAAAAGCGACAGGCTATAGTCCATCGTCTCGGAGAGCATGCTATAGGGTGCCATTTTTCACGATTTCGGAGGATTTAAAAAAAAAAGGTGAAAATCGCGGAAAAGCGACAGGCTATAGTCCATCGTCTCGGAGAGCATGCTATAGGGTGCCATTTTTCACGATTTCGGAGGATTTAAAAAAAAAAGGTGAAAATCGCGGGAAAAGCGACAGGCTATAGTCCATCGTCTCGGAGCACATGCTATTCAGTATTTTAGCTGTGACGTGAGCGCCCCCTCCAGAGATAATTCCGGGTCCTACTTTTGTGTCGCTTTTGTGTCCCCATAGAGTTATACTGTGACGCTCCGTCGGACTAAATCTGAGACGAAAGATTAAAAAAAAAGGTGAAAATCGCGGAAAAGCGACAGGCTATAGTCCATCGTCTCGGAGCGCATGCTATAGGGTGCCATTTTTCACGATTTCGGAGGATTAAAAAAAAAGGTGAACATCGCGGAAAAGCGACAGGCTATAGTCCATCGTCTCGGAGCGCATGCTATAGGGTGCCATTTTTCATGATTTCGGAGGATTAAAAAAAAAAAGGTGAAAATCGCGGAAAAGCGACAGGCTATAGTCCATCGTCTCGGAGCGCATGCTATAGGGTGCCATTTTTCACGATTTCGGAGGATTAGAAAAAAAGGTGAAAATCGCGGAAAAGCGACAGGCTATAGTCCATCGTCTTGGAGCGCATGCTATAGGGTGCCATTTTTCCCGATTTCGGAGGATTTTAAAAAAAGTTGAAAATCGCGGAAAAGCGACAGGCTATAGTCCATCGTCTCGGAGCGCATGCTATAGGGTGCCATTTTTCATGATTTCGGAGGATTTAAAAAAAAGGTGAAAATCGCGGAAAAGCGACAGGCTATAGTCCATCGTCTCGGAGCGCATGCTATAGGGTGCCATTTTTCATGATTTCGGAGGATTAAAAAAAAAAAGGTGAAAATCGCGGAAAAGCGACAGGCTATAGTCCATCGTCTCGGAGCGCATGCTATAGGGTGCCATTTTTCACGATTTCGGAGGATTTAAAAAAAAAAAGGTGAAAATCGCGGAAAAGCGACAGGCTATATATAGTCCATCGTCTCGGAGCGCATGCTATAGGGTGCCATTTTTCA
The DNA here is from genome assembly GCF_951216825.1 of Electrona antarctica. Classification (NCBI taxonomy): domain Eukaryota; kingdom Metazoa; phylum Chordata; class Actinopteri; order Myctophiformes; family Myctophidae; genus Electrona; species Electrona antarctica. Next base: position 156,270 of record NW_027636977.1, on the reverse strand, counting down.
CGATTTCGGAGGATTTAAAAAAAAAGGTGAAAATCGCGGAAAAGCGACAGGCTATAGTCCATCGTCTCGGAGCACATGCTATAGGGTAAAAATGTTCACGATTGGAGGATTTTTAAAAAAGTTGAAAATCGCGGAAAAGCGACAGGCTATAGTCCATCGTCTCGGAGCGCATGCTATAGGGTGCCATTTTTCATGATTTCGGAGGATTTAAAAAAAAAAGGTGAAAATCGCGGAAAAGCGACAGGCTATAGTCCATCGTCTCGGAGCGCATGCTATAGGGTGCCATTTTTCACGATTTCGGAGGATTAAAAAAAAAGGTGAAAATCGCGGAAAAGCGACAGGCTATAGTCCATCGTCTCGGAGCGCATGCTATAGGGTGCCATTTTTCACGATTTCGGAGGATTTTAAAAAAAGTTGAAAATCGCGGAAAAGCGACAGGCTATAGTCCATCGTCTCGGAGCGCATGCTATAAGGTGCCATTTTTCATGATTTCGGAGGATTTAAAAAAAAGGTGAAAATCAAGGAAAAGCGACAGGCTATAGTCCATCGTCTCGGAGCGCATGCTATAGGGTGCCATTTTTCACGATTTCGGAGGATTTAAAAAAAAAAGGTGAAAATCGCGGAAAAGCGACAGGCTATAGTCCATCGTCTCGGAGCACATGCTATAGGGTAAAATTTTTCACGATTTCGGAGGATTTAAAAAAAAAGGTGAAAATCGCGGAAAAGCGACAGGCTATAGTCCATCGTCTCGGAGCGCATGTTATAGGGTGCCATTTTTCACGATTTCGGAGGATTTAAAAAAAAGGTGAAAATCGCGGAAAAGCGACAGGCTATAGTCCATCGTCTCGGAGAGCATGCTATAGGGTGCCATTTTTCACGATTTCGGAGGATTTAAAAAAAAAAGGTGAAAATAGCGGAAAAGCGACAGGCTATAGTCCATCGTCTCGGAGCGCATGCTATAGGGTGCCATTTTTCACGATTTCGGAGGATTAAAAAAAAAGGTGAAAATCGCGGAAAAGCGACAGGCTATAGTCCATCGTCTCGGAGCGCATGCTATAGGGTGCCATTTTTCACGATTTCGGAGGATTTAAAAAAAAAGGTGAAAATCGCGGAAAAGCGACAGGCTATAGTCCATCGTCTCAGAGCGCATGCTATAGGGTGCCATTTTTCACGATTTCGGGTGATTAAAAAAAAAAGGTGAAAATCGCGGAAAAGCGACAGGCTATAGTCCATCGTCTCGGAGCGCATGCTATAGGGTGCCATTTTTCACGATTTCGGAGGATTTAAAAAAAAAGGTGAAAATCGCGGAAAAGCGACAGGCTATAGTCCATCGTCTCGGAGCGCATGTTATAGGGTGCCATTTTTCACGATTTCGGAGGATTTAAAAAAGGTGAAAATCGCGGAAAAGCGACAGGCTATAGTCCATCGTCTCGGAGCGCATGCTATAGGGTGCCATTTTTCACGATTTCAGAGGATTTTAAAAAAAAGGTGAAAATCGCGGAAAAGCGACAGGCTATAGTCCATCGTCTCGGAGTGCATGCTATAGGGTGCCATTTTTCACGATTTCGGGTGATTAAAAAAAAAAGTGAAAATCGCGGAAAAGCGACAGGCTATAGTCCATCGTCTCGGAGCGCATGCTATAGGGTGCCATTTTTCACGATTTCGGAGGATTAAAAAAAAAGGTGAATATCGCGGAAAAGCGACAGGCTATAGTCCATCGTCTCGGAGCGCATGCTATAGGGTGCCATTTTTCACGATTTCGGAGGATTTAAAAGAAAGTTGAAAATCGCGGAAAAGCGACAGGGTATAGTCCATCGTCTCGGAGCGCATGCTATAGGGTGCCCTTTTTCACGATTTCGGAGGATTAAAAAAAAAGGTGAAAATCGCGGAAAAGCGACAGGCTATAGTCCATCGTCTCGGAGCGCATGCTATAGGGTGCCATTTTTCATGATTTCGGAGGATTTAAAAAAAAGGTGAAAATCGCGGAAAAGCGACAGGCTATAGTCCATCGTCTCGGAGCGCATGCTATAGGGTGCCATTTTTCACGATTTCAGAGGATTTAAAAAAAAAAGGTGAAAATCGCGGAAAAGCGACAGGCTATAGTCCATCGTCTCGGAGTGCATGCTATAGGGTGCCATTTTTCACGATTTCGGGTGATTAAAAAAAAAAGTGAAAATCGCGGAAAAGCGACAGGCTATAGTCCATCGTCTCGGAGCGCATGCTATAGGGTGCCATTTTTCACGATTTCGGAGGATTAAAAAAAAAGGTGAATATCGCGGAAAAGCGACAGGCTATAGTCCATCGTCTCGGAGCGCATGCTATAGGGTGCCATTTTTCACGATTTCGGAGGATTTAAAAGAAAGTTGAAAATCGCGGAAAAGCGACAGGGTATAGTCCATCGTCTCGGAGCGCATGCTATAGGGTGCCCTTTTTCACGATTTCGGAGGATTAAAAAAAAAGGTGAAAATCGCGGAAAAGCGACAGGCTATAGTCCATCGTCTCGGAGCGCATGCTATAGGGTGCCATTTTTCATGATTTCGGAGGATTTAAAAAAAAGGTGAAAATCGCGGAAAAGCGACAGGCTATAGTCCATCGTCTCGGAGCGCATGCTATAGGGTGCCATTTTTCATGATTTCGGAGGATTAAAAAAAAAAAGGTGAAAATCGCGGAAAAGCGACAGGCTATAGTCCATCGTCTCGGAGCGCATGCTATAGGGTGCCATTTTTCACGATTTCGGAGGATTTTTAAAAAAAAGGTGAAAATCGCGGAAAAGCGACAGGCTATATATAGTCCATCGTCTCGGAGCGCATGCTATAGGGTGCCATTTTTCACGATTTCGGAGGATTTAAAAAAAAAGGTGAAAATCGCGGAAAAGCGACAGGCTATAGTCCATCGTCTCGGAGCACATGCTATAGGGTAAAAATGTTCACGATTGGAGGATTTTTAAAAAAGTTGAAAATCGCGGAAAAGCGACAGGCTATAGTCCATCGTCTCGGAGCGCATGCTATAGGGTGCCATTTTTCATGATTTCGGAGGATTTAAAAAAAAAGGTGAAAATCGCGGAAAAGCGACAGGCTATAGTCCATCGTCTCGGAGCGCATGCTATAGGGTGCCATTTTTCACGATTTCGGAGGATTAAAAAAAAAGGTGAAAATCGCGGAAAAGCGACAGGCTATAGTCCATCGTCTCGGAGCGCATGCTATAGGGTGCCATTTTTCACGATTTCGGAGGATTTTAAAAAAAGTTGAAAATCGCGGAAAAGCGACAGGCTATAGTCCATCGTCTCGGAGCGCATGCTATAAGGTGCCATTTTTCATGATTTCGGAGGATTTAAAAAAAAAGGTGAAAATCAAGGAAAAGCGACAGGCTATAGTCCATCGTCTCGGAGCGCATGCTATAGGGTGCCATTTTTCACGATTTCGGAGGATTTAAAAAAAAAAGGTGAAAATCGCGGAAAAGCGACAGGCTATAGTCCATCGTCTCGGAGCACATGCTATAGGGTAAAATTTTTCACGATTTCGGAGGATTTTAAAAAAAAAGGTGAAAATCGCGGAAAAGCGACAGGCTATAGTCCATCGTCTCGGAGCGCATGTTATAGGGTGCCATTTTTCACGATTTCGGAGGATTTAAAAAAAAGGTGAAAATCGCGGAAAAGCGACAGGCTATAGTCCATCGTCTCGGAGAGCATGCTATAGGGTGCCATTTTTCACGATTTCGGAGGATTTAAAAAAAAAAGGTGAAAATAGCGGAAAAGCGACAGGCTATAGTCCATCGTCTCGGAGCGCATGCTATAGGGTGCCATTTTTCACGATTTCGGAGGATTAAAAAAAAAGGTGAAAATCGCGGAAAAGCGACAGGCTATAGTCCATCGTCTCGGAGCGCATGCTATAGGGTGCCATTTTTCACGATTTCGGAGGATTTAAAAAAAAGGTGAAAATCGCGGAAAAGCGACAGGCTATAGTCCATCGTCTCAGAGCGCATGCTATAGGGTGCCATTTTTCACGATTTCGGGTGATTAAAAAAAAAAGGTGAAAATCGCGGAAAAGCGACAGGCTATAGTCCATCGTCTCGGAGCGCATGCTATAGGGTGCCATTTTTCACGATTTCGGAGGATTTAAAAAAAAAGGTGAAAATCGCGGAAAAGCGACAGGCTATAGTCCATCGTCTCGGAGCGCATGTTATAGGGTGCCATTTTTCACGATTTCGGAGGATTTAAAAAAGGTGAAAATCGCGGAAAAGCGACAGGCTATAGTCCATCGTCTCGGAGCGCATGCTATAGGGTGCCATTTTTCACGATTTCAGAGGATTTTAAAAAAAAGGTGAAAATCGCGGAAAAGCGACAGGCTATAGTCCATCGTCTCGGAGCGCATGCTATAGGGTGCCATTTTTCACGATTTCGGAGGATTAAAAAAAAAGGTGAATATCGCGGAAAAGCGACAGGCTATAGTCCATCGTCTCGGAGCGCATGCTATAGGGTGCCATTTTTCACGATTTCGGAGGATTTAAAAGAAAGTTGAAAATCGCGGAAAAGCGACAGGGTATAGTCCATCGTCTCGGAGCGCATGCTATAGGGTGCCCTTTTTCACGATTTCGGAGGATTAAAAAAAAAGGTGAAAATCGCGGAAAAGCGACAGGCTATAGTCCATCGTCTCGGAGTGCATGCTATAGGGTGCCATTTTTCACGATTTCGGAGGATTTAAAAAAAAGGTGAAAATCGCGGAAAAGCGACAGGCTATAGTCCATCGTCTCGGAGCGCATGCTATAGGGTAACATTTTTCACGATTTCGGAGGATTTAAAAAAGGTGAAAATCGCGGAAAAGCGACAGGCTATAGTCCATCGTCTCGGAGTGCATGCTATAGGGTGCCATTTTTCACGATTTCGGGGGATTAAAAAAAAAAAGTTGAAAATCGCGGAAAAGCGACAGGCTATAGTCCATCGTCTCGGAGCGCATGCTATAGGGTGCCATTTTTCACGATTTCGGAGGATTAAAAAAAAAGGTGAAAATCGCGGAAAAGCAACAGGCTATAGTCCATCGTCTCAGAGCGCATGCTATAGGGTGCCATTTTTCACGATTTCGGAGGATTTAAAAAAGGTGAAAATCGCGGAAAAGCGACAGGCTATAGTCCATCGTCTCGGAGCGCATGTTATAGGGTAAAATTTTTCAAGATTTCGGAGGATTTTAAAAAAAAAGGTGAAAATCGCGGAAAAGCGACAGGCTATAGTCCATCGTCTTGGAGTGCATGCTATAGGGTGCCATTTTTCACGATTTCGGGTGATTAAAAAAAAAAGGTGAAAATCGCGGAAAAGCGACAGGCTATAGTCCATCGTCTCGGAGCGCATGCTATAGGGTGCCATTTTTCACGATTTCGGAGGATTAAAACAAAAGGTGAAAATCGCGGAAAAGCGACAGGCTATAGTCCATCGACTCGGAGCGCATGCTATAGGGTGTCATTTTTCACGATTTCGGAGGATTTAAAAGAAAGTTGAAAATCGCGGAAAAGCGACAGGCTATAGTCCATCGTCTCGGAGCGCATGCTATAGGGGGCCATTTTTCACGATTTCGGAGGATTAAAAAAAAAGGTGAAAATCGCGGAAAAGCGACAGGCTATAGTCCATCGTCTCGGAGCGCATGCTATAGGGTGCCATTTTTCACGATTTCGGAGGATTTCAAAAAAAGGTGAAAATCGCGGAAAAGCGACAGGCTATAGTCCATCGTCTCGGAGCGCATGCTATAGGGTGCCATTTTTCACGATTTCGGAGGATTAAAAAAAAAGGTGAAAATCGCGGAAAAGCGACAGGCTATAGTCCATCGTCTCGGAGCGCATGCTATAGGGTGCCATTTTTCACGATTTCGGAGGATTTTAAAAAAAGGTGAAAATCGCGGAAAAGCGACAGGCTATAGTCCATCGTCTCGGAGAGCATGCTATAGGGTGCCATTTTTCACGATTTCTGAGGATTTAAACAAAAAAGTTGAAAATCGCGGAAAAGCGACAGGCTATAGTCCATCGTCTCGGAGCGCATGCTATAAGGTGCCATTTTTCATGATTTCGGAGGATTTAAAAAAAAGGTGAAAATCAAGGAAAAGCGACAGGCTATAGTCCATCGTCTCGGAGCGCATGCTATAGGGTGCCATTTTTCACGATTTCGGAGGATTTAAAAAAAAAAGGTGAAAATCGCGGAAAAGCGACAGGCTATAGTCCATCGTCTCGGAGCACATGCTATAGGGTAAAATTTTTCACGATTTCGGAGGATTTAAAAAAAAAGGTGAAAATCGCGGAAAAGCGACAGGCTATAGTCCATCGTCTCGGAGCGCATGTTATAGGGTGCCATTTTTCACGATTTCGGAGGATTTAAAAAAAAGGTGAAAATCGCGGAAAAGCGACAGGCTATAGTCCATCGTCTCGGAGAGCATGCTATAGGGTGCCATTTTTCACGATTTCGGAGGATTTAAAAAAAAAAGGTGAAAATAGCGGAAAAGCGACAGGCTATAGTCCATCGTCTCGGAGCGCATGCTATAGGGTGCCATTTTTCACGATTTCGGAGGATTAAAAAAAAAGGTGAAAATCGCGGAAAAGCGACAGGCTATAGTCCATCGTCTCGGAGCGCATGCTATAGGGTGCCATTTTTCACGATTTCGGAGGATTTAAAAAAAAAGGTGAAAATCGCGGAAAAGCGACAGGCTATAGTCCATCGTCTCAGAGCGCATGCTATAGGGTGCCATTTTTCACGATTTCGGGTGATTAAAAAAAAAAGGTGAAAATCGCGGAAAAGCGACAGGCTATAGTCCATCGTCTCGGAGCGCATGCTATAGGGTGCCATTTTTCACGATTTCGGAGGATTTAAAAAAAAAGGTGAAAATCGCGGAAAAGCGACAGGCTATAGTCCATCGTCTCGGAGCGCATGTTATAGGGTGCCATTTTTCACGATTTCGGAGGATTTAAAAAAGGTGAAAATCGCGGAAAAGCGACAGGCTATAGTCCATCGTCTCGGAGCGCATGCTATAGGGTGCCATTTTTCACGATTTCAGAGGATTTTAAAAAAAAGGTGAAAATCGCGGAAAAGCGACAGGCTATAGTCCATCGTCTCGGAGTGCATGCTATAGGGTGCCATTTTTCACGATTTCGGGTGATTAAAAAAAAAAGTGAAAATCGCGGAAAAGCGACAGGCTATAGTCCATCGTCTCGGAGCGCATGCTATAGGGTGCCATTTTTCACGATTTCGGAGGATTAAAAAAAAAGGTGAATATCGCGGAAAAGCGACAGGCTATAGTCCATCGTCTCGGAGCGCATGCTATAGGGTGCCATTTTTCACGATTTCGGAGGATTTAAAAGAAAGTTGAAAATCGCGGAAAAGCGACAGGGTATAGTCCATCGTCTCGGAGCGCATGCTATAGGGTGCCCTTTTTCACGATTTCGGAGGATTAAAAAAAAAGGTGAAAATCGCGGAAAAGCGACAGGCTATAGTCCATCGTCTCGGAGCGCATGCTATAGGGTGCCATTTTTCATGATTTCGGAGGATTTAAAAAAAAGGTGAAAATCGCGGAAAAGCGACAGGCTATAGTCCATCGTCTCGGAGCGCATGCTATAGGGTGCCATTTTTCACGATTTCAGAGGATTTAAAAAAAAAAGGTGAAAATCGCGGAAAAGCGACAGGCTATAGTCCATCGTCTCGGAGTGCATGCTATAGGGTGCCATTTTTCACGATTTCGGGTGATTAAAAAAAAAAGTGAAAATCGCGGAAAAGCGACAGGCTATAGTCCATCGTCTCGGAGCGCATGCTATAGGGTGCCATTTTTCACGATTTCGGAGGATTAAAAAAAAAGGTGAATATCGCGGAAAAGCGACAGGCTATAGTCCATCGTCTCGGAGCGCATGCTATAGGGTGCCATTTTTCACGATTTCGGAGGATTTAAAAGAAAGTTGAAAATCGCGGAAAAGCGACAGGGTATAGTCCATCGTCTCGGAGCGCATGCTATAGGGTGCCCTTTTTCACGATTTCGGAGGATTAAAAAAAAAGGTGAAAATCGCGGAAAAGCGACAGGCTATAGTCCATCGTCTCGGAGCGCATGCTATAGGGTGCCATTTTTCATGATTTCGGAGGATTTAAAAAAAAGGTGAAAATCGCGGAAAAGCGACAGGCTATAGTCCATCGTCTCGGAGCGCATGCTATAGGGTGCCATTTTTCATGATTTCGGAGGATTAAAAAAAAAAAGGTGAAAATCGCGGAAAAGCGACAGGCTATAGTCCATCGTCTCGGAGCGCATGCTATAGGGTGCCATTTTTCACGATTTCGGAGGATTTTTAAAAAAAAGGTGAAAATCGCGGAAAAGCGACAGGCTATATATAGTCCATCGTCTCGGAGCGCATGCTATAGGGTGCCATTTTTCACGATTTCGGAGGATTTAAAAAAAAAGGTGAAAATCGCGGAAAAGCGACAGGCTATAGTCCATCGTCTCGGAGCACATGCTATAGGGTAAAAATGTTCACGATTGGAGGATTTTTAAAAAAGTTGAAAATCGCGGAAAAGCGACAGGCTATAGTCCATCGTCTCGGAGCGCATGCTATAGGGTGCCATTTTTCATGATTTCGGAGGATTTAAAAAAAAAGGTGAAAATCGCGGAAAAGCGACAGGCTATAGTCCATCGTCTCGGAGCGCATGCTATAGGGTGCCATTTTTCACGATTTCGGAGGATTAAAAAAAAAGGTGAAAATCGCGGAAAAGCGACAGGCTATAGTCCATCGTCTCGGAGCGCATGCTATAGGGTGCCATTTTTCACGATTTCGGAGGATTTTAAAAAAAGTTGAAAATCGCGGAAAAGCGACAGGCTATAGTCCATCGTCTCGGAGCGCATGCTATAAGGTGCCATTTTTCATGATTTCGGAGGATTTAAAAAAAAAGGTGAAAATCAAGGAAAAGCGACAGGCTATAGTCCATCGTCTCGGAGCGCATGCTATAGGGTGCCATTTTTCACGATTTCGGAGGATTTAAAAAAAAAAGGTGAAAATCGCGGAAAAGCGACAGGCTATAGTCCATCGTCTCGGAGCACATGCTATAGGGTAAAATTTTTCACGATTTCGGAGGATTTTAAAAAAAAAGGTGAAAATCGCGGAAAAGCGACAGGCTATAGTCCATCGTCTCGGAGCGCATGTTATAGGGTGCCATTTTTCACGATTTCGGAGGATTTAAAAAAAAGGTGAAAATCGCGGAAAAGCGACAGGCTATAGTCCATCGTCTCGGAGAGCATGCTATAGGGTGCCATTTTTCACGATTTCGGAGGATTTAAAAAAAAAAGGTGAAAATAGCGGAAAAGCGACAGGCTATAGTCCATCGTCTCGGAGCGCATGCTATAGGGTGCCATTTTTCACGATTTCGGAGGATTAAAAAAAAAGGTGAAAATCGCGGAAAAGCGACAGGCTATAGTCCATCGTCTCGGAGCGCATGCTATAGGGTGCCATTTTTCACGATTTCGGAGGATTTAAAAAAAAGGTGAAAATCGCGGAAAAGCGACAGGCTATAGTCCATCGTCTCAGAGCGCATGCTATAGGGTGCCATTTTTCACGATTTCGGGTGATTAAAAAAAAAAGGTGAAAATCGCGGAAAAGCGACAGGCTATAGTCCATCGTCTCGGAGCGCATGCTATAGGGTGCCATTTTTCACGATTTCGGAGGATTTAAAAAAAAAGGTGAAAATCGCGGAAAAGCGACAGGCTATAGTCCATCGTCTCGGAGCGCATGTTATAGGGTGCCATTTTTCACGATTTCGGAGGATTTAAAAAAGGTGAAAATCGCGGAAAAGCGACAGGCTATAGTCCATCGTCTCGGAGCGCATGCTATAGGGTGCCATTTTTCACGATTTCAGAGGATTTTAAAAAAAAAGGTGAAAATCGCGGAAAAGCGACAGGCTATAGTCCATCGTCTCGGAGCGCATGCTATAGGGTGCCATTTTTCACGATTTCGGAGGATTAAAAAAAAAGGTGAATATCGCGGAAAAGCGACAGGCTATAGTCCATCGTCTCGGAGCGCATGCTATAGGGTGCCATTTTTCACGATTTCGGAGGATTTAAAAGAAAGTTGAAAATCGCGGAAAAGCGACAGGGTATAGTCCATCGTCTCGGAGCGCATGCTATAGGGTGCCCTTTTTCACGATTTCGGAGGATTAAAAAAAAAGGTGAAAATCGCGGAAAAGCGACAGGCTATAGTCCATCGTCTCGGAGTGCATGCTATAGGGTGCCATTTTTCACGATTTCGGAGGATTTAAAAAAAAGGTGAAAATCGCGGAAAAGCGACAGGCTATAGTCCATCGTCTCGGAGCGCATGCTATAGGGTAACATTTTTCACGATTTCGGAGGATTTAAAAAAGGTGAAAATCGCGGAAAAGCGACAGGCTATAGTCCATCGTCTCGGAGTGCATGCTATAGGGTGCCATTTTTCACGATTTCGGGGGATTAAAAAAAAAAAGTTGAAAATCGCGGAAAAGCGACAGGCTATAGTCCATCGTCTCGGAGCGCATGCTATAGGGTGCCATTTTTCACGATTTCGGAGGATTAAAAAAAAAGGTGAAAATCGCGGAAAAGCAACAGGCTATAGTCCATCGTCTCAGAGCGCATGCTATAGGGTGCCATTTTTCACGATTTCGGAGGATTTAAAAAAGGTGAAAATCGCGGAAAAGCGACAGGCTATAGTCCATCGTCTCGGAGCGCATGTTATAGGGTAAAAATTTTCAAGATTTCGGAGGATTTAAAAAAAAAAGGTGAAAATCGCGGAAAAGCGACAGGCTATAGTCCATCGTCTTGGAGTGCATGCTATAGGGTGCCATTTTTCACGATTTCGGGTGATTAAAAAAAAAAGGTGAAAATCGCGGAAAAGCGACAGGCTATAGTCCATCGTCTCGGAGCGCATGCTATAGGGTGCCATTTTTCACGATTTCGGAGGATTAAAACAAAAGGTGAAAATCGCGGAAAAGCGACAGGCTATAGTCCATCGACTCGGAGCGCATGCTATAGGGTGTCATTTTTCACGATTTCGGAGGATTTAAAAGAAAGTTGAAAATCGCGGAAAAGCGACAGGCTATAGTCCATCGTCTCGGAGCGCATGCTATAGGGGGCCATTTTTCACGATTTCGGAGGATTAAAAAAAAAGGTGAAAATCGCGGAAAAGCGACAGGCTATAGTCCATCGTCTCGGAGCGCATGCTATAGGGTGCCATTTTTCACGATTTCGGAGGATTTCAAAAAAAGGTGAAAATCGCGGAAAAGCGACAGGCTATAGTCCATCGTCTCGGAGCGCATGCTATAGGGTGCCATTTTTCACGATTTCGGAGGATTAAAAAAAAAGGTGAAAATCGCGGAAAAGCGACAGGCTATAGTCCATCGTCTCGGAGCGCATGCTATAGGGTGCCATTTTTCACGATTTCGGAGGATTTTAAAAAAAGGTGAAAATCGCGGAAAAGCGACAGGCTATAGTCCATCGTCTCGGAGAGCATGCTATAGGGTGCCATTTTTCACGATTTCTGAGGATTTAAAAAAAAAAGGTGAAAATCGCGGAAAAGCGACAGGCTATAGTCCATCGTCTCGGAGCGCATGCTATAGGGTGCCATTTTTCACGATTTCGGAGGATTAAAAAAAAGGTGAAAATCGCGGAAAAGCGACAGGCTATAGTCCATCGTCTCGGAGCGCATGCTATAGGGTGCCATTTTTCATGATTTCGGAGGATTTAAAAAAAAAGGTGAAAATCGCGGAAAAGCGACAGGCTATAGTCCATCGTCTCGGAGCGCATGCTATAGGGTGCCATTTTTCATGATTTCGGAGGATTAAAAAAAAAAAGGTGAAAATCGCGGAAAAGCGACAGGCTATAGTCCATCGTCTCGGAGCGCATGCTATAGGGTGCCATTTTTCACGATTTCGGAGGATTTTAAAAAAAAGGTGAAAATCGCGGAAAAGCGACAGGCTATAGTCCATCGTCTCGGAGCACATGCTATAGGGTAAAAATGTTCACGATTGGAGGATTTTTAAAAAAGTTGAAAATCGCGGAAAAGCGACAGGCTATAGTCCATCGTCTCGGAGCGCATGCTATAGGGTGCCATTTTTCATGATTTCGGAGGATTTAAAAAAAAAGGTGAAAATCGCGGAAAAGCGACAGGCTATAGTCCATCGTCTCGGAGCGCATGCTATAGGGTGCCATTTTTCACGATTTCGGAGGATTAAAAAAAAAGGTGAAAATCGCGGAAAAGCGACAGGCTATAGTCCATCGTCTCGGAGCGCATGCTATAGGGTGCCATTTTTCACGATTTCGGAGGATTTTAAAAAAAGTTGAAAATCGCGGAAAAGCGACAGGCTATAGTCCATCGTCTCGGAGCGCATGCTATAGGGTAAAAATGTTCACGATTGGAGGATTTTTAAAAAAGTTGAAAATCGCGGAAAAGCGACAGGCTATAGTCCATCGTCTCGGAGCGCATGTTATAGGGTAACATTTTTCAAGATTTCGGAGGATTTAAAAAAAAAAGGTGAAAATCGCGGAAAAGCGACAGGCTATAGTCCATCGTCTTGGAGTGCATGCTATAGGGTGCCATTTTTCACGATTTCGGGTGATTAAAAAAAAAAGGTGAAAATCGCGGAAAAGCGACAGGCTATAGTCCATCGTCTCGGAGCGCATGCTATAGGGTGCCATTTTTCACGATTTCGGAGGATTAAAACAAAAGGTGAAAATCGCGGAAAAGCGACAGGCTATAGTCCATCGACTCGGAGCGCATGCTATAGGGTGTCATTTTTCACGATTTCGGAGGATTTAAAAGAAAGTTGAAAATCGCGGAAAAGCGACAGGCTATAGTCCATCGTCTCGGAGCGCATGCTATAGGGGGCCATTTTTCACGATTTCGGAGGATTAAAAAAAAAGGTGAAAATCGCGGAAAAGCGACAGGCTATAGTCCATCGTCTCGGAGCGCATGCTATAGGGTGCCATTTTTCACGATTTCGGAGGATTTCAAAAAAAGGTGAAAATCGCGGAAAAGCGACAGGCTATAGTCCATCGTCTCGGAGCGCATGCTATAGGGTGCCATTTTTCACGATTTCGGAGGATTAAAAAAAAAGGTGAAAATCGCGGAAAAGCGACAGGCTATAGTCCATCGTCTCGGAGCGCATGCTATAGGGTGCCATTTTTCACGATTTCGGAGGATTTTAAAAAAAGGTGAAAATCGCGGAAAAGCGACAGGCTATAGTCCATCGTCTCGGAGAGCATGCTATAGGGTGCCATTTTTCACGATTTCTGAGGATTTAAAAAAAAAAGGTGAAAATCGCGGAAAAGCGACAGGCTATAGTCCATCGTCTCGGAGCGCATGCTATAGGGTGCCATTTTTCACGATTTCGGAGGATTAAAAAAAAGGTGAAAATCGCGGAAAAGCGACAGGCTATAGTCCATCGTCTCGGAGCGCATGCTATAGGGTGCCATTTTTCATGATTTCGGAGGATTTAAAAAAAAAGGTGAAAATCGCGGAAAAGCGACAGGCTATAGTCCATCGTCTCGGAGCGCATGCTATAGGGTGCCATTTTTCATGATTTCGGAGGATTAAAAAAAAAAGGTGAAAATCGCGGAAAAGCGACAGGCTATAGTCCATCGTCTCGGAGCGCATGCTATAGGGTGCCATTTTTCACGATTTCGGAGGATTTTAAAAAAAAGGTGAAAATCGCGGAAAAGCGACAGGCTATAGTCCATCGTCTCGGAGCACATGCTATAGGGTAAAAATGTTCACGATTGGAGGATTTTTAAAAAAGTTGAAAATCGCGGAAAAGCGACAGGCTATAGTCCATCGTCTCGGAGCGCATGCTATAGGGTGCCATTTTTCATGATTTCGGAGGATTTAAAAAAAAAGGTGAAAATCGCGGAAAAGCGACAGGCTATAGTCCATCGTCTCGGAGCGCATGCTATAGGGTGCCATTTTTCACGATTTCGGAGGATTAAAAAAAAAGGTGAAAATCGCGGAAAAGCGACAGGCTATAGTCCATCGTCTCGGAGCGCATGCTATAGGGTGCCATTTTTCACGATTTCGGAGGATTTTAAAAAAAGTTGAAAATCGCGGAAAAGCGACAGGCTATAGTCCATCGTCTCGGAGCGCATGCTATAAGGTGCCATTTTTCATGATTTCGGAGGATTTAAAAAAAAAGGTGAAAATCAAGGAAAAGCGACAGGCTATAGTCCATCGTCTCGGAGCGCATGCTATAGGGTGCCATTTTTCACGATTTCGGAGGATTTAAAAAAAAAGGTGAAAATCGCGGAAAAGCGACAGGCTATAGTCCATCGTCTCGGAGCACATGCTATAGGGTAAAATTTTTCACGATTTCGGAGGATTTAAAAAAAAAGGTGAAAATCGCGGAAAAGCGACAGGCTATAGTCCATCGTCTCGGAGCGCATGTTATAGGGTGCCATTTTTCACGATTTCGGAGGATTTAAAAAAAAGGTGAAAATCGCGGAAAAGCGACAGGCTATAGTCCATCGTCTCGGAGCGCATGCTATAGGGTGCCATTTTTCACGATTTCGGAGGATTTAAAAAAAAGGTGAAAATCGCGGAAAAGCGACAGGCTATAGTCCATCGTCTCAGAGCGCATGCTATAGGGTGCCATTTTTCACGATTTCGGGTGATTAAAAAAAAAAGGTGAAAATCGCGGAAAAGCGACAGGCTATAGTCCATCGTCTCGGAGCGCATGCTATAGGGTGCCATTTTTCACGATTTCGGAGGATTTAAAAAAAAAGGTGAAAATCGCGGAAAAGCGACAGGCTATAGTCCATCGTCTCGGAGCGCATGTTATAGGGTGCCATTTTTCACGATTTCGGAGGATTTAAAAAAGGTGAAAATCGCGGAAAAGCGACAGGCTATAGTCCATCGTCTCGGAGCGCATGCTATAGGGTGCCATTTTTCACGATTTCAGAGGATTTTAAAAAAAAGGTGAAAATCGCGGAAAAGCGACAGGCTATAGTCCATCGTCTCGGAGTGCATGCTATAGGGTGCCATTTTTCACGATTTCGGAGGATTTAAAAAAAAAGGTGAAAATCGCGGAAAAGCGACAGGCTATAGTCCATCGTCTCGGAGCGCATGCTATAGGGTGCCATTTTTCACGATTTCGGAGGATTAAAAAAAAAGGTGAAAATCGCGGAAAAGCGACAGGCTATAGTCCATCGTCTCGGAGCGCATGCTATAGGGTGCCATTTTTCACGATTTCGGAGGATTTTAAAAAAAGTTGAAAATCGCGGAAAAGCGACAGGCTATAGTCCATCGTCTCGGAGCGCATGCTATAAGGTGCCATTTTTCATGATTTCGGAGGATTTAAAAAAAAAGGTGAAAATCGCGGAAAAGCGACAGGCTATAGTCCATCGTCTCGGAGCACATGCTATAGGGTAAAATTTTTCACGATTTCGGAGGATTTAAAAAAAAAGGTGAAAATCGCGGAAAAGCGACAGGCTATAGTCCATCGTCTCGGAGCGCATGTTATAGGGTGCCATTTTTCACGATTTCGGAGGATTTAAAAAAAAGGTGAAAATCGCGGAAAAGCGACAGGCTATAGTCCATCGTCTCGGAGCGCATGCTATAGGGTGCCATTTTTCACGATTTCGGAGGATTTAAAAAAAAGGTGAAAATCGCGGAAAAGCGACAGGCTATAGTCCATCGTCTCAGAGCGCATGCTATAGGGTGCCATTTTTCACGATTTCGGGTGATTAAAAAAAAAAGGTGAAAATCGCGGAAAAGCGACAGGCTATAGTCCATCGTCTCGGAGCGCATGCTATAGGGTGCCATTTTTCACGATTTCGGAGGATTTAAAAAAAAAGGTGAAAATCGCGGAAAAGCGACAGGCTATAGTCCATCGTCTCGGAGCGCATGTTATAGGGTGCCATTTTTCACGATTTCGGAGGATTTAAAAAAGGTGAAAATCGCGGAAAAGCGACAGGCTATAGTCCATCGTCTCGGAGCGCATGCTATAGGGTGCCATTTTTCACGATTTCAGAGGATTTTAAAAAAAAGGTGAAAATCGCGGAAAAGCGACAGGCTATAGTCCATCGTCTCGGAGTGCATGCTATAGGGTGCCATTTTTCACGATTTCGGAGGATTTAAAAAAAAAGGTGAAAATCGCGGAAAAGCGACAGGCTATAGTCCATCGTCTCGGAGCGCATGCTATAGGGTGCCATTTTTCACGATTTCGGAGGATTAAAAAAAAAGGTGAAAATCGCGGAAAAGCGACAGGCTATAGTCCATCGTCTCGGAGCGCATGCTATAGGGTGCCATTTTTCACGATTTCGGAGGATTTTAAAAAAAGTTGAAAATCGCGGAAAAGCGACAGGCTATAGTCCATCGTCTCGGAGCGCATGCTATAAGGTGCCATTTTTCATGATTTCGGAGGATTTAAAAAAAAAGGTGAAAATCAAGGAAAAGCGACAGGCTATAGTCCATCGTCTCGGAGCGCATGCTATAGGGTGCCATTTTTCACGATTTCGGAGGATTTAAAAAAAAAGGTGAAAATCGCGGAAAAGCGACAGGCTATAGTCCATCGTCTCGGAGCGCATGCTATAGGGTGCCATTTTTCACGATTTCGGAGGATTAAAAAAAAAGGTGAAAATCGCGGAAAAGCGACAGGCTATAGTCCATCGTCTCGGAGCGCATGCTATAGGGTGCCATTTTTCACGATTTCGGAGGATTTTAAAAAAAGTTGAAAATCGCGGAAAAGCGACAGGCTATAGTCCATCGTCTCGGAGCGCATGCTATAGGGTAAAAATGTTCACGATTGGAGGATTTTTAAAAAAGTTGAAAATCGCGGAAAAGCGACAGGCTATAGTCCATCGTCTCGGAGCGCATGTTATAGGGTAACATTTTTCAAGATTTCGGAGGATTTAAAAAAAAAAGGTGAAAATCGCGGAAAAGCGACAGGCTATAGTCCATCGTCTTGGAGTGCATGCTATAGGGTGCCATTTTTCACGATTTCGGGTGATTAAAAAAAAAAGGTGAAAATCGCGGAAAAGCGACAGGCTATAGTCCATCGTCTCGGAGCGCATGCTATAGGGTGCCATTTTTCACGATTTCGGAGGATTAAAACAAAAGGTGAAAATCGCGGAAAAGCGACAGGCTATAGTCCATCGACTCGGAGCGCATGCTATAGGGTGTCATTTTTCACGATTTCGGAGGATTTAAAAGAAAGTTGAAAATCGCGGAAAAGCGACAGGCTATAGTCCATCGTCTCGGAGCGCATGCTATAGGGGGCCATTTTTCACGATTTCGGAGGATTAAAAAAAAAGGTGAAAATCGCGGAAAAGCGACAGGCTATAGTCCATCGTCTCGGAGCGCATGCTATAGGGTGCCATTTTTCACGATTTCGGAGGATTTCAAAAAAAGGTGAAAATCGCGGAAAAGCGACAGGCTATAGTCCATCGTCTCGGAGCGCATGCTATAGGGTGCCATTTTTCACGATTTCGGAGGATTAAAAAAAAAGGTGAAAATCGCGGAAAAGCGACAGGCTATAGTCCATCGTCTCGGAGCGCATGCTATAGGGTGCCATTTTTCACGATTTCGGAGGATTTTAAAAAAAGGTGAAAATCGCGGAAAAGCGACAGGCTATAGTCCATCGTCTCGGAGAGCATGCTATAGGGTGCCATTTTTCACGATTTCTGAGGATTTAAAAAAAAAAGGTGAAAATCGCGGAAAAGCGACAGGCTATAGTCCATCGTCTCGGAGCGCATGCTATAGGGTGCCATTTTTCACGATTTCGGAGGATTAAAAAAAAGGTGAAAATCGCGGAAAAGCGACAGGCTATAGTCCATCGTCTCGGAGCGCATGCTATAGGGTGCCATTTTTCATGATTTCGGAGGATTTAAAAAAAAAGGTGAAAATCGCGGAAAAGCGACAGGCTATAGTCCATCGTCTCGGAGCGCATGCTATAGGGTGCCATTTTTCATGATTTCGGAGGATTAAAAAAAAAAGGTGAAAATCGCGGAAAAGCGACAGGCTATAGTCCATCGTCTCGGAGCGCATGCTATAGGGTGCCATTTTTCACGATTTCGGAGGATTTTAAAAAAAAGGTGAAAATCGCGGAAAAGCGACAGGCTATAGTCCATCGTCTCGGAGCACATGCTATAGGGTAAAAATGTTCACGATTGGAGGATTTTTAAAAAAGTTGAAAATCGCGGAAAAGCGACAGGCTATAGTCCATCGTCTCGGAGCGCATGCTATAGGGTGCCATTTTTCATGATTTCGGAGGATTTAAAAAAAAAGGTGAAAATCGCGGAAAAGCGACAGGCTATAGTCCATCGTCTCGGAGCGCATGCTATAGGGTGCCATTTTTCACGATTTCGGAGGATTAAAAAAAAAGGTGAAAATCGCGGAAAAGCGACAGGCTATAGTCCATCGTCTCGGAGCGCATGCTATAGGGTGCCATTTTTCACGATTTCGGAGGATTTTAAAAAAAGTTGAAAATCGCGGAAAAGCGACAGGCTATAGTCCATCGTCTCGGAGCGCATGCTATAAGGTGCCATTTTTCATGATTTCGGAGGATTTAAAAAAAAAGGTGAAAATCAAGGAAAAGCGACAGGCTATAGTCCATCGTCTCGGAGCGCATGCTATAGGGTGCCATTTTTCACGATTTCGGAGGATTTAAAAAAAAAGGTGAAAATCGCGGAAAAGCGACAGGCTATAGTCCATCGTCTCGGAGCACATGCTATAGGGTAAAATTTTTCACGATTTCGGAGGATTTAAAAAAAAAGGTGAAAATCGCGGAAAAGCGACAGGCTATAGTCCATCGTCTCGGAGCGCATGTTATAGGGTGCCATTTTTCACGATTTCGGAGGATTTAAAAAAAAGGTGAAAATCGCGGAAAAGCGACAGGCTATAGTCCATCGTCTCGGAGCGCATGCTATAGGGTGCCATTTTTCACGATTTCGGAGGATTTAAAAAAAAGGTGAAAATCGCGGAAAAGCGACAGGCTATAGTCCATCGTCTCAGAGCGCATGCTATAGGGTGCCATTTTTCACGATTTCGGGTGATTAAAAAAAAAAGGTGAAAATCGCGGAAAAGCGACAGGCTATAGTCCATCGTCTCGGAGCGCATGCTATAGGGTGCCATTTTTCACGATTTCGGAGGATTTAAAAAAAAAGGTGAAAATCGCGGAAAAGCGACAGGCTATAGTCCATCGTCTCGGAGCGCATGTTATAGGGTGCCATTTTTCACGATTTCGGAGGATTTAAAAAAGGTGAAAATCGCGGAAAAGCGACAGGCTATAGTCCATCGTCTCGGAGCGCATGCTATAGGGTGCCATTTTTTACGATTTCAGAGGATTTTAAAAAAAAGGTGAAAATCGCGGAAAAGCGACAGGCTATAGTCCATCGTCTCGGAGTGCATGCTATAGGGTGCCATTTTTCACGATTTCGGAGGATTTAAAAAAAAAGGTGAAAATCGCGGAAAAGCGACAGGCTATAGTCCATCGTCTCGGAGCGCATGCTATAGGGTGCCATTTTTCACGATTTCGGAGGATTAAAAAAAAAGGTGAAAATCGCGGAAAAGCGACAGGCTATAGTCCATCGTCTCGGAGCGCATGCTATAGGGTGCCATTTTTCACGATTTCGGAGGATTTTAAAAAAAGTTGAAAATCGCGGAAAAGCGACAGGCTATAGTCCATCGTCTCGGAGCGCATGCTATAAGGTGCCATTTTTCATGATTTCGGAGGATTTAAAAAAAAAGGTGAAAATCAAGGAAAAGCGACAGGCTATAGTCCATCGTCTCGGAGCGCATGCTATAGGGTGCCATTTTTCACGATTTCGGAGGATTTAAAAAAAAAGGTGAAAATCGCGGAAAAGCGACAGGCTATAGTCCATCGTCTCGGAGCACATGCTATAGGGTAAAATTTTTCACGATTTCGGAGGATTTAAAAAAAAAGGTGAAAATCGCGGAAAAGCGACAGGCTATAGTCCATCGTCTCGGAGCGCATGTTATAGGGTGCCATTTTTCACGATTTCGGAGGATTTAAAAAAAAGGTGAAAATCGCGGAAAAGCGACAGGCTATAGTCCATCGTCTCGGAGAGCATGCTATAGGGTGCCATTTTTCACGATTTCGGAGGATTTAAAAAAAAAAGGTGAAAATAGCGGAAAAGCGACAGGCTATAGTCCATCGTCTCGGAGCGCATGCTATAGGGTGCCATTTTTCACGATTTCGGAGGATTAAAAAAAAAGGTGAAAATCGCGGAAAAGCGACAGGCTATAGTCCATCGTCTCGGAGCGCATGCTATAGGGTGCCATTTTTCACGATTTCGGAGGATTTAAAAAAAAGGTGAAAATCGCGGAAAAGCGACAGGCTATAGTCCATCGTCTCAGAGCGCATGCTATAGGGTGCCATTTTTCACGATTTCGGGTGATTAAAAAAAAAAGGTGAAAATCGCGGAAAAGCGACAGGCTATAGTCCATCGTCTCGGAGCGCATGCTATAGGGTGCCATTTTTCACGATTTCGGAGGATTTAAAAAAAAAGGTGAAAATCGCGGAAAAGCGACAGGCTATAGTCCATCGTCTCGGAGCGCATGTTATAGGGTGCCATTTTTCACGATTTCGGAGGATTTAAAAAAGGTGAAAATCGCGGAAAAGCGACAGGCTATAGTCCATCGTCTCGGAGCGCATGCTATAGGGTGCCATTTTTCACGATTTCAGAGGATTTTAAAAAAAAGGTGAAAATCGCGGAAAAGCGACAGGCTATAGTCCATCGTCTCGGAGCGCATGCTATAGGGTGCCATTTTTCACGATTTCGGAGGATTAAAAAAAAAGGTGAATATCGCGGAAAAGCGACAGGCTATAGTCCATCGTCTCGGAGCGCATGCTATAGGGTGCCATTTTTCACGATTTCGGAGGATTTAAAAGAAAGTTGAAAATCGCGGAAAAGCGACAGGGTATAGTCCATCGTCTCGGAGCGCATGCTATAGGGTGCCCTTTTTCACGATTTCGGAGGATTAAAAAAAAAGGTGAAAATCGCGGAAAAGCGACAGGCTATAGTCCATCGTCTCGGAGTGCATGCTATAGGGTGCCATTTTTCACGATTTCGGAGGATTTAAAAAAAAGGTGAAAATCGCGGAAAAGCGACAGGCTATAGTCCATCGTCTCGGAGCGCATGCTATAGGGTAACATTTTTCACGATTTCGGAGGATTTAAAAAAGGTGAAAATCGCGGAAAAGCGACAGGCTATAGTCCATCGTCTCGGAGTGCATGCTATAGGGTGCCATTTTTCACGATTTCGGGGGATTAAAAAAAAAAAGTTGAAAATCGCGGAAAAGCGACAGGCTATAGTCCATCGTCTCGGAGCGCATGCTATAGGGTGCCATTTTTCACGATTTCGGAGGATTAAAAAAAAAGGTGAAAATCGCGGAAAAGCAACAGGCTATAGTCCATCGTCTCAGAGCGCATGCTATAGGGTGCCATTTTTCACGATTTCGGAGGATTTAAAAAAGGTGAAAATCGCGGAAAAGCGACAGGCTATAGTCCATCGTCTCGGAGCGCATGTTATAGGGTAAAAATTTTCAAGATTTCGGAGGATTTAAAAAAAAAAGGTGAAAATCGCGGAAAAGCGACAGGCTATAGTCCATCGTCTTGGAGTGCATGCTATAGGGTGCCATTTTTCACGATTTCGGGTGATTAAAAAAAAAAGGTGAAAATCGCGGAAAAGCGACAGGCTATAGTCCATCGTCTCGGAGCGCATGCTATAGGGTGCCATTTTTCACGATTTCGGAGGATTAAAACAAAAGGTGAAAATCGCGGAAAAGCGACAGGCTATAGTCCATCGTCTCGGAGCGCATGCTATAGGGTGTCATTTTTCACGATTTCGGAGGATTTAAAAGAAAGTTGAAAATCGCGGAAAAGCGACAGGCTATAGTCCATCGTCTCGGAGCGCATGCTATAGGGGGCCATTTTTCACGATTTCGGAGGATTAAAAAAAAAGGTGAAAATCGCGGAAAAGCGACAGGCTATAGTCCATCGTCTCGGAGCGCATGCTATAGGGTGCCATTTTTCACGATTTCGGAGGATTTCAAAAAAAGGTGAAAATCGCGGAAAAGCGACAGGCTATAGTCCATCGTCTCGGAGCGCATGCTATAGGGTGCCATTTTTCACGATTTCGGAGGATTAAAAAAAAAGGTGAAAATCGCGGAAAAGCGACAGGCTATAGTCCATCGTCTCGGAGCGCATGCTATAGGGTGCCATTTTTCACGATTTCGGAGGATTTTAAAAAAAGGTGAAAATCGCGGAAAAGCGACAGGCTATAGTCCATCGTCTCGGAGAGCATGCTATAGGGTGCCATTTTTCACGATTTCTGAGGATTTAAAAAAAAAAGGTGAAAATCGCGGAAAAGCGACAGGCTATAGTCCATCGTCTCGGAGCGCATGCTATAGGGTGCCATTTTTCACGATTTCGGAGGATTAAAAAAAAGGTGAAAATCGCGGAAAAGCGACAGGCTATAGTCCATCGTCTCGGAGCGCATGCTATAGGGTGCCATTTTTCACGATTTTGGAGGATTTGAAAGAAAGTTGAAAATCGCGGAAAAGCGACAGGCTATAGTCCATCGTCTCGGAGCGCATGCTATAGGGTGCCATTTTTCACGATTTCGGAGGATTTTAAAAAAAGTTGAAAATCGCGGAAAAGCGACAGGCTATAGTCCATCGTCTCGGAGCGCATGCTATAGGGTGCCATTTTTCATGATTTCGGAGGATTTAAAAAAAAAGGTGAAAATCGCGGAAAAGCGACAGGCTATAGTCCATCGTCTCGGAGCGCATGCTATAGGGTGCCATTTTTCACGATTTCGGAGGATTTAAAAAAAAGGTGAAAATCGCGGGAAAAGCGACAGGCTATAGTCCATCGTCTCGGAGCGCATGCTATAGAGTGCCATTTTTCACGATTTTGGAGGATTTGAAAGAAAGTTGAAAATCGCGGAAAAGCGACAGGCTATAGTCCATCGTCTCGGAGCGCATGCTATAGGGTGCCATTTTTCACGATTTCGGAGGATTAGAAAAAAAGGTGAAAATCGCGGAAAAGCGACAGGCTATAGTCCATCGTCTCGGAGCGCATGCTATAGGGTGCCATTTTTCATGATTTCGGAGGATTTAAAAAAAAGGTGAAAATCGCGGAAAAGCGACAGGCTATAGTCCATCGTCTCGGAGCGCATGCTATAGGGTGCCATTTTTCATGATTTCGGAGGATTTAAAAAAAAAGGTGAAAATCGCGGAAAAGCGACAGGCTATAGTCCATCGTCTCGGAGCGCATGCTATAGGGTGCCATTTTTCACGATTTCGGAGGATTAAAAAAAAAAGGTGAAAATCGCGGAAAAGCGACAGGCTATAGTCCATCGTCTCGGAGCGCATGCTATAGGGTGCCATTTTTCACGATTTTGGAGGATTTGAAAGAAAGTTGAAAATCGCGGAAAAGCGACAGGCTATATATAGTCCATCGTCTCGGAGCGCATGCTATAGGGTGCCATTTTTCACGATTTCGGAGGATTTTTAAAAAAGTTGAAAATCGCGGAAAAGCGACAGGCTATAGTCCATCGTCTCGGAGCGCATGCTATAGGGTGCCATTTTTCATGATTTCGGAGGATTTAAAAAAAAGGTGAAAATCGCGGAAAAGCGACAGGCTATAGTCCATCGTCTCGGAGCGCATGCTATAGGGTGCCATTTTTCACGATTTCGGAGGATTTAAAAAAAAAAGGTGAAAATCGCGGAAAAGCGACAGGCTATAGTCCATCGTCTCGGAGCGCATGCTATAGGGTGCCATTTTTCACGATTTCGGAGGATTTAAAAAAAAAGGTGAAAATCGCGGAAAAGCGACAGGCTATAGTCCATCGTCTCGGAGCACATGCTATAGGCCTAGGGTAAAAATTTTCACGATTTCGGAGGTTTTAAAAAAAAAGGTGAAAATCGCGGAAAAGCGACAGGCTATAGTCCATCGTCTCGGAGCGCATGTTATAGGGTGCCATTTTTCACGATTTCGGAGGATTTAAAAAAAAAAGGTGAAAATCGCGGAAAAGCGACAGGCTATAGTCCATCGTCTCGGAGAGCATGCTATAGGGTGCCATTTTTCACGATTTCGGAGGATTTAAAAAAAAAAGGTGAAAATCGCGGAAAAGCGACAGGCTATAGTCCATCGTCTCGGAGAGCATGCTATTCAGTATTTTAGCTGTGACGTGAGCGCCCCCTCCAGAGATAATTCCGGGTCCTACTTTTGTGTCGCTTTTGTGTCCCCATAGAGTTATACTGTGACGCTCCGTCGGACTAAATCTGAGACGAAAGATTAAAAAAAAAAGGTGAAAATCGCGGAAAAGCGACAGGCTATAGTCCATCGTCTCGGAGCGCATGCTATAGGGTGTCATTTTTCACGATTTCGGAGGATTTAAAAGAAAGTTGAAAATCGCGGAAAAGCGACAGGCTATAGTCCATCGTCTCGGAGCGCATGCTATAGGGGGCCATTTTTCACGATTTCGGAGGATTAAAAAAAAAGGTGAAAATCGCGGAAAAGCGACAGGCTATAGTCCATCGTCTCGGAGCGCATGCTATAGGGTGCCATTTTTCACGATTTCGGAGGATTTCAAAAAAAGGTGAAAATCGCGGAAAAGCGACAGGCTATAGTCCATCGTCTCGGAGCGCATGCTATAGGGTGCCATTTTTCACGATTTCGGAGGATTAAAAAAAAAGGTGAAAATCGCGGAAAAGCGACAGGCTATAGTCCATCGTCTCGGAGCGCATGCTATAGGGTGCCATTTTTCACGATTTCGGAGGATTTTAAAAAAAGGTGAAAATCGCGGAAAAGCGACAGGCTATAGTCCATCGTCTCGGAGAGCATGCTATAGGGTGCCATTTTTCACGATTTCTGAGGATTTAAAAAAAAAAGGTGAAAATCGCGGAAAAGCGACAGGCTATAGTCCATCGTCTCGGAGCGCATGCTATAGGGTGCCATTTTTCACGATTTCGGAGGATTAAAAAAAAGGTGAAAATCGCGGAAAAGCGACAGGCTATAGTCCATCGTCTCGGAGCGCATGCTATAGGGTGCCATTTTTCACGATTTTGGAGGATTTGAAAGAAAGTTGAAAATCGCGGAAAAGCGACAGGCTATAGTCCATCGTCTCGGAGCGCATGCTATAGGGTGCCATTTTTCACGATTTCGGAGGATTTTAAAAAAAGTTGAAAATCGCGGAAAAGCGACAGGCTATAGTCCATCGTCTCGGAGCGCATGCTATAGGGTGCCATTTTTCATGATTTCGGAGGATTTAAAAAAAAAGGTGAAAATCGCGGAAAAGCGACAGGCTATAGTCCATCGTCTCGGAGCGCATGCTATAGGGTGCCATTTTTCACGATTTCGGAGGATTTAAAAAAAAGGTGAAAATCGCGGGAAAAGCGACAGGCTATAGTCCATCGTCTCGGAGCGCATGCTATAGAGTGCCATTTTTCACGATTTTGGAGGATTTGAAAGAAAGTTGAAAATCGCGGAAAAGCGACAGGCTATAGTCCATCGTCTCGGAGCGCATGCTATAGGGTGCCATTTTTAACGATTTCGGAGGATTAGAAAAAAAGGTGAAAATCGCGGAAAAGCGACAGGCTATAGTCCATCGTCTCGGAGCGCATGCTATAGGGTGCCATTTTTCACGATTTCGGAGGATTTTAAAAAAAAGTTGAAAATCGCGGAAAAGCGACAGGCTATAGTCCATCGTCTCGGAGCGCATGCTATAGGGTGCCATTTTTCATGATTTCGGAGGATTTAAAAAAAAGGTGAAAATCGCGGAAAAGCGACAGGCTATAGTCCATCGTCTCGGAGCGCATGCTATAGGGTGCCATTTTTCATGATTTCGGAGGATTTAAAAAAAAAGGTGAAAATCGCGGAAAAGCGACAGGCTATAGTCCATCGTCTCGGAGCGCATGCTATAGGGTGCCATTTTTCACGATTTCGGAGGATTTAAAAAAAAAGGTGAAAATCGCGGAAAAGCGACAGGCTATAGTCCATCGTCTCGGAGCGCATGCTATAGGGTGCCATTTTTCACGATTTTGGAGGATTTGAAAGAAAGTTGAAAATCGCGGAAAAGCGACAGGCTATATATAGTCCATCGTCTCGGAGCGCATGCTATAGGGTGCCATTTTTCACGATTTCGGAGGATTAAAAAAAAGGTGAAAATCGCGGAAAAGCGACAGGCTATAGTCCATCGTCTCGGAGCGCATGCTATAGGGTGCCATTTTTCACGATTTCGGAGGATTTTTAAAAAAGTTGAAAATCGCGGAAAAGCGACAGGCTATAGTCCATCGTCTCGGAGCGCATGCTATAGGGTGCCATTTTTCATGATTTCGGAGGATTTAAAAAAAAGGTGAAAATCGCGGAAAAGCGACAGGCTATAGTCCATCGTCTCGGAGCGCATGCTATAGGGTGCCATTTTTCACGATTTCGGAGGATTTAAAAAAAAAGGTGAAAATCGCGGAAAAGCGACAGGCTATAGTCCATCGTCTCGGAGCACATGCTATAGGCCTAGGGTAAAATTTTTCACGATTTCGGAGGTTTTAAAAAAAAAAGGTGAAAATCGCGGAAAAGCGACAGGCTATAGTCCATCGTCTCGGAGCGCATGTTATAGGGTGCCATTTTTCACGATTTCGGAGGATTTAAAAAAAAAAGGTGAAAATCGCGGAAAAGCGACAGGCTATAGTCCATCGTCTCGGAGAGCATGCTATAGGGTGCCATTTTTCACGATTTCGGAGGATTTAAAAAAAAAAGGTGAAAATCGCGGAAAAGCGACAGGCTATAGTCCATCGTCTCGGAGAGCATGCTATTCAGTATTTTAGCTGTGACGTGAGCGCCCCCTCCAGAGATAATTCCGGGTCCTACTTTTGTGTCGCTTTTGTGTCCCCATAGAGTTATACTGTGACGCTCCGTCGGACTAAATCTGAGACGAAAGATTAAAAAAAAAAGGTGAAAATCGCGGAAAAGCGACAGGCTATAGTCCATCGTCTCGGAGCGCATGCTATAGGGTGCCATTTTTCACGATTTTGGAGGAGTTGAAAGAAAGTTGAAAATCGCGGAAAAGCGACAGGCTATAGTCCATCGTCTCGGAGCGCATGCTATAGGGTGCCATTTTTCACGATTTCGGAGGATTAAAAAAAAAGGTGAAAATCGCGGAAAAGCGACAGGCTATAGTCCATCGTCTCGGAGCGCATGCTATAGGGTGCCATTTTTCATGATTTCGGAGGATTAAAAAAAAAAAGGTGAAAATCGCGGAAAAGCGACAGGCTATAGTCCATCGTCTCGGAGCGCATGCTATAGGGTGCCATTTTTCACGATTTCGGAGGATTTAAAAAAAAGGTGAAAATCGCGGAAAAGCGACAGGCTATAGTCCATCGTCTCGGAGCGCATGCTATAGAGTGCCATTTTTCACGATTTTGGAGGATTTGAAAGAAAGTTGAAAATCGCGGAAAAGCGACAGGCTATAGTCCATCGTCTCGGAGTGCATGCTATAGGGTGCCATTTTTCACGATTTCGGGGGATTAAAAAAAAAAAGTTGAAAATCGCGGAAAAGCGACAGGCTATAGTCCATCGTCTCGGAGCGCATGCTATAGGGTGCCATTTTTCACGATTTCGGAGGATTAAAAAAAAAGGTGAAAATCGCGGAAAAGCAACAGGCTATAGTCCATCGTCTCAGAGCGCATGCTATAGGGTGCCATTTTTCACGATTTCGGAGGATTTAAAAAAGGTGAAAATCGCGGAAAAGCGACAGGCTATAGTCCATCGTCTCGGAGCGCATGTTATAGGGTAAAATTTTTCAAGATTTCGGAGGATTTAAAAAAAAAAGGTGAAAATCGCGGAAAAGCGACAGGCTATAGTCCATCGTCTTGGAGTGCATGCTATAGGGTGCCATTTTTCACGATTTCGGGTGATTAAAAAAAAAAGGTGAAAATCGCGGAAAAGCGACAGGCTATAGTCCATCGTCTCGGAGCGCATGCTATAGGGTGCCATTTTTCACGATTTCGGAGGATTAAAACAAAAGGTGAAAATCGCGGAAAAGCGACAGGCTATAGTCCATCGTCTCGGAGCGCATGCTATAGGGTGTCATTTTTCACGATTTCGGAGGATTTAAAAGAAAGTTGAAAATCGCGGAAAAGCGACAGGCTATAGTCCATCGTCTCGGAGCGCATGCTATAGGGGGCCATTTTTCACGATTTCGGAGGATTAAAAAAAAAGGTGAAAATCGCGGAAAAGCGACAGGCTATAGTCCATCGTCTCGGAGCGCATGCTATAGGGTGCCATTTTTCACGATTTCGGAGGATTTCAAAAAAAGGTGAAAATCGCGGAAAAGCGACAGGCTATAGTCCATCGTCTCGGAGCGCATGCTATAGGGTGCCATTTTTCACGATTTCGGAGGATTAAAAAAAAAGGTGAAAATCGCGGAAAAGCGACAGGCTATAGTCCATCGTCTCGGAGCGCATGCTATAGGGTGCCATTTTTCACGATTTCGGAGGATTTTAAAAAAAGGTGAAAATCGCGGAAAAGCGACAGGCTATAGTCCATCGTCTCGGAGAGCATGCTATAGGGTGCCATTTTTCACGATTTCTGAGGATTTAAAAAAAAAAGGTGAAAATCGCGGAAAAGCGACAGGCTATAGTCCATCGTCTCGGAGCGCATGCTATAGGGTGCCATTTTTCACGATTTCGGAGGATTAAAAAAAAGGTGAAAATCGCGGAAAAGCGACAGGCTATAGTCCATCGTCTCGGAGCGCATGCTATAGGGTGCCATTTTTCATGATTTCGGAGGATTTAAAAAAAAAGGTGAAAATCGCGGAAAAGCGACAGGCTATAGTCCATCGTCTCGGAGCACATGCTATAGGGTAAAATTTTTCACGATTTCGGAGGATTTAAAAAAAAAGGTGAAAATCGCGGAAAAGCGACAGGCTATAGTCCATCGTCTCGGAGCGCATGCTATAGGGTGCCATTTTTCACGATTTCTGAGGATTTAAAAAAAAAAGGTGAAAATCGCGGAAAAGCGACAGGCTATAGTCCATCGTCTCGGAGCGCATGCTATAGGGTGCCATTTTTCACGATTTCGGAGGATTAAAAAAAAGGTGAAAATCGCGGAAAAGCGACAGGCTATAGTCCATCGTCTCGGAGCGCATGCTATAGGGTGCCATTTTTCATGATTTCGGAGGATTTAAAAAAAAAGGTGAAAATCGCGGAAAAGCGACAGGCTATAGTCCATCGTCTCGGAGCGCATGCTATAGGGTGCCATTTTTCATGATTTCGGAGGATTAAAAAAAAAAAGGTGAAAATCGCGGAAAAGCGACAGGCTATAGTCCATCGTCTCGGAGCGCATGCTATAGGGTGCCATTTTTCACGATTTCGGAGGATTTTAAAAAAAAGGTGAAAATCGCGGAAAAGCGACAGGCTATAGTCCATCGTCTCGGAGCACATGCTATAGGGTAAAAATGTTCACGATTGGAGGATTTTTAAAAAAGTTGAAAATCGCGGAAAAGCGACAGGCTATAGTCCATCGTCTCGGAGCGCATGCTATAGGGTGCCATTTTTCATGATTTCGGAGGATTTAAAAAAAAAGGTGAAAATCGCGGAAAAGCGACAGGCTATAGTCCATCGTCTCGGAGCGCATGCTATAGGGTGCCATTTTTCACGATTTCGGAGGATTAAAAAAAAAGGTGAAAATCGCGGAAAAGCGACAGGCTATAGTCCATCGTCTCGGAGCGCATGCTATAGGGTGCCATTTTTCACGATTTCGGAGGATTTTAAAAAAAGTTGAAAATCGCGGAAAAGCGACAGGCTATAGTCCATCGTCTCGGAGCGCATGCTATAAGGTGCCATTTTTCATGATTTCGGAGGATTTAAAAAAAAAGGTGAAAATCAAGGAAAAGCGACAGGCTATAGTCCATCGTCTCGGAGCGCATGCTATAGGGTGCCATTTTTCACGATTTCGGAGGATTTAAAAAAAAAGGTGAAAATCGCGGAAAAGCGACAGGCTATAGTCCATCGTCTCGGAGCACATGCTATAGGGTAAAATTTTTCACGATTTCGGAGGATTTAAAAAAAAAGGTGAAAATCGCGGAAAAGCGACAGGCTATAGTCCATCGTCTCGGAGCGCATGTTATAGGGTGCCATTTTTCACGATTTCGGAGGATTTAAAAAAAAGGTGAAAATCGCGGAAAAGCGACAGGCTATAGTCCATCGTCTCGGAGAGCATGCTATAGGGTGCCATTTTTCACGATTTCGGAGGATTTAAAAAAAAAAGGTGAAAATAGCGGAAAAGCGACAGGCTATAGTCCATCGTCTCGGAGCGCATGCTATAGGGTGCCATTTTTCACGATTTCGGAGGATTAAAAAAAAAAGGTGAAAATCGCGGAAAAGCGACAGGCTATAGTCCATCGTCTCGGAGCGCATGCTATAGGGTGCCATTTTTCACGATTTCGGAGGATTTAAAAAAAAGGTGAAAATCGCGGAAAAGCGACAGGCTATAGTCCATCGTCTCAGAGCGCATGCTATAGGGTGCCATTTTTCACGATTTCGGGTGATTAAAAAAAAAAGGTGAAAATCGCGGAAAAGCGACAGGCTATAGTCCATCGTCTCGGAGCGCATGCTATAGGGTGCCATTTTTCACGATTTCGGAGGATTTAAAAAAAAAGGTGAAAATCGCGGAAAAGCGACAGGCTATAGTCCATCGTCTCGGAGCGCATGTTATAGGGTGCCATTTTTCACGATTTCGGAGGATTTAAAAAAGGTGAAAATCGCGGAAAAGCGACAGGCTATAGTCCATCGTCTCGGAGTGCATGCTATAGGGTGCCATTTTTCACGATTTCGGGGGATTAAAAAAAAAAAGTTGAAAATCGCGGAAAAGCGACAGGCTATAGTCCATCGTCTCGGAGCGCATGCTATAGGGTGCCATTTTTCACGATTTCGGAGGATTAAAAAAAAAGGTGAAAATCGCGGAAAAGCAACAGGCTATAGTCCATCGTCTCAGAGCGCATGCTATAGGGTGCCATTTTTCACGATTTCGGAGGATTTAAAAAAGGTGAAAATCGCGGAAAAGCGACAGGCTATAGTCCATCGTCTCGGAGCGCATGTTATAGGGTAAAATTTTTCAAGATTTCGGAGGATTTAAAAAAAAAAGGTGAAAATCGCGGAAAAGCGACAGGCTATAGTCCATCGTCTTGGAGTGCATGCTATAGGGTGCCATTTTTCACGATTTCGGGTGATTAAAAAAAAAAGGTGAAAATCGCGGAAAAGCGACAGGCTATAGTCCATCGTCTCGGAGCGCATGCTATAGGGTGCCATTTTTCACGATTTCGGAGGATTAAAACAAAAGGTGAAAATCGCGGAAAAGCGACAGGCTATAGTCCATCGTCTCGGAGCGCATGCTATAGGGTGTCATTTTTCACGATTTCGGAGGATTTAAAAGAAAGTTGAAAATCGCGGAAAAGCGACAGGCTATAGTCCATCGTCTCGGAGCGCATGCTATAGGGGGCCATTTTTCACGATTTCGGAGGATTAAAAAAAAAGGTGAAAATCGCGGAAAAGCGACAGGCTATAGTCCATCGTCTCGGAGCGCATGCTATAGGGTGCCATTTTTCACGATTTCGGAGGATTTCAAAAAAAGGTGAAAATCGCGGAAAAGCGACAGGCTATAGTCCATCGTCTCGGAGCGCATGCTATAGGGTGCCATTTTTCACGATTTCGGAGGATTTTAAAAAAAGGTGAAAATCGCGGAAAAGCGACAGGCTATAGTCCATCGTCTCGGAGAGCATGCTATAGGGTGCCATTTTTCACGATTTCTGAGGATTTAAAAAAAAAAGGTGAAAATCGCGGAAAAGCGACAGGCTATAGTCCATCGTCTCGGAGCGCATGCTATAGGGTGCCATTTTTCACGATTTCGGAGGATTAAAAAAAAGGTGAAAATCGCGGAAAAGCGACAGGCTATAGTCCATCGTCTCGGAGCGCATGCTATAGGGTGCCATTTTTCATGATTTCGGAGGATTTAAAAAAAAAGGTGAAAATCGCGGAAAAGCGACAGGCTATAGTCCATCGTCTCGGAGCGCATGCTATAGGGTGCCATTTTTCATGATTTCGGAGGATTAAAAAAAAAAAGGTGAAAATCGCGGAAAAGCGACAGGCTATAGTCCATCGTCTCGGAGCGCATGCTATAGGGTGCCATTTTTCACGATTTCGGAGGATTTAAAAAAAAAGGTGAAAATCGCGGAAAAGCGACAGGCTATAGTCCATCGTCTCGGAGCACATGCTATAGGGTAAAATTTTTCACGATTTCGGAGGATTTAAAAAAAAAGGTGAAAATCGCGGAAAAGCGACAGGCTATAGTCCATCGTCTCGGAGCGCATGTTATAGGGTGCCATTTTTCACGATTTCGGAGGATTTAAAAAAAAGGTGAAAATCGCGGAAAAGCGACAGGCTATAGTCCATCGTCTCGGAGAGCATGCTATAGGGTGCCATTTTTCACGATTTCGGAGGATTTAAAAAAAAAAGGTGAAAATAGCGGAAAAGCGACAGGCTATAGTCCATCGTCTCGGAGCGCATGCTATAGGGTGCCATTTTTCACGATTTCGGAGGATTAAAAAAAAAGGTGAAAATCGCGGAAAAGCGACAGGCTATAGTCCATCGTCTCGGAGCGCATGCTATAGGGTGCCATTTTTCACGATTTCGGAGGATTTAAAAAAAAGGTGAAAATCGCGGAAAAGCGACAGGCTATAGTCCATCGTCTCAGAGCGCATGCTATAGGGTGCCATTTTTCACGATTTCGGGTGATTAAAAAAAAAAGGTGAAAATCGCGGAAAAGCGACAGGCTATAGTCCATCGTCTCGGAGCGCATGCTATAGGGTGCCATTTTTCACGATTTCGGAGGATTTAAAAAAAAAGGTGAAAATCGCGGAAAAGCGACAGGCTATAGTCCATCGTCTCGGAGCGCATGTTATAGGGTGCCATTTTTCACGATTTCGGAGGATTTAAAAAAGGTGAAAATCGCGGAAAAGCGACAGGCTATAGTCCATCGTCTCGGAGCGCATGCTATAGGGTGCCATTTTTCACGATTTCAGAGGATTTTAAAAAAAAGGTGAAAATCGCGGAAAAGCGACAGGCTATAGTCCATCGTCTCGGAGTGCATGCTATAGGGTGCCATTTTTCACGATTTCGGGTGATTAAAAAAAAAAGTGAAAATCGCGGAAAAGCGACAGGCTATAGTCCATCGTCTCGGAGCGCATGCTATAGGGTGCCATTTTTCACGATTTCGGAGGATTAAAAAAAAAGGTGAATATCGCGGAAAAGCGACAGGCTATAGTCCATCGTCTCGGAGCGCATGCTATAGGGTGCCATTTTTCACGATTTCGGAGGATTTAAAAGAAAGTTGAAAATCGCGGAAAAGCGACAGGGTATAGTCCATCGTCTCGGAGCGCATGCTATAGGGTGCCCTTTTTCACGATTTCGGAGGATTAAAAAAAAAGGTGAAAATCGCGGAAAAGCGACAGGCTATAGTCCATCGTCTCGGAGTGCATGCTATAGGGTGCCATTTTTCACGATTTCGGAGGATTTAAAAAAAAGGTGAAAATCGCGGAAAAGCGACAGGCTATAGTCCATCGTCTCGGAGCGCATGCTATAGGGTAACATTTTTCACGATTTCGGAGGATTTAAAAAAGGTGAAAATCGCGGAAAAGCGACAGGCTATAGTCCATCGTCTCGGAGTGCATGCTATAGGGTGCCATTTTTCACGATTTCGGGGGATTAAAAAAAAAAAGTTGAAAATCGCGGAAAAGCGACAGGCTATAGTCCATCGTCTCGGAGCGCATGCTATAGGGTGCCATTTTTCACGATTTCGGAGGATTAAAAAAAAAGGTGAAAATCGCGGAAAAGCAACAGGCTATAGTCCATCGTCTCAGAGCGCATGCTATAGGGTGCCATTTTTCACGATTTCGGAGGATTTAAAAAAGGTGAAAATCGCGGAAAAGCGACAGGCTATAGTCCATCGTCTCGGAGCGCATGTTATAGGGTAAAAATTTTCAAGATTTCGGAGGATTTAAAAAAAAAAAGGTGAAAATCGCGGAAAAGCGACAGGCTATAGTCCATCGTCTTGGAGTGCATGCTATAGGGTGCCATTTTTCACGATTTCGGGTGATTAAAAAAAAAAGGTGAAAATCGCGGAAAAGCGACAGGCTATAGTCCATCGTCTCGGAGCGCATGCTATAGGGTGCCATTTTTCACGATTTCGGAGGATTAAAACAAAAGGTGAAAATCGCGGAAAAGCGACAGGCTATAGTCCATCGTCTCGGAGCGCATGCTATAGGGTGTCATTTTTCACGATTTCGGAGGATTTAAAAGAAAGTTGAAAATCGCGGAAAAGCGACAGGCTATAGTCCATCGTCTCGGAGCGCATGCTATAGGGGGCCATTTTTCACGATTTCGGAGGATTAAAAAAAAAGGTGAAAATCGCGGAAAAGCGACAGGCTATAGTCCATCGTCTCGGAGCGCATGCTATAGGGTGCCATTTTTCACGATTTCGGAGGATTTCAAAAAAAGGTGAAAATCGCGGAAAAGCGACAGGCTATAGTCCATCGTCTCGGAGCGCATGCTATAGGGTGCCATTTTTCACGATTTCGGAGGATTAAAAAAAAAGGTGAAAATCGCGGAAAAGCGACAGGCTATAGTCCATCGTCTCGGAGCGCATGCTATAGGGTGCCATTTTTCACGATTTCGGAGGATTTAAAAAAAAGGTGAAAATCGCGGAAAAGCGACAGGCTATAGTCCATCGTCTCGGAGAGCATGCTATAGGGTGCCATTTTTCACGATTTCTGAGGATTTAAAAAAAAAAGGTGAAAATCGCGGAAAAGCGACAGGCTATAGTCCATCGTCTCGGAGCGCATGCTATAGGGTGCCATTTTTCACGATTTCGGAGGATTAAAAAAAAGGTGAAAATCGCGGAAAAGCGACAGGCTATAGTCCATCGTCTCGGAGCGCATGCTATAGGGTGCCATTTTTCATGATTTTGGAGGATTTGAAAGAAAGTTGAAAATCGCGGAAAAGCGACAGGCTATAGTCCATCGTCTCGGAGCGCATGCTATAGGGTGCCATTTTTCACGATTTCGGAGGATTTTAAAAAAAGTTGAAAATCGCGGAAAAGCGACAGGCTATAGTCCATCGTCTCGGAGCGCATGCTATAGGGTGCCATTTTTCATGATTTCGGAGGATTTAAAAAAAAAGGTGAAAATCGCGGAAAAGCGACAGGCTATAGTCCATCGTCTCGGAGCGCATGCTATAGGGTGCCATTTTTCACGATTTCGGAGGATTTAAAAAAAAGGTGAAAATCGCGGGAAAAGCGACAGGCTATAGTCCATCGTCTCGGAGCGCATGCTATAGAGTGCCATTTTTCACGATTTTGGAGGATTTGAAAGAAAGTTGAAAATCGCGGAAAAGCGACAGGCTATAGTCCATCGTCTCGGAGCGCATGCTATAGGGTGCCATTTTTCACGATTTCGGAGGATTAGAAAAAAAGGTGAAAATCGCGGAAAAGCGACAGGCTATAGTCCATCGTCTCGGAGCGCATGCTATAGGGTGCCATTTTTCATGATTTCGGAGGATTTAAAAAAAAGGTGAAAATCGCGGAAAAGCGACAGGCTATAGTCCATCGTCTCGGAGCGCATGCTATAGGGTGCCATTTTTCATGATTTCGGAGGATTTAAAAAAAAAGGTGAAAATCGCGGAAAAGCGACAGGCTATAGTCCATCGTCTCGGAGCGCATGCTATAGGGTGCCATTTTTCACGATTTCGGAGGATTTAAAAAAAAAGGTGAAATCGCGGAAAAGCGACAGGCTATAGTCCATCGTCTCGGAGCGCATGCTATAGGGTGCCATTTTTCACGATTTTGGAGGATTTGAAAGAAAGTTGAAAATCGCGGAAAAGCGACAGGCTATATATAGTCCATCGTCTCGGAGCGCATGCTATAGGGTGCCATTTTTCACGATTTCGGAGGATTAAAAAAAAGGTGAAAATCGCGGAAAAGCGACAGGCTATAGTCCATCGTCTCGGAGCGCATGCTATAGGGGGCCATTTTTCACGATTTCGGAGGATTAAAAAAAAAGGTGAAAATCGCGGAAAAGCGACAGGCTATAGTCCATCGTCTCGGAGCGCATGCTATAGGGTGCCATTTTTCACGATTTCGGAGGATTTCAAAAAAAGGTGAAAATCGCGGAAAAGCGACAGGCTATAGTCCATCGTCTCGGAGCGCATGCTATAGGGTGCCATTTTTCACGATTTCGGAGGATTAAAAAAAAAGGTGAAAATCGCGGAAAAGCGACAGGCTATAGTCCATCGTCTCGGAGCGCATGCTATAGGGTGCCATTTTTCACGATTTCGGAGGATTTTAAAAAAAGGTGAAAATCGCGGAAAAGCGACAGGCTATAGTCCATCGTCTCGGAGAGCATGCTATAGGGTGCCATTTTTCACGATTTCTGAGGATTTAAAAAAAAAAGGTGAAAATCGCGGAAAAGCGACAGGCTATAGTCCATCGTCTCGGAGCGCATGCTATAGGGTGCCATTTTTCACGATTTCGGAGGATTAAAAAAAAGGTGAAAATCGCGGAAAAGCGACAGGCTATAGTCCATCGTCTCGGAGCGCATGCTATAGGGTGCCATTTTTCATGATTTTGGAGGATTTGAAAGAAAGTTGAAAATCGCGGAAAAGCGACAGGCTATAGTCCATCGTCTCGGAGCGCATGCTATAGGGTGCCATTTTTCACGATTTCGGAGGATTTTTAAAAAAGTTGAAAATCGCGGAAAAGCGACAGGCTATAGTCCATCGTCTCGGAGCGCATGCTATAGGGTGCCATTTTTCATGATTTCGGAGGATTTAAAAAAAAAGGTGAAAATCGCGGAAAAGCGACAGGCTATAGTCCATCGTCTCGGAGCGCATGCTATAGGGTGCCATTTTTCACGATTTCGGAGGATTTAAAAAAAAGGTGAAAATCGCGGGAAAAGCGACAGGCTATAGTCCATCGTCTCGGAGCGCATGCTATAGAGTGCCATTTTTCACGATTTTGGAGGATTTGAAAGAAAGTTGAAAATCGCGGAAAAGCGACAGGCTATAGTCCATCGTCTCGGAGCGCATGCTATAGGGTGCCATTTTTCACGATTTCGGAGGATTAGAAAAAAAGGTGAAAATCGCGGAAAAGCGACAGGCTATAGTCCATCGTCTCGGAGCGCATGCTATAGGGTGCCATTTTTCATGATTTCGGAGGATTTAAAAAAAAGGTGAAAATCGCGGAAAAGCGACAGGCTATAGTCCATCGTCTCGGAGCGCATGCTATAGGGTGCCATTTTTCATGATTTCGGAGGATTTAAAAAAAAAGGTGAAAATCGCGGAAAAGCGACAGGCTATAGTCCATCGTCTCGGAGCGCATGCTATAGGGTGCCATTTTTCACGATTTCGGAGGATTTAAAAAAAAAGGTGAAAATCGCGGAAAAGCGACAGGCTATAGTCCATCGTCTCGGAGCGCATGCTATAGGGTGCCATTTTTCACGATTTTGGAGGATTTGAAAGAAAGTTGAAAATCGCGGAAAAGCGACAGGCTATATATAGTCCATCGTCTCGGAGCGCATGCTATAGGGTGCCATTTTTCACGATTTCGGAGGATTAAAAAAAAGGTGAAAATCGCGGAAAAGCGACAGGCTATAGTCCATCGTCTCGGAGCGCATGCTATAGGGTGCCATTTTTCACGATTTCGGAGGATTTTTAAAAAAGTTGAAAATCGCGGAAAAGCGACAGGCTATAGTCCATCGTCTCGGAGCGCATGCTATAGGGTGCCATTTTTCATGATTTCGGAGGATTTAAAAAAAAGGTGAAAATCGCGGAAAAGCGACAGGCTATAGTCCATCGTCTCGGAGCGCATGCTATAGGGTGCCATTTTTCACGATTTCGGAGGATTTAAAAAAAAAAGGTGAAAATCGCGGAAAAGCGACAGGCTATAGTCCATCGTCTCGGAGCGCATGCTATAGGGTGCCATTTTTCACGATTTCGGAGGATTTAAAAAAAAAGGTGAAAATCGCGGAAAAGCGACAGGCTATAGTCCATCGTCTCGGAGCACATGCTATAGGCCTAGGGTAAAAATGTTCACGATTTCGGAGGTTTTAAAAAAAAAGGTGAAAATCGCGGAAAAGCGACAGGCTATAGTCCATCGTCTCGGAGCGCATGTTATAGGGTGCCATTTTTCACGATTTCGGAGGATTTAAAAAAAAAAGGTGAAAATCGCGGAAAAGCGACAGGCTATAGTCCATCGTCTCGGAGAGCATGCTATAGGGTGCCATTTTTCACGATTTCGGAGGATTTAAAAAAAAAAGGTGAAAATCGCGGAAAAGCGACAGGCTATAGTCCATCGTCTCGGAGAGCATGCTATTCAGTATTTTAGCTGTGACGTGAGCGCCCCCTCCAGAGATAATTCCGGGTCCTACTTTTGTGTCGCTTTTGTGTCCCCATAGAGTTATACTGTGACGCTCCGTCGGACTAAATCTGAGACGAAAGATTAAAAAAAAAAGGTGAAAATCGCGGAAAAGCGACAGGCTATAGTCCATCGTCTCGGAGCGCATGCTATAGGGTGTCATTTTTCACGATTTCGGAGGATTTAAAAGAAAGTTGAAAATCGCGGAAAAGCGACAGGCTATAGTCCATCGTCTCGGAGCGCATGCTATAGGGGGCCATTTTTCACGATTTCGGAGGATTAAAAAAAAAGGTGAAAATCGCGGAAAAGCGACAGGCTATAGTCCATCGTCTCGGAGCGCATGCTATAGGGTGCCATTTTTCACGATTTCGGAGGATTTCAAAAAAAGGTGAAAATCGCGGAAAAGCGACAGGCTATAGTCCATCGTCTCGGAGCGCATGCTATAGGGTGCCATTTTTCACGATTTCGGAGGATTAAAAAAAAAGGTGAAAATCGCGGAAAAGCGACAGGCTATAGTCCATCGTCTCGGAGCGCATGCTATAGGGTGCCATTTTTCACGATTTCGGAGGATTTTAAAAAAAGGTGAAAATCGCGGAAAAGCGACAGGCTATAGTCCATCGTCTCGGAGAGCATGCTATAGGGTGCCATTTTTCACGATTTCTGAGGATTTAAAAAAAAAAGGTGAAAATCGCGGAAAAGCGACAGGCTATAGTCCATCGTCTCGGAGCGCATGCTATAGGGTGCCATTTTTCACGATTTCGGAGGATTAAAAAAAAGGTGAAAATCGCGGAAAAGCGACAGGCTATAGTCCATCGTCTCGGAGCGCATGCTATAGGGTGCCATTTTTCATGATTTCGGAGGATTTAAAAAAAAAGGTGAAAATCGCGGAAAAGCGACAGGCTATAGTCCATCGTCTCGGAGCGCATGCTATAGGGTGCCATTTTTCACGATTTTGGAGGATTTGAAAGAAAGTTGAAAATCGCGGAAAAGCGACAGGCTATATATAGTCCATCGTCTCGGAGCGCATGCTATAGGGTGCCATTTTTCACGATTTCGGAGGATTTAAAAAAAAAGGTGAAAATCGCGGAAAAGCGACAGGCTATAGTCCATCGTCTCGGAGCGCATGCTATAGGGTGCCATTTTTCACGATTTCGGAGGATTTAAAAAAAAGGTGAAAATCGCGGGAAAAGCGACAGGCTATAGTCCATCGTCTCGGAGCGCATGCTATAGAGTGCCATTTTTCACGATTTTGGAGGATTTGAAAGAAAGTTGAAAATCGCGGAAAAGCGACAGGCTATAGTCCATCGTCTCGGAGCGCATGCTATAGGGTGCCATTTTTAACGATTTCGGAGGATTAGAAAAAAAGGTGAAAATCGCGGAAAAGCGACAGGCTATAGTCCATCGTCTCGGAGCGCATGCTATAGGGTGCCATTTTTCACGATTTCGGAGGATTTTAAAAAAAAGTTGAAAATCGCGGAAAAGCGACAGGCTATAGTCCATCGTCTCGGAGCGCATGCTATAGGGTGCCATTTTTCATGATTTCGGAGGATTTAAAAAAAAGTTGAAAATCGCGGAAAAGCGACAGGCTATAGTCCATCGTCTCGGAGCGCATGCTATAGGGTGCCATTTTTCACGATTTCGGAGGATTTTAAAAAAAGTTGAAAATCGCGGAAAAGCGACAGGCTATAGTCCATCGTCTC
Organism: Electrona antarctica; assembly: GCF_951216825.1. Taxonomy (NCBI): domain Eukaryota; kingdom Metazoa; phylum Chordata; class Actinopteri; order Myctophiformes; family Myctophidae; genus Electrona; species Electrona antarctica. The sequence goes on along the minus strand of NW_027636977.1, from coordinate 116,127 downwards.
GGAGCGCATGCTATAGGGTGCCATTTTTCATGATTTCGGAGGATTTAAAAAAAAAGGTGAAAATCGCGGAAAAGCGACAGGCTATAGTCCATCGTCTCGGAGCGCATGCTATAGGGTGCCATTTTTCACGATTTCGGAGGATTTAAAAAAAAGGTGAAAATCGCGGGAAAAGCGACAGGCTATAGTCCATCGTCTCGGAGCGCATGCTATAGAGTGCCATTTTTCACGATTTTGGAGGATTTGAAAGAAAGTTGAAAATCGCGGAAAAGCGACAGGCTATAGTCCATCGTCTCGGAGCGCATGCTATAGGGTGCCATTTTTAACGATTTCGGAGGATTAGAAAAAAAGGTGAAAATCGCGGAAAAGCGACAGGCTATAGTCCATCGTCTCGGAGCGCATGCTATAGGGTGCCATTTTTCACGATTTCGGAGGATTTTAAAAAAAAGTTGAAAATCGCGGAAAAGCGACAGGCTATAGTCCATCGTCTCGGAGCGCATGCTATAGGGTGCCATTTTTCATGATTTCGGAGGATTTAAAAAAAAGGTGAAAATCGCGGAAAAGCGACAGGCTATAGTCCATCGTCTCGGAGCGCATGCTATAGGGTGCCATTTTTCATGATTTCGGAGGATTTAAAAAAAAAGGTGAAAATCGCGGAAAAGCGACAGGCTATAGTCCATCGTCTCGGAGCGCATGCTATAGGGTGCCATTTTTCACGATTTCGGAGGATTTAAAAAAAAAGGTGAAAATCGCGGAAAAGCGACAGGCTATAGTCCATCGTCTCGGAGCGCATGCTATAGGGTGCCATTTTTCACGATTTTGGAGGATTTGAAAGAAAGTTGAAAATCGCGGAAAAGCGACAGGCTATATATAGTCCATCGTCTCGGAGCGCATGCTATAGGGTGCCATTTTTCACGATTTCGGAGGATTAAAAAAAAGGTGAAAATCGCGGAAAAGCGACAGGCTATAGTCCATCGTCTCGGAGCGCATGCTATAGGGTGCCATTTTTCACGATTTCGGAGGATTTTTAAAAAAGTTGAAAATCGCGGAAAAGCGACAGGCTATAGTCCATCGTCTCGGAGCGCATGCTATAGGGTGCCATTTTTCATGATTTCGGAGGATTTAAAAAAAAGGTGAAAATCGCGGAAAAGCGACAGGCTATAGTCCATCGTCTCGGAGCGCATGCTATAGGGTGCCATTTTTCATGATTTCGGAGGATTTAAAAAAAAAGGTGAAAATCGCGGAAAAGCGACAGGCTATAGTCCATCGTCTCGGAGCGCATGCTATAGGGTGCCATTTTTCACGATTTCGGAGGATTTAAAAAAAAGGTGAAAATCGCGGGAAAAGCGACAGGCTATAGTCCATCGTCTCGGAGCGCATGCTATAGAGTGCCATTTTTCACGATTTTGGAGGATTTGAAAGAAAGTTGAAAATCGCGGAAAAGCGACAGGCTATAGTCCATCGTCTCGGAGCGCATGCTATAGGGTGCCATTTTTAACGATTTCGGAGGATTAGAAAAAAAGGTGAAAATCGCGGAAAAGCGACAGGCTATAGTCCATCGTCTCGGAGCGCATGCTATAGGGTGCCATTTTTCACGATTTCGGAGGATTTTAAAAAAAAGTTGAAAATCGCGGAAAAGCGACAGGCTATAGTCCATCGTCTCGGAGCGCATGCTATAGGGTGCCATTTTTCATGATTTCGGAGGATTTAAAAAAAAGGTGAAAATCGCGGAAAAGCGACAGGCTATAGTCCATCGTCTCGGAGCGCATGCTATAGGGTGCCATTTTTCATGATTTCGGAGGATTTAAAAAAAAAGGTGAAAATCGCGGAAAAGCGACAGGCTATAGTCCATCGTCTCGGAGCGCATGCTATAGGGTGCCATTTTTCACGATTTCGGAGGATTTAAAAAAAAAGGTGAAAATCGCGGAAAAGCGACAGGCTATAGTCCATCGTCTCGGAGCGCATGCTATAGGGTGCCATTTTTCACGATTTTGGAGGATTTGAAAGAAAGTTGAAAATCGCGGAAAAGCGACAGGCTATATATAGTCCATCGTCTCGGAGCGCATGCTATAGGGTGCCATTTTTCACGATTTCGGAGGATTTAAAAAAAAAGGTGAAAATCGCGGAAAAGCGACAGGCTATAGTCCATCGTCTCGGAGCGCATGCTATAGGGTGCCATTTTTCACGATTTCGGAGGATTTTTAAAAAAAGGTGAAAATCGCGGGAAAAGCGACAGGCTATAGTCCATCGTCTCGGAGCGCATGCTATAGAGTGCCATTTTTCACGATTTTGGAGGATTTGAAAGAAAGTTGAAAATCGCGGAAAAGCGACAGGCTATAGTCCATCGTCTCGGAGCGCATGCTATAGGGTGCCATTTTTAACGATTTCGGAGGATTAGAAAAAAAGGTGAAAATCGCGGAAAAGCGACAGGCTATAGTCCATCGTCTCGGAGCGCATGCTATAGGGTGCCATTTTTCACGATTTCGGAGGATTTTAAAAAAAAGTTGAAAATCGCGGAAAAGCGACAGGCTATAGTCCATCGTCTCGGAGCGCATGCTATAGGGTGCCATTTTTCATGATTTCGGAGGATTTAAAAAAAAGGTGAAAATCGCGGAAAAGCGACAGGCTATAGTCCATCGTCTCGGAGCGCATGCTATAGGGTGCCATTTTTCATGATTTCGGAGGATTTAAAAAAAAAGGTGAAAATCGCGGAAAAGCGACAGGCTATAGTCCATCGTCTCGGAGCGCATGCTATAGGGTGCCATTTTTCACGATTTCGGAGGATTTAAAAAAAAAGGTGAAAATCGCGGAAAAGCGACAGGCTATAGTCCATCGTCTCGGAGCGCATGCTATAGGGTGCCATTTTTCACGATTTTGGAGGATTTGAAAGAAAGTTGAAAATCGCGGAAAAGCGACAGGCTATATATAGTCCATCGTCTCGGAGCGCATGCTATAGGGTGCCATTTTTCACGATTTCGGAGGATTAAAAAAAAGGTGAAAATCGCGGAAAAGCGACAGGCTATAGTCCATCGTCTCGGAGCGCATGCTATAGGGTGCCATTTTTCACGATTTCGGAGGATTTTTAAAAAAGTTGAAAATCGCGGAAAAGCGACAGGCTATAGTCCATCGTCTCGGAGCGCATGCTATAGGGTGCCATTTTTCATGATTTCGGAGGATTTAAAAAAAAGGTGAAAATCGCGGAAAAGCGACAGGCTATAGTCCATCGTCTCGGAGCGCATGCTATAGGGTGCCATTTTTCACGATTTCGGAGGATTTAAAAAAAAAAAGTGAAAATCGCGGAAAAGCGACAGGCTATAGTCCATCGTCTCGGAGCGCATGCTATAGGGTGCCATTTTTCACGATTTCGGAGGATTTAAAAAAAAAGGTGAAAATCGCGGAAAAGCGACAGGCTATAGTCCATCGTCTCGGAGCACATGCTATAGGCCTAGGGTAAAAATTTTCACGATTTCGGAGGTTTTAAAAAAAAAGGTGAAAATCGCGGAAAAGCGACAGGCTATAGTCCATCGTCTCGGAGCGCATGTTATAGGGTGCCATTTTTCACGATTTCGGAGGATTTAAAAAAAAAAGGTGAAAATCGCGGAAAAGCGACAGGCTATAGTCCATCGTCTCGGAGAGCATGCTATAGGGTGCCATTTTTCACGATTTCGGAGGATTTAAAAAAAAAAGGTGAAAATCGCGGAAAAGCGACAGGCTATAGTCCATCGTCTCGGAGAGCATGCTATTCAGTATTTTAGCTGTGACGTGAGCGCCCCCTCCAGAGATAATTCCGGGTCCTACTTTTGTGTCGCTTTTGTGTCCCCATAGAGTTATACTGTGACGCTCCGTCGGACTAAATCTGAGACGAAAGATTAAAAAAAAAAGGTGAAAATCGCGGAAAAGCGACAGGCTATAGTCCATCGTCTCGGAGCGCATGCTATAGGGTGCCATTTTTCACGATTTTGGAGGAGTTGAAAGAAAGTTGAAAATCGCGGAAAAGCGACAGGCTATAGTCCATCGTCTCGGAGCGCATGCTATAGGGTGCCATTTTTCACGATTTCGGAGGATTAAAAAAAAAGGTGAAAATCGCGGAAAAGCGACAGGCTATAGTCCATCGTCTCGGAGCGCATGCTATAGGGTGCCATTTTTCATGATTTCGGAGGATTAAAAAAAAAAAGGTGAAAATCGCGGAAAAGCGACAGGCTATAGTCCATCGTCTCGGAGCGCATGCTATAGGGTGCCATTTTTCACGATTTCGGAGGATTTAAAAAAAAGGTGAAAATCGCGGAAAAGCGACAGGCTATAGTCCATCGTCTCGGAGCGCATGCTATAGAGTGCCATTTTTCACGATTTTGGAGGATTTGAAAGAAAGTTGAAAATCGCGGAAAAGCGACAGGCTATAGTCCATCGTCTCGGAGCGCATGCTATAGGGTGCCATTTTTCACGATTTCGGAGGATTAGAAAAAAAGGTGAAAATCGCGGAAAAGCGACAGGCTATAGTCCATCGTCTCGGAGCGCATGCTATAGGGTGCCATTTTTCCCGATTTCGGAGGATTTTAAAAAAAGTTGAAAATCGCGGAAAAGCGACAGGCTATAGTCCATCGTCTCGGAGCGCATGCTATAGGGTGCCATTTTTCATGATTTCGGAGGATTTAAAAAAAAGGTGAAAATCGCGGAAAAGCGACAGGCTATAGTCCATCGTCTCGGAGCGCATGCTATAGGGTGCCATTTTTCACGATTTCGGAGGATTTTTAAAAAAAAGGTGAAAATCGCGGAAAAGCGACAGGCTATATATAGTCCATCGTCTCGGAGCGCATGCTATAGGGTGCCATTTTTCACGATTTTGGAGGATTTAAAAAAAAAGGTGAAAATCGCGGAAAAGCGACAGGCTATAGTCCATCGTCTCGGAGCACATGCTATAGGGTAAAAATGTTCACGATTTCGGAGGATTTTTAAAAAAGTTGAAAATCGCGGAAAAGCGACAGGCTATAGTCCATCGTCTCGGAGCGCATGCTATAGGGTGCCATTTTTCATGATTTCGGAGGATTTAAAAAAAAAGGTGAAAATCGCGGAAAAGCGACAGGCTATAGTCCATCGTCTCGGAGCGCATGCTATAGGGTGCCATTTTTCACGATTTTGGAGGATTTGAAAGAAAGTTGAAAATCGCGGAAAAGCGACAGGCTATAGTCCATCGTCTCGGAGCGCATGCTATAGGGTGCCATTTTTCACGATTTCGGAGGATTAAAAAAAAAGGTGAAAATCGCGGAAAAGCGACAGGCTATAGTCCATCGTCTCGGAGCGCATGCTATAGGGTGCCATTTTTCACGATTTCGGAGGATTTTAAAAAAAGTTGAAAATCGCGGAAAAGCGACAGGCTATAGTCCATCGTCTCGGAGCGCATGCTATAGGGTGCCATTTTTCACGATTTCGGAGGATTTAAAAAAAAAAGGTGAAAATCGCGGAAAAGCGACAGGCTATAGTCCATCGTCTCGGAGCGCATGCTATAGGGTGCCATTTTTCACGATTTCGGAGGATTTAAAAAAAAAGGTGAAAATCGCGGAAAAGCGACAGGCTATAGTCCATCGTCTCGGAGCACATGCTATAGGGTAAAAATTTTCACGATTTCGGAGGTTTTAAAAAAAAAGGTGAAAATCGCGGAAAAGCGACAGGCTATAGTCCATCGTCTCGGAGCGCATGTTATAGGGTGCCATTTTTCACGATTTCGGAGGATTTAAAAAAAAGGTGAAAATCGCGGAAAAGGGACAGGCTATAGTCCATCGTCTCGGAGAGCATGCTATAGGGTGCCATTTTTCACGATTTCGGAGGATTTAAAAAAAAAAGGTGAAAATCGCGGAAAAGCGACAGGCTATAGTCCATCGTCTCGGAGAGCATGCTATAGGGTGCCATTTTTCACGATTTCGGAGGATTTAAAAAAAAAAGGTGAAAATCGCGGGAAAAGCGACAGGCTATAGTCCATCGTCTCGGAGCGCATGCTATTCAGTATTTTAGCTGTGACGTGAGCGCCCCCTCCAGAGATAATTCCGGGTCCTACTTTTGTGTCGCTTTTGTGTCCCCATAGAGTTATACTGTGACGCTCCGTCGGACTAAATCTGAGACGAAAGATTAAAAAAAAAAGGTGAAAATCGCGGAAAAGCGACAGGCTATAGTCCATCGTCTCGGAGCGCATGCTATAGGGTGCCATTTTTCACGATTTCGGAGGATTAAAAAAAAGGTGAAAATCTCGGAAAAGCGACAGGCTATAGTCCATCGTCTCGGAGCGCATGCTATAGGGTGCCATTTTTCACGATTTTGGAGGATTTGAAAGAAAGTTGAAAATCGCGGAAAAGCGACAGGCTATAGTCCATCGTCTCGGAGCGCATGCTATAGGGTGCCATTTTTCACGATTTCGCAGGATTAAAAAAAAAGGTGAAAATCGCGGAAAAGCGACAGGCTATAGTCCATCGTCTCAGAGCGCATGCTATAGGGTGCCATTTTTCATGATTTCGGAGGATTTAAAAAAAAAGGTGAAAATCGCGGAAAAGCGACAGGCTATAGTCCATCGTCTCGGAGCGCATGCTATAGGGTGCCATTTTTCACGATTTCGGAGGATTTAAAAAAGGTGAAAATCGCGGAAAAGCGACAGGCTATAGTCATCGTCTCGGAGCGCATGCTATAGGGTGCCATTTTTCACGATTTCGGAGGATTAAAAAAAAAGGTGAAAATCGCGGAAAAGCGACAGGCTATAGTCCATCGTCTCGGAGCGCATGCTATAGGGTGCCATTTTTCACGATTTCGGAGGATTTAAAAAAAAAGGTGAAAATCGCGGAAAAGCGACAGGCTATAGTCCATCGTCTCAGAGCGCATGCTATAGGGTGCCATTTTTCATGATTTCGGAGGATTTAAAAAAAAAAGGTGAAAATCGCAGAAAAGCGACAGGCTATAGTCCATCGTCTCGGAGCGCATGCTATAGGGTGCCATTTTTCACGATTTCGGAGGATTAAAAAAAAAAGGTGAAAATCGCGGAAAAGCGACAGGCTATAGTCCATCGTCTCGGAGCGCATGCTATAGGGTGCCATTTTTCACGATTTCGGAGGATTAAAAAAAAAGGTGAAAATCGCGGAAAAGCGAAAGGCTATAGTCCATCGTCTCGGAGCGCATGCTATAGGGTGCCATTTTTCATGATTTCGGAGGATTTAAAAAAAAAGGTGAAAATCGCGGAAAAGCGACAGGCTATAATCCATCGTCTCGGAGCGCATGCTATAGGGTGCCATTTTTCACAATATCGGAGGATTTTAAAAAAAAAGGTGAAAATCGCGGAAAAGCGACAGGCTATAGTCCATCGTCTCGGAGCGCATGCTATAGGGTGCCATTTTTCACGATTTCGGAGGATTTAAAAAAAAAGGTGAAAATCGCGGAAAAGCGACAGGCTATAGTCCATCGTCTCGGAGCACATGCTATAGGGTAAAATTTTTCACGATTTCGGAGGTTTTTAAAAAAAAGGTGAAAATCGCGGAAAAGCGACAGGCTATAGTCCATCGTCTCGGAGCGCATGTTATAGGGTGCCATTTTTCACGATTTCGGAGGATTTAAAAAAAAGGTGAAAATCACGGAAAAGGGACAGGCTATAGTCCATCGTCTCGGAGAGCATGCTATAGGGTGCCATTTTTCACGATTTCGGAGGATTTAAAAAAAAAAGGTGAAAATCGCGGAAAAGCGACAGGCTATAGTCCATCGTCTCGGAGCGCATGCTATAGGGTGCCATTTTTCACGATTTCGGAGGATTTAAAAAAAAAGGTGAAAATCGCGGAAAAGCGACAGGCTATAGTCCATCGTCTCGAAGAGCATGCTATAGGGTGCCATTTTTCACGATTTCGGAGGATTAAAAAAAAAGGTGAAAATCGCGGAAAAGCGACAGGCTATAGTCCATCGTCTCGGAGCGCATGCTATAGGGTGCCATTTTTCACGATTTCGGAGGATTAAAAAAAAAGGTGAAAATCGTGGAAAAGCGACAGGCTATAGTCCATCGTCTCGGAGCGCATGTTATAGGGTGCCATTTTTCACGATTTCGGAGGATTTAAAAAAAAAAGGTGAAAATCGCGGAAAAGGGACAGGCTATAGTCCATCGTATCGGAGAGCATGCTATAGGGTGCCATTTTTCACGATTTCGGAGGATTTAAAAAAAAAAGGTGAAAATCGCGGAAAAGCGACAGGCTATAGTCCATCGTCTCGGAGCGCATGCTATAGGGTGCCATTTTTCACGATTTCGGAGGATTTTAAAAAAAAGGTGAAAATCGCGGAAAAGCGACAGGCTATAGTCCATCGTCTCGGAGAGCATGCTATAGGGTGCCATTTTTCACGATTTCGGAGGATTTAAAAAAAAAAGGTGAAAATCGCGGGAAAAGCGACAGGCTATAGTCCATCGTCTCGGAGCGCATGCTATTCAGTATTTTAGCTGTGACGTGAGCGCCCCCTCCAGAGATAATTCCGGGTCCTACTTTTGTGTCGCTTTTGTGTCCCCATAGAGTTATACTGTGACGCTCCGTCGGACTAAATCTGAGACGAAAGATTAAAAAAAAAAGGTGAAAATCGCGGAAAAGCGACAGGCTATAGTCCATCGTCTCGGAGCGCATGCTATAGGGTGCCATTTTTCACGATTTCGGAGGATTAAAAAAAAGGTGAAAATCTCGGAAAAGAGACAGGCTATAGTCCATCGTCTCGGAGCGCATGCTATAGGGTGCCATTTTTCACGATTTTGGAGGATTTGAAAGAAAGTTGAAAATCGCGGAAAAGCGACAGGCTATAGTCCATCGTCTCGGAGCGCATGCTATAGGGTGCCATTTTTCACGATTTCGCAGGATTAAAAAAAAAGGTGAAAATCGCGGAAAAGCGACAGGCTATAGTCCATCGTCTCAGAGCGCATGCTATAGGGTGCCATTTTTCATGATTTCGGAGGATTTAAAAAAAAAGGTGAAAATCGCGGAAAAGCGACAGGCTATAGTCCATCGTCTCGGAGCGCATGCTATAGGGTGCCATTTTTCACGATTTCGGAGGATTTAAAAAAGGTGAAAATCGCGGAAAAGCGACAGGCTATAGTCATCGTCTCGGAGCGCATGCTATAGGGTGCCATTTTTCACGATTTCGGAGGATTAAAAAAAAAGGTGAAAATCGCGGAAAAGCGACAGGCTATAGTCCATCGTCTCGGAGCGCATGCTATAGGGTGCCATTTTTCACGATTTCGGAGGATTTAAAAAAAAAGGTGAAAATCGCGGAAAAGCGACAGGCTATAGTCCATCGTCTCAGAGCGCATGCTATAGGGTGCCATTTTTCATGATTTCGGAGGATTTAAAAAAAAAGGTGAAAATCGCAGAAAAGCGACAGGCTATAGTCCATCGTCTCGGAGCGCATGCTATAGGGTGCCATTTTTCACGATTTCGGAGGATTTAAAAAAAAAGGTGAAAATCGCGGAAAAGCGACAGGCTATAGTCCATCGTCTCGGAGCGCATGCTATAGGGTGCCATTTTTCACGATTTCGGAGGATTAAAAAAAAAGGTGAAAATCGCGGAAAAGCGAAAGGCTATAGTCCATCGTCTCGGAGCGCATGCTATAGGGTGCCATTTTTCACGATTTCGGAGGATTTAAAAAAAAGGTGAAAATCACGGAAAAGGGACAGGCTATAGTCCATCGTCTCGGAGAGCATGCTATAGGGTGCCATTTTTCACGATTTCGGAGGATTTAAAAAAAAAAGGTGAAAATCGCGGAAAAGCGACAGGCTATAGTCCATCGTCTCGGAGCGCATGCTATAGGGTGCCATTTTTCACGATTTCGGAGGATTTAAAAAAAAAGGTGAAAATCGCGGAAAAGCGACAGGCTATAGTCCATCGTCTCGGAGAGCATGCTATAGGGTGCCATTTTTCACGATTTCGGAGGATTAAAAAAAAAGGTGAAAATCGCGGAAAAGCGACAGGCTATAGTCCATCGTCTCGGAGCGCATGCTATAGGGTGCCATTTTTCACGATTTCGGAGGATTAAAAAAAAAGGTGAAAATCGTGGAAAAGCGACAGGCTATAGTCCATCGTCTCGGAGCGCATGTTATAGGGTGCCATTTTTCACGATTTCGGAGGATTTAAAAAAAAAGGTGAAAATCGCGGAAAAGGGACAGGCTATAGTCCATCGTATCGGAGAGCATGCTATAGGGTGCCATTTTTCACGATTTCGGAGGATTTAAAAAAAAAAGGTGAAAATCGCGGAAAAGCGACAGGCTATAGTCCATCGTCTCGGAGCGCATGCTATAGGGTGCCATTTTTCACGATTTCGGAGGATTTAAAAAAAAAGGTGAAAATCGCGGAAAAGCGACAGGCTATAGTCCATCGTCTCGGAGAGCATGCTATAGGGTGCCATTTTTCACGATTTCGGAGGATTTAAAAAAAAAAGGTGAAAATCGCGGGAAAAGCGACAGGCTATAGTCCATCGTCTCGGAGCGCATGCTATTCAGTATTTTAGCTGTGACGTGAGCGCCCCCTCCAGAGATAATTCCGGGTCCTACTTTTGTGTCGCTTTTGTGTCCCCATAGAGTTATACTGTGACGCTCCGTCGGACTAAATCTGAGACGAAAGATTAAAAAAAAAAGGTGAAAATCGCGGAAAAGCGACAGGCTATAGTCCATCGTCTCGGAGCGCATGCTATAGGGTGCCATTTTTCACGATTTCGGAGGATTAAAAAAAAGGTGAAAATCTCGGAAAAGCGACAGGCTATAGTCCATCGTCTCGGAGCGCATGCTATAGGGTGCCATTTTTCACAATATCGGAGGATTTTAAAAAAAAAGGTGAAAATCGCGGAAAAGCGACAGGCTATAGTCCATCGTCTCGGAGCGCATGCTATAGGGTGCCATTTTTCACGATTTCGGAGGATTTAAAAAAAAAGGTGAAAATCGCGGAAAAGCGACAGGCTATAGTCCATCGTCTCGGAGCACATGCTATAGGGTAAAATTTTTCACGATTTCGGAGGTTTTTAAAAAAAAGGTGAAAATCGCGGAAAAGCGACAGGCTATAGTCCATCGTCTCGGAGCGCATGTTATAGGGTGCCATTTTTCACGATTTCGGAGGATTTAAAAAAAAGGTGAAAATCACGGAAAAGGGACAGGCTATAGTCCATCGTCTCGGAGAGCATGCTATAGGGTGCCATTTTTCACGATTTCGGAGGATTTAAAAAAAAAAGGTGAAAATCGCGGAAAAGCGACAGGCTATAGTCCATCGTCTCGGAGCGCATGCTATAGGGTGCCATTTTTCACGATTTCGGAGGATTTAAAAAAAAAGGTGAAAATCGCGGAAAAGCGACAGGCTATAGTCCATCGTCTCGAAGAGCATGCTATAGGGTGCCATTTTTCACGATTTCGGAGGATTAAAAAAAAAGGTGAAAATCGCGGAAAAGCGACAGGCTATAGTCCATCGTCTCGGAGCGCATGCTATAGGGTGCCATTTTTCACGATTTCGGAGGATTAAAAAAAAAGGTGAAAATCGTGGAAAAGCGACAGGCTATAGTCCATCGTCTCGGAGCGCATGTTATAGGGTGCCATTTTTCACGATTTCGGAGGATTTAAAAAAAAAAGGTGAAAATCGCGGAAAAGGGACAGGCTATAGTCCATCGTATCGGAGAGCATGCTATAGGGTGCCATTTTTCACGATTTCGGAGGATTTAAAAAAAAAAGGTGAAAATCGCGGAAAAGCGACAGGCTATAGTCCATCGTCTCGGAGCGCATGCTATAGGGTGCCATTTTTCACGATTTCGGAGGATTTTAAAAAAAAGGTGAAAATCGCGGAAAAGCGACAGGCTATAGTCCATCGTCTCGGAGAGCATGCTATAGGGTGCCATTTTTCACGATTTCGGAGGATTTAAAAAAAAAAGGTGAAAATCGCGGGAAAAGCGACAGGCTATAGTCCATCGTCTCGGAGCGCATGCTATTCAGTATTTTAGCTGTGACGTGAGCGCCCCCTCCAGAGATAATTCCGGGTCCTACTTTTGTGTCGCTTTTGTGTCCCCATAGAGTTATACTGTGACGCTCCGTCGGACTAAATCTGAGACGAAAGATTAAAAAAAAAAGGTGAAAATCGCGGAAAAGCGACAGGCTATAGTCCATCGTCTCGGAGCGCATGCTATAGGGTGCCATTTTTCACGATTTCGGAGGATTAAAAAAAAGGTGAAAATCTCGGAAAAGAGACAGGCTATAGTCCATCGTCTCGGAGCGCATGCTATAGGGTGCCATTTTTCACGATTTTGGAGGATTTGAAAGAAAGTTGAAAATCGCGGAAAAGCGACAGGCTATAGTCCATCGTCTCGGAGCGCATGCTATAGGGTGCCATTTTTCACGATTTCGCAGGATTAAAAAAAAAGGTGAAAATCGCGGAAAAGCGACAGGCTATAGTCCATCGTCTCAGAGCGCATGCTATAGGGTGCCATTTTTCATGATTTCGGAGGATTTAAAAAAAAAGGTGAAAATCGCGGAAAAGCGACAGGCTATAGTCCATCGTCTCGGAGCGCATGCTATAGGGTGCCATTTTTCACGATTTCGGAGGATTTAAAAAAGGTGAAAATCGCGGAAAAGCGACAGGCTATAGTCATCGTCTCGGAGCGCATGCTATAGGGTGCCATTTTTCACGATTTCGGAGGATTAAAAAAAAAGGTGAAAATCGCGGAAAAGCGACAGGCTATAGTCCATCGTCTCGGAGCGCATGCTATAGGGTGCCATTTTTCACGATTTCGGAGGATTTAAAAAAAAAGGTGAAAATCGCGGAAAAGCGACAGGCTATAGTCCATCGTCTCAGAGCGCATGCTATAGGGTGCCATTTTTCATGATTTCGGAGGATTTAAAAAAAAAGGTGAAAATCGCAGAAAAGCGACAGGCTATAGTCCATCGTCTCGGAGCGCATGCTATAGGGTGCCATTTTTCACGATTTCGGAGGATTTAAAAAAAAAGGTGAAAATCGCGGAAAAGCGACAGGCTATAGTCCATCGTCTCGGAGCGCATGCTATAGGGTGCCATTTTTCACGATTTCGGAGGATTAAAAAAAAAGGTGAAAATCGCGGAAAAGCGAAAGGCTATAGTCCATCGTCTCGGAGCGCATGCTATAGGGTGCCATTTTTCACGATTTCGGAGGATTTAAAAAAAAGGTGAAAATCACGGAAAAGGGACAGGCTATAGTCCATCGTCTCGGAGAGCATGCTATAGGGTGCCATTTTTCACGATTTCGGAGGATTTAAAAAAAAAAGGTGAAAATCGCGGAAAAGCGACAGGCTATAGTCCATCGTCTCGGAGCGCATGCTATAGGGTGCCATTTTTCACGATTTCGGAGGATTTAAAAAAAAAGGTGAAAATCGCGGAAAAGCGACAGGCTATAGTCCATCGTCTCGGAGAGCATGCTATAGGGTGCCATTTTTCACGATTTCGGAGGATTAAAAAAAAAGGTGAAAATCGCGGAAAAGCGACAGGCTATAGTCCATCGTCTCGGAGCGCATGCTATAGGGTGCCATTTTTCACGATTTCGGAGGATTAAAAAAAAAGGTGAAAATCGTGGAAAAGCGACAGGCTATAGTCCATCGTCTCGGAGCGCATGTTATAGGGTGCCATTTTTCACGATTTCGGAGGATTTAAAAAAAAAGGTGAAAATCGCGGAAAAGGGACAGGCTATAGTCCATCGTATCGGAGAGCATGCTATAGGGTGCCATTTTTCACGATTTCGGAGGATTTAAAAAAAAAAGGTGAAAATCGCGGAAAAGCGACAGGCTATAGTCCATCGTCTCGGAGCGCATGCTATAGGGTGCCATTTTTCACGATTTCGGAGGATTTAAAAAAAAAGGTGAAAATCGCGGAAAAGCGACAGGCTATAGTCCATCGTCTCGGAGAGCATGCTATAGGGTGCCATTTTTCACGATTTCGGAGGATTTAAAAAAAAAAGGTGAAAATCGCGGGAAAAGCGACAGGCTATAGTCCATCGTCTCGGAGCGCATGCTATTCAGTATTTTAGCTGTGACGTGAGCGCCCCCTCCAGAGATAATTCCGGGTCCTACTTTTGTGTCGCTTTTGTGTCCCCATAGAGTTATACTGTGACGCTCCGTCGGACTAAATCTGAGACGAAAGATTAAAAAAAAAAGGTGAAAATCGCGGAAAAGCGACAGGCTATAGTCCATCGTCTCGGAGCGCATGCTATAGGGTGCCATTTTTCACGATTTCGGAGGATTAAAAAAAAGGTGAAAATCTCGGAAAAGCGACAGGCTATAGTCCATCGTCTCGGAGCGCATGCTATAGGGTGCCATTTTTCACGATTTTGGAGGATTTGAAAGAAAGTTGAAAATCGCGGAAAAGCGACAGGCTATAGTCCATCGTCTCGGAGCGCATGCTATAGGGTGCCATTTTTCACGATTTCGCAGGATTAAAAAAAAAGGTGAAAATCGCGGAAAAGCGACAGGCTATAGTCCATCGTCTCAGAGCGCATGCTATAGGGTGCCATTTTTCATGATTTCGGAGGATTTAAAAAAAAAGGTGAAAATCGCGGAAAAGCGACAGGCTATAGTCCATCGTCTCGGAGCGCATGCTATAGGGTGCCATTTTTCACGATTTCGGAGGATTTAAAAAAGGTGAAAATCGCGGAAAAGCGACAGGCTATAGTCATCGTCTCGGAGCGCATGCTATAGGGTGCCATTTTTCACGATTTCGGAGGATTAAAAAAAAAGGTGAAAATCGCGGAAAAGCGACAGGCTTCTCGGAGCGCATGCTATAGGGTGCCATTTTTCACGATTTCGGAGGATTTAAAAAAAAAGGTGAAAATCGCGGAAAAGCGACAGGCTATAGTCCATCGTCTCAGAGCGCATGCTATAGGGTGCCATTTTTCATGATTTCGGAGGATTTAAAAAAAAAGGTGAAAATCGCAGAAAAGCGACAGGCTATAGTCCATCGTCTCGGAGCGCATGCTATAGGGTGCCATTTTTCACGATTTCGGAGGATTTAAAAAAAAAGGTGAAAATCGCGGAAAAGCGACAGGCTATAGTCCATCGTCTCGGAGCGCATGCTATAGGGTGCCATTTTTCACGATTTCGGAGGATTAAAAAAAAAGGTGAAAATCGCGGAAAAGCGAAAGGCTATAGTCCATCGTCTCGGAGCGCATGCTATAGGGTGCCATTTTTCACGATTTCGGAGGATTTTAAAAAAAGTTGAAAATCGCGGAAAAGCGACAGGCTATAGTCCATCGTCTCGGAGCGCATGCTATAGGGTGCCATTTTTCATGATTTCGGAGGATTTAAAAAAAAAGGTGAAAATCGCGGAAAAGCGACAGGCTATAATCCATCGTCTCGGAGCGCATGCTATAGGGTGCCATTTTTCACAATATCGGAGGATTTTAAAAAAAAAGGTGAAAATCGCGGAAAAGCGACAGGCTTCTCGGAGCGCATGCTATAGGGTGCCATTTTTCACGATTTCGGAGGATTTAAAAAAAAAGGTGAAAATCGCGGAAAAGCGACAGGCTATAGTCATCGTCTCGGAGCGCATGCTATAGGGTGCCATTTTTCACGATTTCGGAGGATTTAAAAAAAAAGGTGAAAATCGCGGAAAAGCGACAGGCTATAGTCCATCGTCTCGGAGCACATGCTATAGGGTAAAATTTTTCACGATTTCGGAGGTTTTTAAAAAAAAGGTGAAAATCGCGGAAAAGCGACAGGCTATAGTCCATCGTCTCGGAGCGCATGTTATAGGGTGCCATTTTTCACGATTTCGGAGGATTTAAAAAAAAGGTGAAAATCACGGAAAAGGGACAGGCTATAGTCCATCGTCTCGGAGAGCATGCTATAGGGTGCCATTTTTCACGATTTCGGAGGATTTAAAAAAAAAAGGTGAAAATCGCGGAAAAGCGACAGGCTATAGTCCATCGTCTCGGAGCGCATGCTATAGGGTGCCATTTTTCACGATTTCGGAGGATTTAAAAAAAAAGGTGAAAATCGCGGAAAAGCGACAGGCTATAGTCCATCGTCTCGGAGAGCATGCTATAGGGTGCCATTTTTCACGATTTCGGAGGATTAAAAAAAAAGGTGAAAATCGCGGAAAAGCGACAGGCTATAGTCCATCGTCTCGGAGCGCATGCTATAGGGTGCCATTTTTCACGATTTCGGAGGATTAAAAAAAAAGGTGAAAATCGTGGAAAAGCGACAGGCTATAGTCCATCGTCTCGGAGCGCATGTTATAGGGTGCCATTTTTCACGATTTCGGAGGATTTAAAAAAAAAAGGTGAAAATCGCGGAAAAGGGACAGGCTATAGTCCATCGTATCGGAGAGCATGCTATAGGGTGCCATTTTTCACGATTTCGGAGGATTTAAAAAAAAAAGGTGAAAATCGCGGAAAAGCGACAGGCTATAGTCCATCGTCTCGGAGCGCATGCTATAGGGTGCCATTTTTCACGATTTCGGAGGATTTTAAAAAAAAGGTGAAAATCGCGGAAAAGCGACAGGCTATAGTCCATCGTCTCGGAGAGCATGCTATAGGGTGCCATTTTTCACGATTTCGGAGGATTTAAAAAAAAAAGGTGAAAATCGCGGGAAAAGCGACAGGCTATAGTCCATCGTCTCGGAGCGCATGCTATTCAGTATTTTAGCTGTGACGTGAGCGCCCCCTCCAGAGATAATTCCGGGTCCTACTTTTGTGTCGCTTTTGTGTCCCCATAGAGTTATACTGTGACGCTCCGTCGGACTAAATCTGAGACGAAAGATTAAAAAAAAAAGGTGAAAATCGCGGAAAAGCGACAGGCTATAGTCCATCGTCTCGGAGCGCATGCTATAGGGTGCCATTTTTCACGATTTCGGAGGATTAAAAAAAAGGTGAAAATCTCGGAAAAGCGACAGGCTATAGTCCATCGTCTCGGAGCGCATGCTATAGGGTGCCATTTTTCACGATTTCGGAGGATTTAAAAAAAAAAGGTGAAAATCGCGGAAAAGCGACAGGCTATAGTCCATCGTCTCGGAGCGCATGCTATAGGGTGCCATTTTTCACGATTTCGGAGGATTTAAAAAAAAAGGTGAAAATCGCGGAAAAGCGACAGGCTATAGTCCATCGTCTCGGAGAGCATGCTATAGGGTGCCATTTTTCACGATTTCGGAGGATTAAAAAAAAAGGTGAAAATCGCGGAAAAGCGACAGGCTATAGTCCATCGTCTCGGAGCGCATGCTATAGGGTGCCATTTTTCACGATTTCGGAGGATTAAAAAAAAAGGTGAAAATCGTGGAAAAGCGACAGGCTATAGTCCATCGTCTCGGAGCGCATGTTATAGGGTGCCATTTTTCACGATTTCGGAGGATTTAAAAAAAAAAGGTGAAAATCGCGGAAAAGGGACAGGCTATAGTCCATCGTATCGGAGAGCATGCTATAGGGTGCCATTTTTCACGATTTCGGAGGATTTAAAAAAAAAAGGTGAAAATCGCGGAAAAGCGACAGGCTATAGTCCATCGTCTCGGAGCGCATGCTATAGGGTGCCATTTTTCACGATTTCGGAGGATTTTAAAAAAAAGGTGAAAATCGCGGAAAAGCGACAGGCTATAGTCCATCGTCTCGGAGAGCATGCTATAGGGTGCCATTTTTCACGATTTCGGAGGATTTAAAAAAAAAAGGTGAAAATCGCGGGAAAAGCGACAGGCTATAGTCCATCGTCTCGGAGCGCATGCTATTCAGTATTTTAGCTGTGACGTGAGCGCCCCCTCCAGAGATAATTCCGGGTCCTACTTTTGTGTCGCTTTTGTGTCCCCATAGAGTTATACTGTGACGCTCCGTCGGACTAAATCTGAGACGAAAGATTAAAAAAAAAAGGTGAAAATCGCGGAAAAGCGACAGGCTATAGTCCATCGTCTCGGAGCGCATGCTATAGGGTGCCATTTTTCACGATTTCGGAGGATTAAAAAAAAGGTGAAAATCTCGGAAAAGCGACAGGCTATAGTCCATCGTCTCGGAGCGCATGCTATAGGGTGCCATTTTTCACGATTTTGGAGGATTTGAAAGAAAGTTGAAAATCGCGGAAAAGCGACAGGCTACAGTCCATCGTCTCGGAGCGCATGCTATTCAGTATTTTAGCTGTGACGTGAGCTCCCCCTCCAGAGATAATTCCGGGTCCTACTTTTGTGTCGCTTTTGTGTCCCCATAGAGTTATACTGTGACGCTCCGTCGGACTAAATCTGAGACGAAAGATTAAAAAAAAAGGTGAAAATCGCAGAAAAGCGACAGGCTATAGTCCATCGTCTCGGAGCGCATGCTATAGGGTGCCATTTTTCACGATTTCGGAGGATTAAAAAAAAAGGTGAAAATCGCGGAAAAGCGAAAGGCTACAGTCCATCGTCTCGGAGCGCATGCTATAGGGTGCCATTTTTCACGATTTCGGAGGATTTTAAAAAAAGTTGAAAATCGCGGAAAAGCGACAGGCTATAGTCCATCGTCTCGGAGCGCATGCTATAGGGTGCCATTTTTCATGATTTCGGAGGATTTAAAAAAAAAGGTGAAAATCGCGGAAAATCGACAGGCTATAGTCCATCGTCTCGGAGCGCATGCTATAGGGTGCCATTTTTCACGATTTCGGAGGATTTAAAAAAAAAAGGTGAAAATCGCGGAAAAGCGACAGGCTATAGTCCATCGTCTCGGAGCACATGCTATAGGGTAACATTTTTCACGATTTCGGAGGATTTAAAAAAAAAAGGTGAAAATCGCGGAAAAGCGACAGGCTATAGTCCATCGTCTCGGAGTGCATGTTATAGGGTGCCATTTTTCACGATTTCGGAGGATTTAAAAAAAAGTGAAAATCGCGGAAAAGCGACAGGCTATAGTCCATCGTCTCGGAGAGCATGCTATAGGGTGCCATTTTTCACGATTTCGGAGGATTTTTTTAAAAAAAAGGTGAAAATCGCGGAAAAGCGACAGGCTATAGTCCATCGTCTCGGAGCGCATGCTATTCAGTATTTTAGCTGTGACGTGAGCGCCCCCTCCAGAGATAATTCCGGGTCCTACTTTTGTGTCGCTTTTGTGTCCCCATAGAGTTATACTGTGACGCTCCGTCGGACTAAATCTGAGACGAAAACCACGAAAGTCTCATTTTACCGCTTTTCTCGCAACAACAAAGCTGTTGCTCTCTCAAATCTGGCTGTGACAGGCCGTCCTACACTGGATACTATCGCCATTTTATTTCATTGTGTTAACTAAATCCTCAATAATGCAAACTAGATTCAACATACTCAAGCCTGCACACATTCTAAATATGCCCCCGAAATATTGTACTGAGAAATGGACTGTTGCCACCTTCAATAATAATGATAATAATAATAAAATAACACATTGAGCTGTATTTGGATAAAGTGGTGATAATATAAGAACACATTGAGCTGTATTTGGGTAAAGTGGTGATAATATAAGAAGTTACACATTGAGCTGTATTTGGGTAAAGTGGTGATAATATAAGAACACATTGAGCTGTATTTGGGTAAAGTGGTGATAATATAAGAACACATTGAGCTGTATTTGGGTAAAGTGGTGATAATATAAGAACACATTGAGCTGTATTTGGGTAAAGTGGTGATAATATAAGAACACATTGAGCTGTATTTGGGTAAAGTGGTGATAATATAAGAACACATTGAGCTGTATTTGGATAAAGTGGTGATAATATAAGAACACATTGAGCTGTATTTGGATAAAGTGGTGATAATATAAGAACACATTGAGCTGTATTTGGGTAAAGTGGTGATAATATAAGAACACATTGAGCTGTATTTGGATAAAGTGGTGATAATATAAGAACACATTGAGCTGTATTTGGATAAAGTGGTGATAATATAAGAACACATTGAGCTGTATTTGGATAAAGTGGTGATAATATAAGAACACATTGAGCTGTATTTGGGTAAAGTGGTGATAATATAAGAACACATTGAGCTGTATTTGGATAAAGTGGTGATAATATAAGAACACATTGAGCTGTATTTGGGTAAAGTGGTGATAATATAAGAACACATTGAGCTGTATTTGGATAAAGTGGTGATAATATAAGAAGACATGTATCTCACAAGTCACAATGTATAAAATCTCCAAACCAACTTTGATGAGTCAGTGTTGTGTTGCTCTTAAAACATCACTTCATCACTAATCTTCACAGAAGAAATATTCGTGTGAGAACTTTCTCAAACAAAAATAAGACAGACGTTCTCATACTTCTAGTCTAGTCTAGTGAACAGAAATCATATTATATGTAATAAATAGACCCTGTAACCTAACTGTAGAGAGTACAAACACAGTAGAGAACCTGGGGGCTATCATCTATGAAAAGGCAACACAATGAGCAGAACATTAAAATAAACCATGTAAATACAACACATTGAGCCGAGCACTGCAGGGACTTGAACCCTGTTCTGGTAAACCAGGAGTACCACACCAGTGCCTTAGTTTGTTTTGTTGTAATTTACAGGTCCATTATTTTCATCTTGTTCTCAAATCCTGCCAAATCATGAAAAACATCATGCAGTCCGAAACCATGGATAGTTTTTCGTGATTCATCTTTTTCCTCAAATCCTCCAAAATCATGAAAATCACACCCGTGTGAAGTAAGTGGTGCAACTCTGTTGGGTTGCACCACTTACAACTCTGTTGGGTTGCACCACTTACAACTCCGTTGGGTTGCACCACTTACCACTTACACGTTGGGTTGCACCACTTACACGTTGGGTTGCACCACTTACAACTCTGTTGGGTTGCACCACTTACAACTCCGTTGGGTTGCACCACTTACAACTCCGTTGGGTTGCACCACTTACAACTCTGTTGGGTTGCACCACTTACAACTCCGTTGGGTTGCACCACTTACAACTCTGTTGGGTTGCACCACTTACAACTCCGTTGGTTTGCACCACTTACAACTCTGTTGGGTTGCACCACTTACAACTCCGTTGGGTTGCACCACTTACAACTCTGTTGGGTTGCACCACTTACAACTCCGTTGGGTTGCACCACTTACAACTCTGTTGGGTTGCACCACTTACAACTCCGTTGGGTTGCACCACTTACAACTCTGTTGGGTTGCACCACTTACACATTGGGTTGCACCACTTACAACTCTGTTGGGTTGCACCACTTACAACTCCGTTGGGTTGCACCACTTACAACTCTGTTGGGTTGCACCACTTACAACTCTGTTGGGTTGCACCACTTACAACTCTGTTGGGTTGCACCACTTACACATTGGGTTGCACCACTTACAACTCTGTTGGGTTGCACCACTTACAACTCTGTTGGATTGCACCACTTACACATTGGGTTGCACCACTTACAACTCTGTTGGGTTGCACCACTTACAACTCTGTTGGGTTGCACCACTTACAACTCTGTTGGGTTGCACCACTTACAACTCTGTTGGGTTGCACCACTTACAACTCCGTTGGGTTGCACCACTTACACGTTGGGTTGCACCACTTACACGTTGGGTTGCACCACTTACACGTTGGGTTGCACCACTTACAACTCTGTTGGGTTGCACCACTTACAACTCTGTTGGGTTGCACCACTTACACATTGGGTTGCACCACTTACAACTCCGTTGGGTTGCACCACTTACAACTCCGTTGGGTTGCACCACTTACAACTCCGTTGGGTTGCACCACTTACAACTCTGTTGGGTTGCACCACTTACAACTCCGTTGGGTTGCACCACTTACAACTCCGTTGGGTTGCACCACTTACAACTCCGTTGGGTTGCACCACTTACAACTCCGTTGGGTTGCACCACTTACAACTCCGTTGGGTTGCACCACGGCATACTATAGTATGAGACCATGGACTGTCATTTTTTTCAAATCTTCTTAAATAATGAGCTTGTAGATCTGATTTGTTTTGCTAATGTTCCTCAGAACAGTGATTCTAGGGTTCATGTCATTAATGTAATAAATACATAAATGAAAATTGATGTATAATGATATGAACGAATATTAAATTGAAAAAGTTGCAATCAAAGATTTGGAACTCCTCTGTAGTAACGAGGAACCCCTAAACTAGGGGTCCGAGAACCATGTGATCAGAACCATCACTGGCCTCTACACTGGCTCTGGTTAAATACAGAACCATGTGATCAGAACCATCACTGGCCTCTACACTGGCTCTGGTTAAATACAGAACCATGTGATCAGAACCATCACTGGCCTCTCTACACTGGCTCTGGTTAAATACAGAACCATGTGATCAGAACCATCACTGGCCTCTACACTGGCTCTGGTTAAATACAGAACCATGTGATCAGAACCATCACTGGCCTCTCTACACTGGCTCTGGTTAAATACAGAACCATGTGATCAGAACCATCACTGGCCTCTCTACACTGGCTCTGGTTAAATACAGAACCATGTGATCAGAACCATCACTGGCCTCTCTACACTGGCTCTGGTTAAATACAGAACCATGTGATCAGAACCATCACTGGCCTCTCTACACTGGCTCTGGTTAAATACAGAACCATGTGATCAGAACCATCACTGGCCTCTCTACACTGGCTCTGGTTAAATACAGAACCATGTGATCAGAACCATCACTGGCCTCTCTACACTGGCTCTGGTTAAATACAGAACATAGTTCTAAATCCTCCTCACCTACAAAGCTCTCAATGGTCAGGCACCACAATATCTCAGAGAACTCATCGATCCCTACAATCTTAACAGAACAACAGAGCGTTTATAGTATACAAAAAAGCTTACAGTCCCCGAAATATCAAAAGTTACAATAGGAGGCAGGGCGTTTAAGTACCAGGAACCTTCTCCCGGCTTCGGTCCGTGGGGCTGACACGCTCTGCACAGTCAAGACTAGATTAAAAACCTCTAGGACAAAGACTATAGCTAGTCTTCAGTACTCGGTCACCTCTAGGACAGACTATAGCTAGTCTTCAGTACTCGGTCACCTCTAGGACAAAGACTATAGCTGGTCTTCAGTACTCGGTCACCTCTACGACAGACTATAGCTAGTCTTCAGTACTCTGTCACCTCTAGGACAAAGACTATAGCTAGTCTTCAGTACTCGGTCACCTCTAGGACAGACTATAGCTAGTCTTCAGTACTCGGTCACCTCTAGGACAGACTATAGCTAGTCTTCAGTACTCGGTCACCTCTAGGACAAAGACTATAGCTAGTCTTCAGTACTCGGTCACCTCTAGGACAAAGACTATAGCTAGTCTTCAGTACTCGGTCACCTCTAGGACAAAGACTATAGCTGGTCTTCAGTACTCGGTCACCTCTAGGACAGACTATAGCTAGTCTTCAGTACTCGGTCACCTCTAGGACAAAGACTATAGCTAGTCTTCAGTACTCGGTCACCTCTAGGACAGACTATAGCTAGTCTTCAGTACTCGGTCACCTCTAGGACAGACTATAGCTAGTCTTCAGTACTCTGTCACCTCTAGGACAGACTATAGCTAGTCTTCAGTACTCGGTCACCTCTAGGACAGACTATAGCTAGTCTTCAGTACTCTGTCACCTCTAGGACAGACTATAGCTAGTCTTCAGTACTCGGTCACCTCTAGAGCAAAGACTATAGCTAGTCCTCAGTACTCGGTCACCTCTAGGACAAAGACTAGAGCTGGTCTTCAGTACTCGGTCACCTCTAGGACAAAGACTAGAGCTGGTCTTCAGTACTCGGTCACCTCTAGGACAGACTATAGCTAGTCTTCAGTACTCGGTCACCTCTAGGACAAAGACTAGAGCTGGTCTTCAGTACTCGGTCACCTCTAGGACAGACTATAGCTAGTCTTCAGTACTCTGTCACCTCTAGGACAGACTACAGCTAGTCTTCAGTACTCGGTCACCTCTAGGACAGACTATAGCTAGACTTCAGTACTCGGCCACCCGACAAAGTAAAAAGGGTGAGAACTGAGTCCACCCAAAACCTTGGTGTGGTCACGCCGCCAGGGCGAGTCAATTACACAACCAAAAGCTGTTGTATATCGCGTACACGCAATACTAGGCTAGTATTATATAGAAACGTTTTATGTGAAGGGATTTTAATTGTGTTTAAGTGCTCTGCATATATGAAATGTCTTGTAGTATCACCGTTTTGCCTCATTCTATAACCCACTGAGTATTGACTTTAAGATTGCTCCGTTATATATTTAAAAACCTCGTCTGTGGTCCTTCCAGGTTCTGACATGACTACAGTTTAGTAATTAAAGTAAACCCACAAGCCATTTTTTAGTGACTTAGAAAAAAAGTAGAAAGGTTTGGACATTTGAGCAAAGATCCCGGGAGGAGAGAGATACAATTCAAAATGGCAGGTGATCTAAAGGTCAGGTCTAAAGTCAGAACATGAAAGTGAGGCAAGAGGAGACACATGGGTATCAAAGTTCTATTGCTCACGGTCAGACGGTTCATGAGCTATGCCCGTTTAAAGTTTGCATTTTCAGTTGAGTGCTATAGAGGGTATGCACATGTATAAAGTGAATGGCAAATAGAGTGGCAAAGTGAGTTTAACATTGTTTAATGTCGTTTAATGCAATTAGATATGACTTTTCTGTTTGTATGTCTGGGCTGTCAAGGCCAGTAAGTAGTTTTTAGCCACTCAGTAGGCATTCTTGCATAACTTCCTGGTTTGACGATGATGTCACGCGCATACCCTTGATCGCGCCACCCATTGGCCAATGGTTGTGGGCTTTGCGTCCTCACGGTTTGGCATTGCCCGCTAGAGGTTGTCCCGATCAGATTGGGTGATCGGAAACCAGGGCCAAGTCATTCTCAAATGATTGGAATCGGATTGGCAGCAAAACATAATTAAAGGGCTACCATATAGAGGGTATGCGCATGACATCATCATCAAACCAGGAAGTTCTACAGGAATGCCTACCGAGTGGCTAAAACTACTTTCTGGCCTTGACAGCACATGCATCCAAACAGAAAAGTAATATCTAATTGCATTAAACATTAAACTCACTTTGCCACTCGATTTCCCATTTACTTTATGCATGCGCATACCCTCTATTGCCAAGTTTCTCGAAAACCCAACCAGAAGAGAAATAAACTGTAGGGAGTACAAACACAGTAAAGAACCTGGGGGTTATCATCCTAACTGTAGGGAGTACAAACACAGTAGAGAACCTGGGGGTTATCATCCTAACTGTAGAGAGTACAAACACAGTAAAGAACCTGGGGGTTATCATCCTAACTGTAGGGAGTACAAACACAGTAGAGAACCTGGGGGTTATCATCCTAACTGTAGGGAGTACAAACACAGTAAAGAACCTGGGGGTTATCATCCTAACTGTAGGGAGTACAAACACAGTAGAGAACCTGGGGGTTATCATCCTAACTGTAGGGAGTACAAACACAGTAGAGAACCTGGGGGTTATCATCCTAACTGTAGGGAGTACAAACACAGTAGAGAACCTGGGGGTTATCATCCTAACTGTAGGGAGTACAAACACAGTAAAGAACCTGGGGGTTATCATCCTAACTGTAGGGAGTACAAACACAGTAAAGAACCTGGGGGTTATCATCCTAACTGTAGGGAGTACAAACACAATACGCTAGAACACCTTGACACTGCAGGCAACTACGCCAGGATCCTGTTCGTGGACTTCAGCTCTGCCTTCAACACGATCCTGCCATCCATCCTGGAGCACCAGCTGTCCCTGCTGCAAGTGCCGGACTCCACTCGCAGGTGGATTACGGACTTTCTTACAAACAGGTCTCAGCGGGTGAAGCTGGGGAAGAACATTTCCAGCTCCAGGTCCACCAACACCGGCTCCCCGCAGGGCTGTGTCCTGTCCCCACTTCTGTTCTCCCTGTACACCAACAGCTGTGTTTCCCTCCATCCGTCAGTCAAGCTCCTGAAGTTTGCTGACGATACCACCCTGGTGGGCCTCATCTCTAAAGGGGATGAGTCGGCCTACAGGAAGGAGATCGAGCGGCTGCAGAGTTGGTGCAGCAACTACAACCTGGAGCTTAATGCTCTTAAGACAGTGGAGATGGTGGTGGACTTCCGCAGGAACGCAGCCCCGCCCCCTCCCATCATGCTGGTTTCTGGTTATGACTATCTCTCGGGACCTCAAGTGGGAGCTGAACATCATGGCCCTCCTGAAGAAGGCCCAGCAGAGGCTATACTTCCTCCGACAGCTGAAAAAATTCAGGCTGTCGAGGCTCATGATGGCTCAGTTCTACACAGCCATTGTGGAGTCCATCCTCACACACTCCATCATCACCTGGTTCCCTGCTGCTGCTGCTAAAGACCTCACCAAGCTGCAGCGGGTGATTCGCTCTGCGGAGAGGGTGATTGGCCACCCTCTGCCCTCCCTCAAGTCCCTGCACGATGCCAGGGCGCTGAAGAGAGCAAGGAAGATTATGGCCGACTCCTCCCACCCTGGCCACGGCCTCCTCACCCTGCTCCCCTCTGGGAGAAGACTGCGGCTGCTGAAGGCTACGAAAGCCCGCCACAGACTACGTTTTTTCCCGTCAGCTGCCAGGCTGCTCAATGACTCTGGCTTCCCTTCCACCCCTACCTCCTATAGTGACACCAGGAACAGGCTGCTCAATGACTCTGGCTTCCCTTCCACCCCTGCCTCCTAGTGACACCGGCACTTTAATCACCGGCAACATTTGATGCACTATGAACTACTGCCCTGCACTTTATATTTATTTCAACATTTGATGCACTATGAACTACTGCCCTGCACTTTATATTTATTTCAACATTTGATGCACTATGAACTACTGCCCTGCACTTTATATTTATTTCAACATTTGATGCACTATGAACTACTGCCCTGCACTTTATATTTATTTCCCTGCACGGTGTTGTCTTATGTCTGTTGGTATTTGTGAAAAAAGAATTGAATGCACTCATGTTATGTCAAAGCAAATTCCTATGTGTGTATACACAAATGGCAAATAAAGGTATCTGAATCTGAATCTGAATCTGAACAGTAAAGAACCTGGGGGTTATGATGAGGAATTTCCCATCATGCATTCACTCAAATACGGTCTTCACACAGTTCCCACCCATGGTGTGATAACGCCAAGGCCTGTCCAAACACAATGCCTTCTTGTCACCTGTGACCATCTCTACTGCTTCCATCTGACCAAAAGGTCATTTAAATACATTGAAGTTAGTCTATACACCCTGACTTTGAAGCTCTGAACCATGCTGTGAGAACACAGTGTGTCTGACACTTTGGCTCTGGTGACCTGGAACCCCCTTCTCACCTGTTCCCCCCCACCCCCCTCTCTTCCTTTTGTCTATAAGCAAATGGTTCTTTCATCTTTGTGAGCTTGTATTCCTGTCTGCATCCTGTCTCCTAAAACCCTTTGTATCCTGTCTCTGAAACCCTTCTCTCGGGGTCCACCTTGTGGGTGGGACTAACTCTATATAAACTGCACCTCTGTATTCTGACATTAAGCTGCTTGGGCATACGTGCCTGGGTTGTTGGGAAACCAGCATCCGTGATCACGTTAATAAACATCATCTATTAAGACAGTCTTTCGCTCATCTTTGTATTTCTCACGCGTTAGTTCAGTGCAAAACTGCCACATCAGTTATCATCCTAACTGTAGGGAGAACACACACAGTAAAGAACCTGGGGGTTATCATCCTAACTGTAGGGAGTACAAACACAGTAAAGAACCTGGGGGTTATCATCCTAACTGTAGGGAGTACAAACACAGTAAAGAACCTGGGGGTTATCATCCTAACTGTAGGGAGTACAAACACAGTAAAGAACCTGGGGGTTATCATCCTAACTGTAGGGAGTACAAACACAGTAAAGAACCTGGGGGTTATCATCCTAACTGTAGGGAGTACAAACACAGTAAAGAACCTGGGGGTTATCATCCTAACTGTAGGGAGTACAAACACAGTAGAGAACCTGGGGGTTATCATCCTAACTGTAGAGAGTACAAACACAGTAAAGAACCTGGGGGTTATCATCCTAACTGTAGAGAGTACAAACACAGTAAAGAACCTGGGGGTTATCATCCTAACTGTAGAGAGTACAAACACAGTAAAGAACCTGGGGGTTATCATCCTAACTGTAGGGAGTACAAACACAGTAAAGAACCTGGGGGTTATCATCCTAACTGTAGGGAGTACAAACACAGTAGAGAACCTGGGGGTTATCATCCTAACTGTAGAGAGAACACAGTAGAGAACCTGGGGGTTATCATCCTAACTATAGGGAGTACAAACACAGTAAAGAACCTGGGGGTTATCATCCTAACTGTAGGGAGAACACAGTAGAGAACCTGGGGGTTATCATCCTAACTGTAGGGAGTACAAACACAGTAAAGAACCTGGGGGTTATCATCCTAACTGTAGGGAGTACACACACAGTAAAGAACCTGGGGGTTATCATCCTAACTGTAGGGAGAACACACACAGTAAATAACCTGGGGGTTATCATCCTAACTGTAGGGAGTACAAACACAGTAAAGAACCTGGGGGTTATCATCCTAACTGTAGGGAGTACAAACACAGTAAAGAACCTGGGGGTTATCATCCTAACTGTAGGGAGAACACACACAGTAAAGAACCTGGGGGTTGTCATCTATGAAAAGGCAACACAATGAGCAGAAAATGAACCATGTAAATACAACAAATTGAGGGCAACGCAGAGAGTTGAACCCCGTTCTGGTAAACCAGTAGTACCACAACCAGTGCCTTAGTGTTTGTTCCAAATCAGTCATTAGTTCAAATTTGCTAAATATTTTTTAAACATACTCTTGTCGACCTCCTGCGGCAAGATAATTTGATGATTCAAAAAATCATCCTTAGTTTATGTCATCCTCAGACACCCTAACCCTAACCCTTAGTTTATGTCATCCTCAGACACCCTAACCCTAACCCTTAGTTTATGTCATCCTCAGACACCCTAACCCTAACCCTAACCCTTAGTTTATGTCATTCTCAGACACCCTAACCCTAACCCTTAGTTTATGTCATCCTCAGACACCCTAACCCTAACCCTTAGTTTATGTCATCCTCAGACACCCTAACCCTAACCCTTAGTTTATGTCATCCTCAGACACCCTAACCCTAACCCTTAGTTTATGTCATCCTCAGACACCCTAACCCTAATCCTAACCCTTAGTTTATGTCATCCTCAGACACCCTAACCCTTAGTTTATGTCATCCTCAGACACCCTAACCCTAACCCTTAGTTTATGTCATCCTCAGACATAAACTAAGAAAATATCTTATTTTGTCATGCTCATAAAGTGCTGCAAAGTGCTAAAAGTGAAAAGTGCAGCAGAAAACGTTTGGGTCAAAGGCCCATCGTCAATGCCTCGCCTACTGACCGGCATGAATGATGACGTTTTAGCTGCAAATGGCAGCATAAATAAATCACACCAATACACACCACATAATGTGATCTGACGCGATGAAGCTTCACTCGCACATTATAAAAGACATTCATCACATCAACCAACATCACATACCTACCCTAACCTAACCCTATGTTCATTATGATCAACCAACATCACATACCTACCCTAACCTAAACCTATGTTCATTATGATCAACCAACATCACATACCTAACCCTAACCTAACCCTACCCCTAACCCTACCCTAACCTAACCCTATGTTCATTATGTGATGTGGGATGACATAATGAACATACCTAACCCTAACCTAACCCAATGTTCATTATGTGATGTGGGATGACATATTGAAGCCTTACTCACAAATGTGAAATGATACGAGACATAAACACACATCACATACCGGGCCTGTGTTCATATGTGATGTGGGCTTACATAATGAAGCTTTACTCACATCACATACCGGGCCTGTGTTCATATGTGATGTGGGCTTACATAATGAAGCTTTACTCACAAATTAGATCTGATAATATAGCACCAACAATGGTCTTATGACATAGATGTTTGCTGCTGCACTTTTCACTTTAAAGGTGTAGTGAAATGAAAAATACGTTTTTCACACTTTTGGACCATATCCGTGGTCATCATATGGGCATACCTAACAATGGATGCCAAAACAAAATGGGAAAATTCTCATTTGTGAGTTTTTATATCAAAAGTCCATAACAAATATTTTGTATTACTTCCTGAAAACGAAAACGTGCTGCGTGATGACTTGTCGAGGCCCACATCGATAAAAGCCAATAAAAATGAAGCTCACCAGTTTAATTCCCCATATCTCCGCATCCGTCCAGCACAGGCTGCACAGCTGCTACTGATTACAGAAATCTTCCGTTTTTATTCCCATTCAAGATAACATCCAGAGAGTGTATTAATCGGTTTCAACTTAATCATCACGCTAAAAAAATGTATCTGAAAACATTATAGGGTAGAAATAAGCCACATTAAGAATAAACTGGTAAAGCTGGCCGACTATCTGATTTGTAAACAAACATCCACACGCTTTCCTGCGTAGCATAGCTACCCGTCCCTAGCTACCGTCCCATCCCCTGAAGGGATGCGACGCTCTGATTGGTTCAGAAACTTCATAGCGGTGTTTCAACTTGAGACCGTCTGAAACTTCAAAATAAAATATCCACCATTTCCGTTTCACTGCCTTTAAGCACTTTCTTAGTTTCTTAGTCTCTGCCCAAGCAGTTGGCCTTAGGTTTCCGTGGCGCAAGTATTTTTCTATCCAGCTGTCCCATGTAGGAAACATGTCCCATGTAGGAAACATGGGACAACACTGTACAATTTATGCCATTTGTGGACGATTGGCATAAATTATACGAGGTAGCAGCATTCTTTGCGCCCCAGTATTTGTCAGCAATACTATGAACATTAGTACACAACATACAACACTATGGACGACATTAGAACACAACAGCAATAAACAAAATTCGTATGGCGTGAACGATGCCGACAGACGTGAATGACGAGCTATCCGCAATTGCTGTGAAATATCACATTAAAAAACTCACATAAACGCACATCACATACCGGGCCTGTGTTCATATCTGATGTGAACTGACGTGATGACGCTTTACTGGTAAATTACATGAAACAGCTCCAAATGAGAAACTGTACACGAGACACGACCTGAATCACACATACACTAGTGAAGAACTAGTGTCATAGATAGGCAAGAAAGAAATAACTTTAAAAATAATAAAAATAAAGCAAAATGCGATTAAAAACTCTGAGACCACAATAACAAATAACTTTATTAAAGCAAATAATAGAAGAGAGAAAAGATGAAGGTCAGGTAGAAACCTTGTACGTCCAAAACAGTTACTTTTCTGGACCAAAAAAACAAAACTGTGATCCAACGATATTATTAATATAATAATCTGTTCCAATGTTATTTATTATTATTATTAATATATCATTTAGTCACAAGGTCTTGTTGATACTTCACTGGTTCGATATTTAAAAAAACAAACAGAATACTACATTATCTTTGCCTCGTGAGCTTGTAGATCAGCTATTTGCTACTTTAGTGTGAGACACTGTAGCATGACCAAGTAAGGAAATTAATTTACAAAAGAAGGTTGAACTATGGAGATACAAGGTTTCTGCCCGACAGCCAAGGATAATAAACTAAGCTCACTTTCCTTCAATATCAGCCAGTAAACTCAAAACACAAACACTAACCAAGGAAGCAAATGACACAGCGGCCATCATTTGCTTCCTGCATAGTAAGCTGTAAACACAGTGTTAAGGGGCTACATGCTATCATAATGACACATAAGTCAGACAGACATAAATCACATACCTCCACATCACATTTGTACACACATAGAACACTAGTGAAGAACTAGGGCAATAGATAGGCAAGAATAAATAAATTACTTAAAGAAAATAAAGCGGAATGCGATTAAAAACTATGACAACAAAGAATAAATAACTTTATTAAAACCAAAGAATAGAGAAGAGAAAGGAGACACTAGACGAGAACATGCATAATGTGATGTGGACAGACTTTACCCGTAAATTATGTTAAACGATAAATAAATCACATGCCTCCACAAGGGCATGTGATGTGGACTGGCATTATACACAAATTAAGTGAAACGGCACATGGCGCGAAAGGCAACCTACGGTATGGTAGCATGTAGCCCACTTAAACAAGCATCAGCAATCAAAAGGTTAACTAACCACCTTCACTGCTAACGGCACCCAGCAGTGGCAACAGGAACAGCACCCAGCAGTGGCAACAGGAACAGCACCCAGCAGTACAACAGGAACAGCACCCAGCAGTACAACAGGACCAGCACCCAGCAGTACAACAGGAACAGCACCCAGCAGTACAACAGGAACAGCACCCAGCAGTACAACAGGAACAGCACCCAGCAGTACAACAGGACCAGCACCCAGCAGTACAACAGGAACAGCACCCAGCAGTACAACAGGAACAGCACCCAGCAGTACAACAGGAACAGCACCCAGCAGTACAACAGGAACAGCACCCAGCAGTACACCAGGAACAGCACCCAGCAGTACAACAGGAACAGCACCCAGCAGTACACCAGGACCCAGCAGTACAACAGGACCAGCACCCAGCAGTACAACAGGAACAGCACCCAGCAGTACAACAGGAACAGCACCCAGCAGTACAACAGGAACAGCACCCAGCAGTACAACAGGAACAGCACCCAGCAGTACAACAGGAACAGCACCCAGCAGTACAACAGGAGCAGCACCCAGCAGTACAACAGGAACAGCACCCATCAGTACAACAGGAACAGCACCCAGCAGTACAACAGGAACAGCACCCAGCAGTACAACAGGAACAGCACCCAGCAGTGGCAACAGGAACAGCACCCAGCAGTACAACAGGAACAGCACCCAGCAGTACAACAGGACCAGCACCCAGCAGTACAACAGGAACAGCACCCAGCAGTACAACAGGAACAGCACCCAGCAGTACAACAGGAACAGCACCCAGCAGTACAACAGGAACAGCACCCAGCAGTACACCAGGAACAGCACCCAGCAGTACAACAGGAACAGCACCCAGCAGTACACCAGGACCCAGCAGTACAACAGGACCAGCACCCAGCAGTACAACAGGAACAGCACCCAGCAGTACAACAGGAACAGCACCCAGCAGTACAACAGGAACAGCACCCAGCAGTACAACAGGAACAGCACCCAGCAGTACAACAGGAACAGCACCCAGCAGTACAACAGGAGCAGCACCCAGCAGTACAACAGGAACAGCACCCATCAGTACAACAGGAACAGCACCCAGCAGTACAACAGGAACAGCACCCAGCAGTACAACAGGAACAGCACCCAGCAGTACAACAGGAACAGGACCCAGCAGTACAACAGGAACAGCACCCAGCAGTACAACAGGAACAGCACCCAGCAGTACAACAGCACCCAGCAGTACAACAGGAACAGCACCCAGCAGTACAACAGCACCCAGCAGTGGCAACAGGAACAGCACCCAGCAGTACAACAGGAACAGGACCCAGCAGTACAACAGGAACAGCACCCAGCAGTACAACAGGAACAGCACCCAGCAGTACAACAGGACCCAGCAGTACAACAGGAACAGCACCCAGCAGTACAACAGGAACAGCACCCAGCAGTACAACAGGAACAGCACCCAGCAGCACAACAGGAACAGCACCCAGCAGTACAACAGGAACAGCACCCAGCAGTACAACAGGAACAGCACCCAGCAGTACAACAGGAACAGCACCCAGCAGTACAACAGGAACAGCACCCAGCAGTACAACAGGAACAGCACCCAGCAGTACAACAGGAACAGCACCCAGCAGTACAACAGGAACAGCACCCAGCAGTACAACAGGAACAGCACCTAGCAGTACAACAGGAACAGCACCCAGCAGTACAACAGGAACAGCACCCAGCAGTACAACAGCATAGAGTTCACACCTCCAGTCAGCTTCACTTTCTGAAATGGCAGGGAAAAGAAGAAAATAATTAGTTGTCGGCCTACAGGATGACATTTTGGAAGTCATAACAGTCACTGACAGGGCTGTGTCACCATTATATTACTGTATTAATAACAGTCACTGACAGGGCTGTGTCACCATTATATTACTGTATTAATAACAGTCACTAACAGGGCTGTGTCACCATTATATTACTGTATTAATAACAGTCACTGACAGGGCTGTGTCACCATTATATTACTGTATTAATAACAGTCACTGACAGGGCTGTGTCACCATTATATTACTGTATTAATAACAGTCACTGACAGGGCTGTGTCACCATTATATTACTGTATTAATAACAGTCACTGACAGGGCTGTGTCACCATTATATTACTGTATTAATAACAGTCACTGACAGGGCTGTGTCACCATTATATTACTGTATTAATAACAGTCACTGACAGGGCTGTGTCACCATTATATTACTGTATTAATAACAGTCACTGACAGGGCCGTGTCACCATTATATTACTGTATTAATAACAGTCACTGACAGGGCCGTGTCACCATTATATTACTGTATTAATAACAGTCACTGACAGGGCCGTGTCACCATTATATTACTGTATTAATAACAGTCACTGACAGGGCCGTGTCACCATTATATTACTGTATTAATAACAGTCACTGACAGGGCCGTGTCACCATTATATTACTGTATTAATAACAGTCACTGACAGGGCTGTGTCACCATTATATTACTGTATTAATAACAGTCACTGACAGGGCTGTGTCACCATTATATTACTGTATTAATAACAGTCACTGACAGGGCTGTGTCACCATTATATTACTGTATTAATAACAGTCACTGACAGGGCTGTGTCACCATTATATTACTGTATTAACAACAGTCACTGACAGGGCTGTGTCACCATTATATTACTGTATTAACAACAGTCACTGACAGGGCTGTGTCACCATTATATTACTGTATTAACAACAGTCACTGACAGGGCTGTGTCACCATTATATTACTGTATTAATAACAGTCACTGACAGGGCTGTGTCACCATTATATTACTGTATTAACAACAGTCACTGACAGGGCTGTGTCACCATTATATTACTGTATTAATAACAGTCACTGACAGGGCTGTGTCACCATTATATTACTGTATTAATAACAGTCACTGACAGGGCTGTGTCACCATTATATTACTGTATTAATAACAGTCACTGACAGGGCTGTGTCACCATTATATTACTGTATTAATAACAGTCACTGACAGGGCTGTGTCACCATTATATTACTGTATTAATAACAGTCACTGACAGGGCTGTGTCACCATTATATTACTGTATTAATAACAGTCACTGACAGGGCTGTGTCACCATTATATTACTGTATTAATAACAGTCACTGACAGGGCTGTGTCACCATTATATTACTGTATTAATAACAGTCACTGACAGGGCTGTGTCACCATTATATTACTGTATTAATAACAGTCACTGACAGGGCTGTGTCACCATTATATTACTGTATTAATAACAGTCACTGACAGGGCTGTGTCAACAGTATATTACTGTATTAATAACAGTCACTGACAGGGCTGTGTCACCATTATATTACTGTATTAATAACAGTCACTGACAGGGCTGTGTCACCATTATATTACTGTATTAATAACAGTCACTGACAGGGCTGTGTCACCATTATATTACTGTATTAATAACAGTCACTGACAGGGCTGTGTCACCATTATATTACTGTATGAATAACAGTCACTGACAGGGCTGTGTCACCATTATATTACTGTATTAACAACAGTCACTGACAGGGCTGTGTCACCATTATATTACTGTATTAACAACAGTCACTGACAGGGCTGTGTCACCATTATATTACTGTATTAACAGTCACTGACAGGGCTGTGTCACCATTATATTACTGTATTAATAACAGTCACTGACAGGGCTGTGTCACCATTATATTACTGTATTAACAACAGTCACTGACAGGGCTGTGTCACCATTATATTACTGTATTAATAACAGTCACTGACAGGGCTGTGTCACCATTATATTACTGTATTAATAACAGTCACTGACAGGGCTGTGTCACCATTATATTACTGTATTAATAACAGTCACTGACAGGGCTGTGTCACCATTATATTACTGTATTAATAACAGTCACTGACAGGGCTGTGTCACCATTATATTACTGTATTAATAACAGTCACTGACAGGGCTGTGTCACCATTATATTACTGTATTAATAACAGTCACTGACAGGGCTGTGTCACCATTATATTACTGTATTAATAACAGTCACTGACAGGGCTGTGTCACCATTATATTACTGTATTAATAACAGTCACTGACAGGGCTGTGTCAACATTATATTACTGTATTAATAACAGTCACTGACAGGGCTGTGTCACCATTATATTACTGTATTAATAACAGTCACTGACAGGGCTGTGTCACCATTATATTACTGTATTAATAACAGTCACTGACAGGGCTGTGTCACCATTATATTACTGTATTAATAACAGTCACTGACAGGGCTGTGTCACCATTATATTACTGTATTAATAACAGTCACTGACAGGGCTGTGTCACCATTATATTACTGTATTAATAACAGTCACTGACAGGGCTGTGTCACCATTATATTACTGTATTAATAACAGTCACTGACAGGGCTGTGTCACCATTATATTACTGTATTAATAACAGTCACTGACAGGGCTGTGTCACCATTATATTACTGTATTAATAACAGTCACTGACAGGGCTGTGTCACCATTATATTACTGTATTAATAACAGTCACTGACAGGGCTGTGTCACCATTATATTACTGTATTAATAACAGTCACTGACAGGGCTGTGTCACCATTATATTACTGTATTAATAACAGTCACTGACAGGGCTGTGTCACCATTATATTACTGTATTAATAACAGTCACTGACAGGGCTGTGTCACCATTATATTACTGTATTAATAACAGTCACTGACAGGGCTGTGTCACCATTATATTACTGTATTAATAACAGTCACTGACAGGGCTGTGTCACCATTATATTACTGTATTAATAACAGTCACTGACAGGGCTGTGTCACCATTATATTACTGTATTAATAACAGTCACTGACAGGGCTGTGTCACCATTATATTACTGTATTAATAACAGTCACTGACAGGGCTGTGTCACCATTATATTACTGTATTAATAACAGTCACTGACAGGGCTGTGTCACCATTATATTACTGTATTAACAACAGTCACTGACAGGGCTGTGTCACCATTATATTACTGTATTAATAACAGTCACTGACAGGGCTGTGTCACCATTATATTACTGTATTAACAACAGTCACTGACAGGGCTGTGTCACCATTATATTACTGTATTAATAACAGTCACTGACAGGGCTGTGTCACCATTATATTACTGTATTAATAACAGTCACTGACAGGGCTGTGTCACCATT
The DNA here is from genome assembly GCF_951216825.1 of Electrona antarctica. Lineage (NCBI taxonomy): Eukaryota > Metazoa > Chordata > Actinopteri > Myctophiformes > Myctophidae > Electrona > Electrona antarctica. The sequence goes on along the minus strand of NW_027636977.1, from coordinate 78,764 downwards.
ATATTACTGTATTAATAACAGTCACTGACAGGGCTGTGTCACCATTATATTACTGTATTAATAACAGTCACTGACAGGGCTGTGTCACCATTATATTACTGTATTAATAACAGTCACTGACAGGGCTGTGTCACCATTATATTACTGTATTAATAACAGTCACTGACAGGGCTGTGTCACCATTATATTACTGTATTAATAACAGTCACTGACAGGGCTGTGTCACCATTATTGCACACTTGCCTGGGGATGTATGTGTATAATATATTTTTTCCACTTGTGTCCATGACACCATGGACACTTTAAAATACCAAAATATCTAAAACCTCATATTGTCCACATAAAATCACTAGGAAAGTGTTTTTGATCTCCCAAACCTCATTCAAATAAGATCTGCTTGCAAAAGGGGTGAAGTGTCACTTTAATGTATTTTTGGAAATGTAATTAATGCATATAATTAGTCTAGCACTAGAATGTCTGATCATACATATACTATCATACATTCCTGTAGCCTACACACACACACACAGAACACCCCGCATTGCTTCTGGTTGCGGCGCTACATGCGCAGCATTAATGTGATAAATGCTCCGTTTGTACTCACCCATTAAATAATTCCAAAGATGTGGAGTGAGATATTGTCCTCTAGTTTCATATCCATGTGAAACTTCTGGCACAAAATGTGTATTAGTCAAATATCTCCACTTTTACACCTTTCACTCCGGGCAAAGGGGTCCGGAATGACAGCTGGATATACCAAAACTTCCTGACCACCACACACAAACACACCAATTGACCAGGGAAGCACAAATGTTTGGGTCACACAATCGGCCGGTGCGTTGCGATAGGTGCTGGGTAATTAATCACACCATCTGCCAATTGTGCCCCAAACTTGTGTTTCCCTGATGACGTTTGTGAGGATTAACACTAGCGCGTCGGAGCGGTCTGGCTGACCGATTTTGAAATTTTGAAGTGGATTTTCTTTGCCCATGAAGTCCTGAGAAAGTTCCCCTTGCATGACTTTTTCTAAATGTTCGATTCAAACCATCTCTGTTTTTTTTTTCATCTGAAACGTTTTGGAAATATGATTTTAGACATAATTCTACTAAAATGTCTGCTCTTTTTCGGTCCGTGGGACCGCTCTTAGAGCCCTCACCCTTTCTCCCCCACAAGCAGTGCTTTTCACACCTCCCTCCCGGCTGGAGACGGGCATTGTTCAAGCTAATGTGTCATTTGCATTCCAACTTAGCCTGGTTAATAAACCAGACCGAATCAGCCGCTGGCAAAAAAAATTGCCTACCAGCGGATTACGGTCTGGCGAGGCTCAGTAGCACGCCTCTTTCCTACAACCGAGAACAGGTCGGACCAATCGGGACACGGTATGCAATATGGGCGGGCTTTGGTACAGTGACGTTCAATGCTTGAGACTTTTGACTGACAGTAGCTCTGACCAATTGCGTCAAAGAGAAAATGTTTGAACCCGCCCCCCGGGAAATGAAATCCAAGTGGAGCCAGCCCAGACTAATATACCGCGACAGTGTTGTGTGATATTAGTCTGGCTTATTAGCCAGGCTAATTCCAACTAGCCTTCCACATGTAGGCAAACTTACAATACAAACTTACATAAATTAAATGTTGTTTTAGATGTTATATTTGTTTGCAGAAATAACGATGTCTGACTTTATTTCTCGAAACGTCGATATATGGTGTGTGGAAGTTTTGATTAAGTCCAGCTGTCATTCCGAGCGCCTTTGCCCGGAGAGAAAGCCGCCCGGGAGCAGCTTGTGAATAAGTGGAGATATTTGACTAAACAAACATTTTATCTTAATGACCAAAGCATTATGGGATCAATTGTAGTCCAGGAAGGAAGTGAGTCCAGTGTCCATGACAACATGAAGCCCATGGACACTTTGAAATACTAAAAAAAAACAAAAAAAAAACAACACACAAAACCCCCAGGAAAGTGTTTGTCTCCCAAACATCATTAAAATAAGATCTGGTTGCAAAAGGGGTGAAGTGGCCCTTTAAAGTGGAAATCAAGTTGCTCTGTCTGGTAGAAATGGGTCAACAGAACAAAGGACTATATAGTGCTTTGGAGTCATTTAGTTTTAATGACTATATAGAGCTGTGGATTCATTTAGTTTTAATGATTATATAGAGCTGTGGATTCATTTAGTTTTAATGACTATATAGAGCTGTGGATTCATTTAGTTAATGACTATATAGTGCTTTGGATTCATTTAGTTTGAATGACTATATAGTGCAGTGGATTCATTTAGTTTGAATGACTATATAGTGCTTTGGATTCATTTAGTTAATGACTATATAGTGCTGTGGATTCATTTAGTTAATGACTATATAGTGCTGTGGATTCATTTAGTTTTAATGACTATATAGTGCTTTGGAGTCATTTAGTTAATGACTATATAGAGCTGTGGATTCATTTAGTTTTAATGACTATATAGAGCTGTGGAGTCATTTAGTTTTAATGACTATATAGAGCTGTGGAGTCATTTAGTTTTAATGACTATATAGAGCTGTGGATTCATTTAGTTTTAATGACTATATAGTGCTGTGGATTCATTTAGTTTTAATGACTATATAGAGCTGTGGAGTCATTTAGTTTTAATGACTATATAGAGCTGTGGATTCATTTAGTTTTAATGACTATATAGTGCTGTAGATTCATTTAGTTTTAATGACTATATAGTGCTGTGGATTCATTTAGTTTGAATGACTATATAGTGCTGTGGATTCATTTAGTTAATGACTATATAGTGCTGTGGATTCATTTAGTTTTAATGACTATATAGTGCTGTACATTAATTTAGTTTTAATGACTATATAGTGCTGTGGATTCATTTAGTTTTAATGACTATATAGTGCTGTGGATTCATTTAGTTTTAATGACTATATAGTGCTGTGGATTCATTTAGTTAATGACTATATAGTGCTGTACATTAATTTAGTTTTAATGACTATATAGTGCTGTGGATTCATTTAGTTTTAATGACTATATAGTGCTGTGGATTCATTTAGTTAATGACTATATAGTGCTGTACATTAATTTAGTTTTAATGACTATATAGTGCTGTGGATTCATTTCGTTTTAATGACTATATAGTGCTGTGGATTCATTTAGTTTTAATGACTATATAGTGCTGTACATTAATTTAGTTTTAATGACTATATAGTGCTGTGGATTCATTTAGTTTTAATGACTATATAGTGCTGTGGATTCATTTAGTTAATGACTATATAGTGCTGTACATTAATTTAGTTTTAATGACTATATAGTGCTGTGGATTCATTTAGGGTTTTCGTAACAAGTAGGGGTATGATTCTCGCTTGGGGTGCGAGAGGTCCCGGGTTCAAATCCCGGACAAGCCCCCAACTTGTTAGGAAACCCGTAGACCAAATAGTCTTATGACATGTCTAGAGGCTAGGGTTTCACAACAATGTAAGAAAAAGGGATATCAAGCATTGGAGTTGCAAATAAACAGAGTCAACACAGGTTTAGAGTCACCAATCTGCTCTGCTCCCCTTCATCACCTCCATCATCAACACCTCAGTAACCTCAGGCTGCGTCCCATCTGCCCTCAAGTCAGCCAGAGTAACTCCACTCCTCAAGAAACCAACCCTTGACCCCTCAGATGTCAAGAACTACAGACCGGTATCACTCCTTTCATTTCTGTCTAAAAGCATTGATTCTGCTAGACCTATCGGCGGCATTTGACACAGTGAACCACCAGCTGCTCCTAGACACCCTAGCGGATCTAGGCATCGGCGGGACAGCACTAAAGTGGTTCTCTTCCTATCTCACCGACCGGACCTACCAGGTTTCCTGGAAAGGTCTGCTATCATCCCCCCGAACCCTCCAAACTGGGGTCCCACAGGGATCTGTACTTGGTCCCCTCCTTTCTCACTGTACACCAAATCCCTTGGCACTATCATCTCTGCTCACAATATATCCTATCACTGCTATGCCGATGACACACAACTGTTTCTATCCTTCCCCCCCTCTGCCACTCAGGTGGAAGAGCGCATCACTGCATGCCTGGCTGACATCTCACAGTGGATGTCCTCCAACCACCTCAAGCTGAACCCAGACAAGACTGAGCTTCTCTTCTTCCCAGCTAAGTCCTGCCCTATGCGGGAGCTAACCATTTCCGTAGACAACGCCCTGGTAACGTCTGTCCCAACAGCCAGGAACCTTGGTGTTGTCCTGGACAGTCAGCTCTCGTTTAAAACTCACATCACAGCTGTCACTCGATCCTGTAGGTTCACACTCTATAACTATTAGACCGTTCCTCACCCAGGAATCAGCCCAGCTCCTAATCCAGACAACAGTCTTGTCAAAACTTGACTATTGTAATTCGCTCCTTACTGGCCTACCGGCATGTGCACTTAAGCCTCTCCAACTGATCCAAAATGCCGCAGCTCGTCTGGTCTTCAACCAGCCAACATTATCACATGTCTCCCCCCTGCTCCGCTCCCTGCACTGGCTCCCAGTCGCTGCCCGCACAGAATACAAAACTCTGATGCTGGCATTCAAAGCAACCAAAGGTATGGCTCCCCCATATCTTGCAAGCATGATTGAACCCTACAAACCCTCCCGCGCACTCAGATCAGCCAACGCAGGAAAGCTGGAAGTACCCTCACTAAAAACGCCGGGACAACGCTCCACACGTCCCAAACTCTTCTCCCTTCTGGCCCCAAAACTGTGGAATGCACTCCCCGTTGCAATCAGAACTGCAGCATCACTCCCAATCTTCCGCCGTAGTCTGAAGACCCACCTTTTCAGACTCCATCATGGCCCATAGCACTTATCCTACCCCCTTAGATAGCACTTTTTAGACTTAGATAGCATTTGAAACAGACTTATAGCATGTCATGTAGACAGCATAATAATTGCATTGTATGTAGTCATAGCACATCATAGCACATATGTATAGCATAGTATATATGTATAGTTAATATGTATAGTGTCATTATATAGATATGTTCTAGTTACGTTCTTAGCTTACGCATGTTTCTTGATAAATGCATTTTATATATGTGATGTATTCCCATACTTTTGTTCTTGCCTAATGTAAATCGCTCTGGATTAAGAGCGTCTGCTAAATGCCTAAATTGTAATTGTACCAAAGGTGATGTGCTTTTTTACTCTTGATTTGAGGTATATTTACAGGTGGTCAAAAGTATATGCACAAAGCATATAATAAAGCAAAAACAATTAAGCCACTGCCAGGGGACACAGTGTTGCCAAAATAACAAAAGAAGCAGCTAGGGAAACAAAAGACAGACTAACTAACTATCTAGACAATTAGTAAAACAAAAGCCTGCCTACCTAACTACTATAACCAAAACTTAGTTCAAAATACATGTGGTGGCAAACACCCCTTACCTAGTGTGCTTAACAAGGTTCTACCTACGTGGTGCCTATGTATAGAGGCCTCTGTCTTACCTGTCCCAAGGCAGGGCATATAGTATAGAATTTACATTAGTAGTAGAACATTAAACTAAACACATAAGGTTTGCTCTGGGACACAAAAGGAGACAAAAATGATGCAGCGACAGGACTACAAACAACTGAGGTGTACTGGTTGAGAGAGTGAGTCCAGGTGGAACTGCAGTCTTTTATAGACAGCAGGTGGTGGTGATTGGATGAGGGTGGAGTCAGGTAACAGGCTGATTGACAGATGAGGTGACTGGGGACTTCAAACCTGTTGAGAATGAGAGAGTGGAGGGAAGGAGAGACAGGGGAGGAATACAGAGCAACCCTACACAAACTACACTACGTGGCACGTAACAGACTATATAGTGCTGTGGAGTCATTTAGTTAATGACTATATAGAGCTGTGGAGTCATTTAGTTAATGACTATATAGTGCTGTGGATTAATTTAGTTAATGACTATATAGTGCTGTGGATTCATTTAGTTTTAATGACTATATAGAGCTGTGGAGTCATTTAGTTAATGACTATATAGAGCTGTGGATTCATTTAGTTAATGAATATATAGTGCTGTGGATTCATTTAGTTAATGACTATATAGTGCTGTGGATTCATTTAGTTAATGACTATATAGTGCTGTGGATTAATTTAGTTAATGACTATATAGTGCTGTGGATTCATTTAGTTAATGACTATATAGAGCTGTGGAGTCATTTAGTTAATGACTATATAGTTAATGACTATATAGAGCTGTGGAGTCATTTAGTTAATGACTATATAGAGCTGTGGAGTCATTTAGTTAATGACTATATAGTTAATGACTATATAGAGCTGTGGAGTCATTTAGTTAATGACTATATAGTTAATGACTATATAGTGCTGTGGATTCATTTAGTTAATGACTATATAGAGCTGTGGAGTCATTTAGTTAATGACTATATAGTTAATGACTATATAGTGCTGTGGAGTCATTTAGTTAATGACTATATAGTGCTGTGGATTCATTTAGTTTTAATGACTATATAGAGCTGTGGATTCATTTAGTTAATGACTATATAGAGCTGTGGATTCATTTAGTTAATGACTATATAGTGCTGTGGATTCATTTAGTTAATGACTATATAGTGCTGTGGATTCATTTAGTTAATGACTATATAGAGCTGTGGATTCATTTAGTTAATGACTATATAGTGCTGTGGATTCATTTAGTTAATGACTATATAGTGCTGTGGATTCATTTAGTTAATGACTATATAGTGCTGTGGATTAATTTAGTTTTAAGGCGTGACCTCCAGACTTTAATCAAAGCACAAAACAGTTTGAGCTTGTAGACCTGCTACTTTTAATTCTGCGAAGTTTGTACATTTGAGTTTTCCATCCAGCAGAGACAGACATTTATTTTAGATGAACCTTATGAATGTGTCTGAGCCAGTTACAACTTGTGTTACCATTATGTACTCAAGTAAAAGGGTAGATTTTTTTATTAATCTGAAAATAGCAGATCTACAATCTCACAATGAGTTGCATCACAATGCATTGTGAGCTTGTAGATCAGCTACTTTCAAATGGCCAAAATGTGGTTGTAGCCTAGTGGTAAATTGCAATGTAGCCATGAGGCTATGTTTTTATAATAATCCAAATCTACAAAAGTAACTAGTAATTCAAAGTTTCCAAATAAAAGTACAATATATTGTCCACAGCACTTCAGTAAATGGAATGATTTACTTTCCACCTACTGTATTAGTTTAGTTTGTTTGTTTGTTTGTGTCTCAAAAGTACCAACACATTCCTCATATTGTTGTCCTTTAGAGTCACAATAAACAGTCCTTCTAACAACACTAATGTTTAAACAATAACAGAGTTAATGGTGTTTAAAACCATGCGGTTCTCAAACAAACCTTACCTCTCAGCAGCTACGCCCCAAACACTCTGCTGTGCACCGCGTGACGCTCCACTTTAAATCATAAGCCCCGCCTACTGGATCCGGGTCTGTTGAACCACGTCATTGGAAAGTCCGTCGGTCATTGGTCCGTCCGTCAGAGTGAATGGATCACAGCTGTGTGGATTTACAAGCCGCACGCATGCGCGCGCGCACACACACGAGACAGACAGTGGCAGCGGTGGCCGAACGGATAGCGGAGCGGTCTTGATACCGGAAGGTCGCCAGTTCGAATCAGCGGTCCGACACGTTAAAATTACCACCGCTGAAGTGCCCTTGAACAAGGCATTGAACCACTACGATGAAATGTGTTCTATGAAATGAAATGATTACTATATTTACCCAGGGTATCTGGGCTAAGCTCAAGAACTTGTTTCCAGCCAGGCCCTGCTCATAGAACACATTTCATCGTAGTGGTTCAATGCCTTGTTCAAGGACACTTCAGCGGTGGTAATTTTAACGTGTCGGACCGCTGATTCGAACTGGCGACCTTCCGGTATCAAGACCGCTCTGCTATCCGTTCGGCCACCGCTGCCACAAAATGAGCAGGGCCTGGCTGGAAACAAGTTCTTGAGCTTAGCCCAGATACCCTGGGTAAATATAGTAATCATTTAATTTCATTTAATTTCATTTAATTTCATTTAATTTAATTTCATTTAATTTCATTTCATTTAATTTCACAGACACACTTCAGACACATGCAGTGTCTGCTGGTGAACACTAGATGGCAGCAAAAGTTCGGTTTCCCATTCTGTCCATGACAAACGACTTTAAACAACATGTAGTTTCACTCTCTCTCTCTCTCTCTCTCTCTCTCTCTCTACTGCACCAGCAGTGACAATAGACTAGAGCAGTGTGTGGTTTTCAATGCTTTTCATATCACGTCCCATTATTTATTCTGCATTTGAGCCAGTCAGAACTGCTCTCAAAGGGCACCTACGGACGGCTGCAATTCAAACTGCTCTCAAAGGGCACCTACGGACGGCTGCAATTCAAACTGCTCTCAAAGGGCACCTACGGACGGCTACAATTCAAACTGCTCTCAAAGGGCACCTACGGACGGCTACAATTCAAACTGCTCTCAAAGGGCACCTACGGACGGCTGCAATTCAAACTGCTCTCAAAGGGCACCTACGGACGGCTGCAATTCGAAACTGGCCCCCATAAAATATTTTTTATGTTGTTTTTATGATGATTTCCTATTTTTTCACTAGAAGTGTATATTTGTATGTCTCTAAATGTTATGATGAATTGAACAATGTTCTGTAATTCTGCAAACTGTTAATAAATACTTCAATCAATCAATTACAGAACACCAACACGTATGAATATTTAGTTGTCCACAATTCCATGCTACGTGATGATGTCTCTAAATGGGTACATTTCTTGTAATTTAAGTAATGCAGATGTTTAACAATAATTAATTACCTCTTGAGAGCCTAAAATGAGACCAACTCTCCATCCTGTAGCTGGGGACCACTTGGGACCGCCTCAAGGCCCTATGGTGGTCCCTGGACCACTGGACCGCCTCAAGGCCCTATGGTGGTCCCTGGACCACTGGACCGCCTCAAGGCCCTATGGTGGTCCCTGGCTGGACCACTGGACCACCTCAAGGCCCTATGGTGGTCCCTGGACCACTGGACCGCCTCAAGGCCCTATGGTGGTCCCTGGCTGGACCACTGGACCGCCTCAAGGCCCTATGGTGGTCCCTGGACCACTGGACCGCCTCAAGGCCCTATGGTGGTCCCTGGCTGGACCACTGGACCGCCTCAAGGCCCTATGGTGGTCCCTGGACCACTGGACCGCCTCAAGGCCCTATGGTGGTCCCTGGACCACTGGACCGCCTCAAGGCCCTATGGTGGTCCCTGGCTGGACCACTGGACCGCCTCAAGGCCCTATGGTGGTCCCTGGACCACTGGACCGCCTCAAGGCCCTATGGTGGTCCCTGGACCACTGGACCGCCTCAAGGCCCTATGGTGGTTTCTGGCGGGACCACTGGACCGCCTCAAGGCCCTATGGTGGTCCCTGGACCACTGGACCGCCTCAAGGCCCTATGGTGGTCCCTGGACCACTTGGGACCGCCTCAAGGCCCTATGGTGGTCCCTGGACCACTGGACCGCCTCAAGGCCCTATGGTGGTCCCTGGACCACTGGACCGCCTCAAGGCCCTATGGTGGTCCCTGGCTGGACCACTGGACCGCCTCAAGGCCCTATGGTGGTCCCTGGACCACTGGACCGCCTCAAGGCCCTATGGTGGTCCCTGGACCACTGGACCGCCTCAAGGCCCTATGGTGGTCCCTGGACCACTGGACCGCCTCAAGGCCCTATGGTGGTCCCTGGACCACTGGACCGCCTCAAGGCCCTATGGTGGTCCCTGGACCACTTGGGACCGCCTCAAGGCCCTATGGTGGTCCCTGGACCACTGGACCGCCTCAAGGCCCTATGGTGGTCCCTGGACCACTGGACCGCCTCAAGGCTCTATGGTGGTCCCTGGACCACTGGACCGCCTCAAGGCCCTATGGTGGTCCCTGGACCACTGGACCGCCTCAAGGCCCTATGGTGGTCCCTGGCTGGACCACTGGACCGCCTCAAGGCCCTATGGTGGTCCCTGGCTGGACCACTGGACCGCCTCAAGGCCCTATGGTGGTCCCTGGACTACTGGACCGCCTCAAGGCCCTATGGTGGTCCCTGGACTACTGGACCGCCTCAAGGCCCTATGGTGGTCCCTGGACCACTGGACCGCCTCAAGGCCCTATGGTGGTCCCTGGTACCACTGGACCGCCTCAAGGCCCTATGGTGGTCCCTGGACCACTGGACCGCTTCAAGGCCCTATGGTGGTCCCTGGACCACTGGACCGCTTCAAGGCCCTATGGTGGTCCCTGGACCACTTGGGACCGCCTCAAGGCCCTATGGTGGTCCCTGGACCACTTGGGACCGCCTCAAGGCCCTATGGTGGTCCCTGGACCACTTGGGACCGCCTCAAGGCCCTATGGTGGTCCCTGGACCACTGGACCGCCTCAAGGCCCTATGGTGGTCCCTGGACCACTGGACCGCCTCAAGGCCCTATGGTGGTCCCTGGCTGGACCACTGGACCGCCTCAAGGCCCTATGGTGGTCCCTGGACCACTGGACCGCCTCAAGGCCCTATGGTGGTCCCTGGACCACTGGACCGCCTCAAGGCCCTATGGTGGTCCCTGGCTGGACCACTGGACCGCCTCAAGGCCCTATGGTGGTCCCTGGACCACTGGACCGCCTCAAGGCCCTATGGTGGTCCCTGGACCACTGGACCGCCTCAAGGCCCTATGGTGGTCCCTGGCTGGACCACTGGACCGCCTCAAGGCCCTATGGTGGTCCCTGGACCACTGGACCGCCTCAAGGCCCTATGGTGGTCCCTGGTCCACTGGACCGCCTCAAGGCCCTATGGTGGTCCCTGGCTGGACCACTGGACCGCCTCAAGGCCCTATGGTGGTCCCTGGACCACTGGACCACCTCAAGGCCCTATGGTGGTCCCTGGACCACTGGACCGCCTCAAGGGCCTATGGTGGTCCCTGGACCACTGGACCGCCTCAAGGCCCTATGGTGGTCCCTGGCTGGACCACTGGACCGCCTCAAGGCCCTATGGTAGTCCCTGGACCACTGGACCGCCTCAAGGCCCTATGGTGGTCCCTGGACCACTGGACCGCCTCAAGGCCCTATGGTGGTCCCTGGCTGGACCACTGGACCGCTTCAAGGCACTATGGTGGTCCCTGGACCACTTGGGACCGCCTCAAGGCCCTATGGTGGTCCCTGGACAACTGGACCGCCTCAAGGCCCTATGGTGGTCCCTGGACCGCCTCAAGGCCCTATGGTGGTCCCTGGACCGCCTCAAGGCCCTATGGTGGTCCCTGGCTGGACCACTGGACCGCCTCAAGGCCCTATGGTGGTCCCTGGCTGGACCACTGGACCGCCTCAAGGCCCTATGGTGGTCCCTGGACCACTGGACCGCCTCAAGGCCCTATGGTGGTCCCTGGACCACTGGACCGCCTCAAGGCCCTATGGTGGTCCCTGGCTGGACCACTGGACCGCCTCAAGGCCCTATGGTGGTCCCTGGACCACTGGACCGCCTCAAGGCCCTATGGTGGTCCCTGGACAACTGGACCGCCTCAAGGCCCTATGGTGGTCCCTGGCTGGACCACTGGACCGCCTCAAGGCCCTATGGTGGTCCCTGGACCACTGGACCGCCTCAAGGCCCTATGGTGGTCCCTGGACCACTGGACCGCCTCAAGGCCCTATGGTGGTCCCTGGCTGGACCACTGGACCGCCTCAAGGCCCTATGGTGGTCCCTGGACCACTCGACCGCCTCAAGGCCCTATGGTGGTCCCTGGACCACTGGACCGCTTCAAGGCCCTATGGTGGTCCCTGGACCACTGGACCGCCTCAAGGCCCTATGGTGGTCCCTGGACAACTGGACCGCCTCAAGGCCCTATGGTGGTCCCTGGACCACTGGACCGCCTCAAGGCCCTATGGTGGTCCCTGGACCACTGGACCGCCTCAAGGCCCTATGGTGGTCCCTGGCTGGACCACTGGACCGCCTCAAGGCCCTATGGTGGTCCCTGGCTGGACCACTGGACCGCCTCAAGGCCCTATGGTGGTCCCTGGACCACTGGACCGCCTCAAGGCCCTATGGTGGTCCCTGGACCACTGGACCGCCTCAAGGCCCTATGGTGGTCCCTGGCTGGACCACTGGACCGCCTCAAGGCCCTATGGTGGTCCCTGGACCACTGGACCGCCTCAAGGCCCTATGGTGGTCCCTGGTACCACTGGACCGCCTCAAGGCCCTATGGTGGTCCCTGGACCACTGGACCGCCTCAAGGCCCTATGGTGGTCCCTGGACCACTGGACCGCCTCAAGGCCCTATGGTGGTCCCTGGACCACTGGACCGCTTCAAGGCCCTATGGTGGTCCCTGGCTGGACCACTGGACCGCCTCAAGGCCCTATGGTGGTCCCTGGACCACTGGACCGCCTCAAGGCCCTATGGTGGTCCCTGGACCACTGGACCGCCTCAAGGCCCTATGGTGGTCCCTGGACCACTGGACCGCCTCAAGGCCCTATGGTGGTCCCTGGACCACTGGACCGCTTCAAGGCCCTATGGTGGTCCCTGGACCACTGGATCGCCTCAAAAGGGTGGAATATATTCCTCAGCCTAGTAAGAAAATGTGTGAAAGATTTCACGTAAATTGCATGCTGAGTTCATGATTTGAGGCTTTTGTTCAAAACGGGGCAATCTTGCAAACTGTGAAAGCCAATTAGGATGGAATATGAAATATCGGACAGATCCGACTTGAGCACATGACCATAGAGATACTGTGTAACGATTTGTGAGATTTCTGGACAGAATCTGGAGGAGTAATATCAAAAAATGTGTTTTACAAAATTCGGCCTCCTGGTGGCGCTATAAAAGGCAGATGCGGAAAATGCAGGTCAAAGGTTTGTCCTTGGCCTCTAGGGAGTGTGCATGCAATGTTTCACGCAGATCGGTGCAGTTTTAGGTAAAAAATGTGAAAAGCTGCCTCAGGGTGGCGCTATAACAGGCCGTTCTGGAAAATGCGGGGCAGAGGTTCATCGTTGGCATCCAGGGAGTGTGTGTGCAAAGTTTGGCATCGACCGGGTTAACGGTGCCGGAGATTAGCTGGTAACGGACGGACGGACGGACGGACGGACGGACGGGCGGGCGGACGGACGGGCGGGCGGGCGGGCGGGCGGGCGGGCGGGCACGCACGCACGCACGCACGCACGCACGCACGCACGCACGCACGCACGCACGCACGCACGCACGCACGCACGCACGCACGCACGCACGCACGCACGCACGCACGCACGCACGCACGCACGCACGCACGCACGCACGCACGCACGCACGCACGCACGCACGCACGCACGCACGCACGCACGCACGCACGCACGCACGCACGCACGCACGCACGCACGCACGCACGCACGCACGCACGCACGCACGCACGCACGCACACACACACACACACACACACACACACACACACACACACACACACACACACACACACACACACACACACACACACACACACACACACACACACACACACACACACACACACACACACACACACACACACACACACACACACACACACACACACACACACACACACACACACGGAGTGCAAAACATACTCTCTCCCCATGCCTTCGGCCTGGTGGAGACAATAATAATAGAATGTCCATTCCAGGGTTAGGGTTATGATATATATATTCATTTATATGATGATGAAATGATAGAATGTCCATTCCAGGTTGGTTCAGGTGTCAAATTAAAGTTGTTTATTTTCTTCCTTTACAGGGATGCCAAAAAACGGGAAAACTTAAACTTGTAGGATAAAACAAATAAAGTAACACACGAATCCTTCACACCAAACAAGCACAGGTCAAAAGACTGTCTGCTTGCCACGCCCCTATTGTGACATACAGCTCCCTATAAGGCATCCTGCAGTGGGCAGAGACCACCACCAGAGGGCCGATAAATAAATAATATAATTGTTGAATATAAGGATTTGGCTCCTACATACAGTATGACATCACACATACAATATGACATCATACATGACATCACACATACAGTAGCAAAGTACCTAAAAAACCTCAAAGCCCTAAATGTCACTGTACTTAAAATAAATAAACAAATGCCGTTACAACATTTCCTGTGAATTAACCCTTTCACACACGTTCACGAGTCCCACTGGAGACCGTCGAAACAGAACAAACATTCACAGAGAGTCACATTCTGAACCAAAACGTATGCGATGGTCCTGGAGCTGTGGTTTATGCTAACAGTTAGCCGCCATAAATGAGTGAATGGAATGAAAGCCTTTACATTCAACCTGCTGCCGAAATAATGAAAAAAAGGAATTAATAAGAATAGAAAACATAAACAGGCTAGCAGAAAGTCAAAGTAAAGAGGAAAACAGTCTCCGACCGGACAGCCAATAGGATGATACCTCTCCGACCGGACAGCCAATAGGATGATACCTCTCTGACTGGGCAGCCAATAGGACGATACCTCTCTGACTGGGCAGCCAATAGGATGATACCTCTCCGACCGGACAGCCAATAGGATGATACCTCTCCGACCGGACAGCCAATAGGATGATACCTCTCTGACTGGGCAGCCAATAGGATGATACCTCTATGACTGGGCAGCCAATAGGATGATACCTCTCCGACCGGACAGCCAATAGGATGATACCTCTCTGACTGGACAGCCAATAGGATCGAGGTTCAGGTTCCAGGGGTTATGCCACGCCATGGATAACAGGTCAGGGTTCAAAGGTCAAGAGGTCATCGGTACAGTCACATGTGGAGCCGTCCCTGACCCTGCAGACTCCTCCTGCTGAGTTGAGGAACCTAGAATATGATATGATATGAATTAATTATGTTTTATAACCATATCATTATTAACCTAGAATATGATATGATATTAATTAATTATGTTTTATAACCATATCATTATTAACCTAGCATATGGTAAATGGTAAAATGGTAAATGGTGCATTTATATAGCGCCTTTATCCAAGGCGCTTTACATAGATTGTGCATTACATTCACCCATTCACACACACATTCATACACCGATTGCAGCGGAAGCCATGCAAGGTACCAACCAGCACATCGGGAGCAATTTGGGGTTCAGTGTCTTGCCCAAGGACACTTCGACATGTAGACAGGAGGAGCCGGGATTCGAACCGCCGACCCATGGATCATTGGACGACCTGCTCTACCTCCTGAGCCACAGCCGCCCCACATGATATGATATGAATTAATTATGTTTTATAACCATATCATTATTAACCTAGAATATGATATGATATTAATTAATTATGTTTTATAACCATATCATTATTAACCTAGAATATGATATGATATTAATTAATTATGTTTTATAACCATATCATTATTAACCTAGAATATGATATATGAATTAATTATGTTTTATAACCATATCATTATTAACCTAGAATATGATATGATATTAATTAATTATGTTTTATAACCATATCATTATTAACCTAGAATATGATATGATATATTAATTAATTATTTTTTATAACCATATCATTATTAACCTAGAATATGATATATGAATTAATTATGTTTTATAACCATATCATTATTAACCTAGAATATGATATGATATTAATTAATTATGTTTTATAATCATATTATTATTAACCTAGAATATGATATGATATATTAATCCATTCTGGTGTTTTAAGCATTATGTTACACTTGGAAAAATATATGCTATTGAAAAATAGCAGATCTACAAGCTCGTAGCGCAGCACTCCAGCGCGCTACGAGCTTGTAGATCTGCTATTTTTTGAAAAATCGTGAAAATGTGGCGCAAATCTTTGAATATATATTCTTTCAAAGCAAACATTTTAACTCATATCTTTGCTTCTGTGTGTGTGTGTGTGTGTGTGTGGGGGGGGGGGGTTCACTGGAACAACATATTTTCAGATGGGGGTCCACGGCCAAATACAGATAATTCTGGGGGTCCTTGACGTGAAAAAGGTTGAGAACCACTGATATAGAAACATGAGGGTTTAACCCTGTGAGAACCACTGATATAGAAACATGAGGGTTTAACCCTGTGAGAACCACTGATATAGAAACATGAGGGTTTAACCCTGTGAGAACCACTGATATAGAAACATGAGGGTTTAACCCTGTGAGAACCACTGATATAGAAACATGAGGGTTTAACCCTGTGAGAACCACTGATATAGAAACATAGGGTTTAACCCTGTGAGAACCACTGATATAGAAACATAGGGTTTAACCCTGTGAGAACCACTGATATAGAAACATAGGGTTTAACCCTGTGAGAACCACTGATATAGAAACATGAGGGTTTAACCCTGTGAGAACCACTGATATAGAAACATGAGGTTTAACCCTGTGAGAACCACTGATATAGAAACATGAGGGTTTAACCCTGTGAGAACCACTGATATAGAAACATGAGGTTTAACCCTGTGAGAACCACTGATATAGAAACATGAGGTTTAACCCTGTGAGAACCACTGATATAGAAACATGAGGTTTAACCCTGTGAGAACCACTGATATAGAAACATGAGGGTTTAACCCTGTGAGAACCACTGATATAGAAACATGAGGTTTAACCCTGTGAGAACCACTGATATAGAAACATGAGGGTTTAACCCTGTGAGAACCACTGATATAGAAACATGAGGGTTTAACCCTGTGAGAACCACTGATATAGAAACATAGGGTTTAACCCTGTGAGAACCACTGATATAGAAACATAGGGTTTAACCCTGTGAGAACCACTGATATAGAAACATGAGGTTTAACCCTGTGAGAACCACTGATATAGAAACACGAGGGTTTTCAGAAAACTGTCAGGATTTAGAAGACATTTGTAGAATCTAGTCTCAGGTCTAAATGGTTTAACCTAGAATATGATAATATTATTTAATTATGTTTTAACCTACAAGATGATATTATATGAATTACAGTGTAGTCATTTAGTCATGTGCCTATCTAGACTAGTCTAACCCTAGACCTAAGTTCTATCTAGACTAGTCTAACCCAAGACCTAAGTTCTATCTAGACTAGTCTAACCCTAAGTTCTATCTAGACTAGTCTAACCCTAGACCTAAGTTCTATCTAGACTAGTCTAACCCTAAGTTCTATCTAGACTAGTCTAACCCTAGACCTAAGTTCTATCTAGACTAGTCTAACCCTAAGTTCTATCTAGACTAGTCTAACCCTAGACCTAGGTTCTATCTAGACTAGTCTAACACTAGACCTACGTTCTCTCTAGACTAGTCTAACCCTAGACCTAAGTTCTCTCTAGACTAGTCTAACCCTAGACCTAAGTTCTATCTAGACTAGTCTAACCCTAGACCAAAGTTCTATCTAGACTAGTCTAACCCTAGACCTAAGTTCTCTCTAGACTAGTCTAACACTAGACCTAAGTTCTATCTAGACTAGTCTAACACTAGACCTAAGTTCTCTCTAGACTAGTCTAACCCTAGACCTAAGTTCTCTCTAGACTAGTCTAACCCTAGACCTAAGTTCTATCTAGACTAGTCTAACCCTAGACCTAAGTTCTCTCTAGACTAGTCTAACACTAGACCTAAGTTCTATCTAGACTAGTCTAACACTAGACCTAAGTTCTCTCTAGACTAGTCTAACCCTAGACCTAAGTTCTCTCTAGACTAGTCTAACCCTAGACCTAAGTTCTATCTAGACTAGTCTAACCCTAGACCTAAGTTCTATCTAGACTAGTCAAACACTAGACCTAAGTTATCTCTAGACTAGTCTAACCCTAGACCTAAGTTCTATCTAGACTAGTCTAACTCTAGACCTAAGTTCTATCTAGACTAGTCTAACACTAGACCTAAGTTCTATCTAGACTAGTCTAACCCTAGACCTAAGTTCTCTCTAGACTAGTCTAACACTAGATCTAAGTTCTATCTAGACTAGTCTAACCCTAGACCTAAGTTCTATCTAGACTAGTCTAACCCTAGACCTAAGTTCTCTCTAGACTAGTCTAACCCTAGACCTAAGTTCTATCTAGACTAGTCTAACCCTAGACCTAAGTTATATCTAGACTAGTCTAACCCTAGACCTAAGTTATCTCTAGACTAGTCTAACCCTAGACCTAAGTTCTATCTAGACTATCTAACCCTAGACCTAAGTTCTATCTAGACTAGTCTAACAATAGACCTAAGTTCTATCTAGACTAGTCTAACCCTAGACCTAAGTTCTATCTAGACTAGTCTAACCCTAGACCTAAGTTATATCTAGACTAGTCTAACCCTAGACCTAAGTTATATCTAGACTAGTCTAACCATAGACCTAAGTTCTATCTAGACTAGTCTAACACTAGACCTAAGTTCTATCTAGACTAGTCTAACCCTAGACCTAAGTTATATCTAGACTAGTCTAACCATAGACCTAAGTTCTATCTAGACTAGTCTAACACTAGACCTAAGTTCTATCTAGACTAGTCTAACCCTAGACCTAAGTTCTATCTAGACTAGTCTAACCCTAGACCTAAGTTCTATCTAGACTAGTCTAACCCTAGACCTAAGTTCTATCTAGACTAGTCTAACCCTATTTATAGGGCGTGGGATGGTATTTATAGGGCGTGGGATGGTATTTATAGGGCGTGGGATGGTATTTATAGGGCGTGGGATAGTAGTTTGAATTGTAAGGGTGTCAAATTAATTTCTTTTGACGGGAGTCCCAGTAAGAAAGCTCCCGGATCCTTCTTTATTTTCACCTTGAAAATGTCGCTTAACTCACGTGCCACTTGGCCCCAGAACCTGGATATACACTTACATTCACTAAGTAGTGATAGTAGGTACCTAGATCTGTTTGACATTTCGAACATAAAGGAGATATTGAACGGTCCATTTTGTTTAGTAACACAGGTGTGATGTGTAATCTGTGAAGAATTTTATATTGTGTTTCTCTTAGTCTGTTACAGGTATAAACCTTTTTAACTGAGTCAATGGCCTCTTGCCAGTCATCTTCAATATATTCATTGTTAAAATCTCTCTCCCATTTACGGAGGGATGGTAACTCCTGGGAATGAATATTCATTCATTCATATATTCATTCATTCATTTATTCATTCATCCCTTCCTCACCCGGGGCGACTCAGGGCTGCCGAACGGTGACAGTTCAGAGTTCTCCTTGTCAGAGGAGGTGTTGATGCAGAGCTGAGCGAACTTCCTCCTCAGAGCCTCCGCGATCAGAGCGGCCGGGTCGCTACGGAGCGCGCTCCCTTTGAGGCTCCGCCTCTTTCTGTCTGGCGTACCGCCCGGCGACCTGGATAGAGAGAGAGAGATAGAGAGAGAGAGAGAGAGGCACAAAACGTTAAAATGTCTCAGTCAGTCTACATGTCGACTAGTCTCACACGTCCCCGACTCTTCTCCCTTCTCTAAAACACCCCGGACAACGCTCCACAGGTCCCAGACTCTTCTCCCTTCTCTAAAACACCCTGTACAACGCTCCACACTCCCTTCTCTAAAACACCCTGGACAACGCTCCACACGTCCCAGACTCTTCTCCCTTCTCTAAAACACCCTGGACAACGCTCCACACGTCCCAGACTCTTCTCCCTTCTCTAAAACACCCTGGACAATGCTCCACACGTCCCAGACTCTTCTCCCTTCTCTAAAACACCCTGGACAACGCTCCACACGTCCCAGACTCTTCTCCCTTCTCTAAAACACCCTGGACAACGCTCCACACTCCCTTCTCTAAAACACCCTGGACAACGCTCCACACGTCCCAGACTCTTCTCCCTTCTCTAAAACACCCTGGACAACGCTCCACACGTCCCAGACTCTTCTCCCTTCTCTAAAACACCCTGGACAACGCTCCACGCGTCCCAGACTCTTCTCCCTTCTCTAAAACATCCTGGACAACGCTCCACACGTCCCAGACTCTTCTCCCTTCTCTAAAACACCCTGGACAACGCTCCACGCGTCCCAGACTCTTCTCCCTTCTCTAAAACACCCTGGACAACGCTCCACGCGTCCCAGACTCTTCTCCCTTCTCTAAAACACCCTGGACAACGCTCCACGCGTCCCAGACTCTTCTCCCTTCTCTAAAACACCCTGGACAACGCTCCACGCGTCCCAGACTCTTCTCCCTTCTCTAAAACACCCTGGACAACGCTCCACACGTCCCAGACTCTTCTCCCTTCTCTAAAACACCCTGGACAACGCTCCACACGTCCCAGACTCTTCTCCCTTCTCTAAAACACCCTGGACAACGCTCCACACGTCCCAGACTCTTCTCCCTTCTCTAAAACACCCTGGACAACGCTCCACACGTCCCAGACTCTTCTCCCTTCTCTAAAACATCCTGGACAACGCTCCACACTCCCTTCTCTAAAACACCCTGGACAACGCTCCACACGTCCCAGACTCTTCTCCCTTCTCTAAAACACCCTGGACAACGCTCCACATGTCCCAGACTCTTCTCCCTTCTCTAAAACACCCTGGACAACGCTCCACGCGTCCCAGACTCTTCTCCCTTCTCTAAAACACCCTGGACAACGCTCCACGCGTCCCAGACTCTTCTCCCTTCTCTAAAACACCCTGGACAACGCTCCACGCGTCCCAGACTCTTCTCCCTTCTCTAAAACACCCTGGACAACGCTCCACGCGTCCCAGACTCTTCTCCCTTCTCTAAAACACCCTGGACAACGCTCCACACGTCCCAGACTCTTCTCCCTTCTCTAAAACACCCTGGACAACGCTCCACACGTCCCAGACTCTTCTCCCTTCTCTAAAACACCCTGGACAACGCTCCACACGTCCCAGACTCTTCTCCCTTCTCTAAAACACCCTGGACAACGCTCCACACGTCCCAGACTCTTCTCCCTTCTCTAAAACATCCTGGACAACGCTCCACACTCCCTTCTCTAAAACACCCTGGACAACGCTCCACACGTCCCAGACTCTTCTCCCTTCTCTAAAACACCCTGGACAACGCTCCACATGTCCCAGACTCTTCTCCCTTCTCTAAAACACCCTGGACAACGCTCCACGCGTCCCAGACTCTTCTCCCTTCTCTAAAACATCCTGGACAACGCTCCACACGTCCCAGACTCTTCTCCCTTCTCTAAAACACCCTGGACAACGCTCCACGCGTCCCAGACTCTTCTCCCTTCTCTAAAACACCCTGGACAACGCTCCACGCGTCCCAGACTCTTCTCCCTTCTCTAAAACACCCTGGACAACGCTCCACGCGTCCCAGACTCTTCTCCCTTCTCTAAAACACCCTGGACAACGCTCCACGCGTCCCAGACTCTTCTCCCTTCTCTAAAACACCCTGGACAACGCTCCACACGTCCCAGACTCTTCTCCCTTCTCTAAAACACCCTGGACAACGCTCCACACGTCCCAGACTCTTCTCCCTTCTCTAAAACACCCTGGACAACGCTCCACACGTCCCAGACTCTTCTCCCTTCTCTAAAACACCCTGGACAACGCTCCACACGTCCCAGACTCTTCTCCCTTCTCTAAAACATCCTGGACAACGCTCCACACTCCCTTCTCTAAAACACCCTGGACAACGCTCCACACGTCCCAGACTCTTCTCCCTTCTCTAAAACACCCTGGACAACGCTCCACATGTCCCAGACTCTTCTCCCTTCTCTAAAACACCCTGGACAATGCTCCACACGTCCCAGACTCTTCTCCCTTCTCTAAAACACCCTGGACAACGCTCCACACGTCCCAGACTCTTCTCCCTTCTCTAAAACACCCTGGACAACGCTCCACACGTCCCAGACTCTTCTCCCTTCTCTAAAACACCCTGGACAACGCTCCACACGTCCCAGACTCTTCTCCCTTCTCTAAAACATCCTGGACAACGCTCCACACTCCCTTCTCTAAAACACCCTGGACAACGCTCCACACGTCCCAGACTCTTCTCCCTTCTCTAAAACACCCTGGACAACGCTCCACATGTCCCAGACTCTTCTCCCTTCTCTAAAACACCCTGGACAACGCTCCACGCGTCCCAGACTCTTCTCCCTTCTCTAAAACACCCTGGACAACGCTCCACGCGTCCCAGACTCTTCTCCCTTCTCTAAAACACCCTGGACAACGCTCCACGCGTCCCAGACTCTTCTCCCTTCTCTAAAACACCCTGGACAACGCTCCACACGTCCCAGACTCTTCTCCCTTCTCTAAAACACCCTGGACAACGCTCCACACGTCCCAGACTCTTCTCCCTTCTCTAAAACACCCTGGACAACGCTCCACACGTCCCAGACTCTTCTCCCTTCTCTAAAACACCCTGGACAACGCTCCACACGTCCCAGACTCTTCTCCCTTCTCTAAAACATCCTGGACAACGCTCCACACTCCCTTCTCTAAAACACCCTGGACAACGCTCCACACGTCCCAGACTCTTCTCCCTTCTCTAAAACACCCTGGACAACGCTCCACGTGTCCCAGACTCTTCTCCCTTCTCTAAAACACCCTGGACAACGCTCCACACGTCCCAGACTCTTCTCCCTTCTCTAAAACACCCTGGACAACGCTCCACACTCCCTTCTCTAAAACACCCTGGACAACGCTCCACACGTCCCAGACTCTTCTCCCTTCTCTAAAACACCCTGGACAACGCTCCACGTGTCCCAGACTCTTCTCCCTTCTCTAAAACACCCTGGACAACGCTCAACACGTCCCAGACTCTTCTCCCTTCTCTAAAACACCCTGGACAACGCTCCACACGTCCCAGACTCTTCTCCCTTCTCTAAAACATCCTGGACAACGCTCCACACGTCCCAGACTCTTCTCCCTTCTCTAAAACACCCTGGACAACGCTCCACACGTCCCAGACTCTTCTCCCTTCTCTAAAACACCCTGGACAACGCTCCACACGTCCCAGACTCTTCTCCCTTCTCTAAAACACCCTGGACAACGCTCCACACGTCCCAGACTCTTCTCCCTTCTCTAAAACACCCTGGACAACGCTCCACACGTCCCAGACTCTTCTCCCTTCTCTAAAACATCCTGGACAACGCTCCACACGTCCCAGACTCTTCTCCCTTCTCTAAAACACCCTGGACAACGCTCCACACGTCCCAGACTCTTCTCCCTTCTCTAAAACACCCTGGACAACGCTCCACACGTCCCAGACTCTTCTCCCTTCTCTAAAACACCCTGGACAACGCTCCACACGTCCCAGACTCTTCTCCCTTCTCTAAAACACCCTGGACAACACTCCACGCGTCCCAGACTCTTCTCCCTTCTCTAAAACACCCTGGACAACGCTCCACACGTCCCAGACTCTGATATAAAGTGCTATATCAGTATCTATGCATGTTGTATTATATTCTTTTTTTATTAACAACCTCTTAACGACACGCAGCTGCACATGGTTGAGGTCCTTCAGCACGTCCATCATGGTCGGCTCCGCCCCCTGAGACCTTCCTGCCTGGCTATTGGTCCCCCTGATGGAGGAGGAGGAGCCATCACTGATTCCTGCCAGCCCATTGGTCCCCCTGATGGAGGAGGAGGAGGAGCTTAGGCAGGGAGGAGGGGGAGGTGGGGGTGGAGGAGGAGGAGGGGGAGGTGGGCGGAGAGGTGTGGAGGTCATCACAGGGCCGTCCACTGATTGGTTCAGAGCGGGGGGAGGAGTCATCACTGATTGGATGAGACCTAGAAGACACACCCCCAGCAAAATTAATGAACATCATGAAAAATAAACAACTTTAAAATCTCTGGACTCTGAACATTAACAATTTAACGTTTGAACTTTAACCTGAAAAAAGTAAGTAAAAGGCCTGTAATGTATATATATATTTTTTTAATATATATATATATATATATATATATATATATATATTATTTTTTTTAATATGCGTATGTCCCTTAGCAGAGCAAAGTAATGTTATCAGTCAGGTGCTACGATGCGTATGTCCCTTAGCAGCATATGATATGACGTCATATGCTGGCACGAAGCTGACCGTGCAGGTATGTTTTCCGTCATGCTACGAAGCGTATGTCCCATGACGTGATGAAGATATGTACCAATGCCAGGTTATAATTGGTTTACGATGGTGTCATAATGATGAAATGTTTCAGTGTCGGGTGGACTAAAGGGACATACGCATCAAACCACCCGAGTAACCACATTATACCACTAACCAACTCAGAAATTACATACATACATATAGACATATACATATATATAGACATATGTGACCCCTCACAGTAGTTTGATATACAAGGGGGCCATGGTCATTTTTCAGTTTTTTACATATTATGAAACTACATAATGTAAGCTTTCATATGATGTATTGTTCATTGAAATTGGAAAAAAATATATGACCATCTGAAACTTGTTGAACTGGAAACCCCAAAGCAGAGAATTTCCCCTGCAAAGATGTTAGCACCTCTGGGCCCCAGGAATGGGTGTGACAATAGATACTTGTCTCCACCCCTAATGGCTTGCATAATCACTCCCCCACCCACTAACCACTCCCCCACTAGGCTAGCTGTCAGTGAACACTTAGTAGGCAGTGTGCTAAAGTACATGTTGTTTTACTTAAGTTAAAGTATCAATATTGCAATATAGAAATATAGGACTGACGTTGTTTAGTGTATGTTTTGTAATAATACAATCTAAAAAGTAACTAGTAGGCTAACTGAGTTTTCAAATAAATACATGTGGAGTAAAACTATTTGCAGCCTTGTAGTTTTAGACCCATGCTTTTAATTGCTACATTTAAAAATGCTGTATGTTTACATTACATTATTATTAATATGTACAAAGGTACCTTTTTTACCCCTAAATGCATGGCTTAAATCAGCCGTGCACTGATGTGAAAGAGTTAAAATCTTTTCAACAGAAAGTCAGGGGGAAAAATACCTTAGACGTTTGTTATGATCCTTTCCACGTTTTAAGAAGATCACACCAGGATTTGTACTACACATGTCATCACATTCAATATTTGAGCTGTTCTTCTAACAACAACAATGTCATGGATTGAACAAATTATATAAAAGACGGATTTCACCGCGATGCGCGACCACGCGGACACGCAATGTTATTCTTTCAGTATTGATCATCAGGCAGCAGCATCCAACGGTAATACAGTTACAAAGATTTAAACACAGTGCTAAACCACACATAGCTACACGTGTTCACTGATATAAAGGGCAAAATAATGGATTACAAGTAACTACAACAATCTCGTCAGAACGCACAGCTGTGTGTAGTGTGGAGACCACAAACACAAAACTGGCAGCGACTTTTTTTTCTTCAGTGGACGACGACGGCTACGTGAAACTGGAGAACAATACATAGGTCTGGCCAATCGAAACAACTCTATGTAAATACGTGCAGGAATGTTCACACCCCCAAAATACGCAAATAATCTTTCATTACAGAGACATTTTTGCAATGTAATTACAACGACTTAATGACACTAAAACGACTTTCTGATGGAATAAAAACATTCTTTAACATTCCAACTGTGTTAATGTGGCAAAAAACGAAAACCACAAAAAAAAAAAAAAAAGCTATTTTGGTCTATTGTGGAGTTTCATTAGAGCCGACTTGACTTGTGGTTGAAAATACTGTGAGGGGTCACATATGAGCATATGACGTGATGAATATATGTACCAATGCCAGGGTATAATTGGTTATCGATGTTGACGTAACGATGACATGTTTCAGTGTCGGGTGGACTAAAGGTAATGCCCCTATGTATACATGTATGTAATCTGACACCACTGCCATAACAGGCATAAGTAATCATTACCATACTTCAAAATACTACTTGTTTTCCTCCAAAAGCAAGGTACGTAGCAAATAGCTAAACCTAATAATTCAATATTGCAAACGTTCTTTCACAGAGAGGCTGAGATTTGAAGGTTTGTAGCGGTCGACAGTACTTGCACACTCTGCTTGCACACTAGTAGGCCATTTATGGCCTACTAGTGTGCAACAAGCAAGTAGACACTCGACAGAGTGCAGTTCTAGTTATTATTATTTTATTAATAATTATTATAAATGTGCATAAGTTTTGCATAAAAGTTTTTTTTGTTTTTTTTTTTACAAAATTTCCTCTGCAAAGTCCTAGTAGTACAAAGTAGTAGTAAGGTTGAAATCTATTTTTGCAACTAGAGTTAGACTTTAATATATTAGCGCCCATCACTTCACACGGGTGTGATTTTTCATTTCACTACACCTTGTAACCCATTTTGACCTGAGATCAGATTCTAAAAATGTCTTCTACATCCTGACAATTTTCTGAAAAAGCTGTTTCTATGTCGTTCTTCGATTTTTCAAAATTATCTACAGGTACAAGCTTGTCGCGCGCCACTCGGTGGCACGCTATGAGCTTGTAGATCTGATATGTTTCAATAGCTAAAGCATAACATAATGCTAACACCAAAAGGGGTTAAGCCCCGCCCCCAGAATATTTGACAAAATGGTTCAAAGCTACATTAAAGCGTGAAAAGAGGAGTTAACGGGCAATTATGGACACTGTATTTTGCCCGTAAACCTCAAGTTTAGCAGCATATACAGTAATATACGGTAATATACAGGTGTGATGGTACATATACAGTAATATACGGTAATATACAGGTGTGATGGTACATATACAGTAATATACGGTAATATACAGGTGTGATGGTACATATACAGTAATATACGGTAATATACAGGTGTGATGGTACATATACAGTAATATACGGTAATATACAGGTGTGATGGTACAACTCGGGAGTTTACCGGAGTTTGTTGGAAAGTTTAACGGGAGTTTCCAGTAATATACACATCCGTATTCCATGCTTTTTGCGCAGTAGAACCCATTTCGACCATTCCGTTGCTCCAGACTGTACGACGGAAGCATTTATATTTCACTCATGATCAGAGCTTCCGTTGCTCCAGACTGTACGACGGAAGCATTTATATTTCAGTCATGATCAGAGCTTCCGTTGCTCCAGACTGTATTTATATTTGACTCATGATCAGAGCTTCCGTTGCTCCAGACTGTATGACGGAAGCGTTTATATTTCACTCATGATCAGAGCTTCCGTTGCTCCAGACTGTACGACGGAAGCATTTATATTTCACTCATGATCAGAGCTTCCGTTGCTCCAGACTGTATTTATATTTGACTCATGATCAGAGCTTCCGTTGCTCCAGACTGTATGACGGAAGCGTTTATATTTCACTCATGATCAGAGCTTCCGTTGCTCCAGACTGTACGACGGAAGCATTTATATTTTACTCATGATCAGAGCTTCCGTTGCTCCAGACTGTACGACGGAAGCATTTATATTTTACTCATGATCAGAGCTTCCGTTGCTCCAGACTGTACGACGGAAGCATTTATATTTCACTCATGATCAGAGCTTCTGTTGTTCCAGACTGTATTTATATTTGACTCATGATCAGAGCTTCCGTTGCTCCAGACTGTATTTATATTTGACTCATGATCAGAGCTTCCGTTGCTCCAGACTGTACGACGGAAGCATTTATATTTTACTCATGATCAGAGCTTCCGTTGCTCCAGACTGTACGACGGAAGCATTTATATTTTACTCATGATCAGAGCTTCCGTTGCTCCAGACTGTACGACGGAAGCATTTATATTTCACTCATGATCAGAGCTTCTGTTGTTCCAGACTGTATTTATATTTGACTCATGATCAGAGCTTCCGTTGCTCCAGACTGTATTTATATTTGACTCATGATCAGAGCTTCCGTTGCTCCAGACTGTACGACGGAAGCATTTATATTTCACTCATGATCAGAGCTTCTGTTGTTCCAGACTGTATTTATATTTGACTCATGATCAGAGCTTCCGTTGCTCCAGACTGTATTTATATTTGACTCATGATCAGAGCTTCCGTTGCTCCAGACTGTATTTATATTTGACTCATGATCAGAGCTTCCGTTGCTCCAGACTGTATTTATATTTGACTCATGATCAGAGCTTCCGTTGCTCCAGACTGTATGACGGAAGCGTTTATATTTCACTCATGATCAGAGCTTCCGTTGCTCCAGACTGTACGACGGAAGCATTTATATTTTACTCATGATCAGAGCTTCCGTTGCTCCAGACTGTACGACGGAAGCATTTATATTTTACTCATGATCAGAGCTTCCGTTGCTCCAGACTGTACGACGGAAGCATTTATATTTCACTCATGATCAGAGCTTCTGTTGTTCCAGACTGTATTTATATTTGACTCATGATCAGAGCTTCCGTTGCTCCAGACTGTATTTATATTTGACTCATGATCAGAGCTTCCGTTGCTCCAGACTGTACGACGGAAGCATTTATATTTTACTCATGATCAGAGCTTCCGTTGCTCCAGACTGTACGACGGAAGCATTTATATTTTACTCATGATCAGAGCTTCCGTTGCTCCAGACTGTACGACGGAAGCATTTATATTTCACTCATGATCAGAGCTTCTGTTGTTCCAGACTGTATTTATATTTGACTCATGATCAGAGCTTCCGTTGCTCCAGACTGTATTTATATTTGACTCATGATCAGAGCTTCCGTTGCTCCAGACTGTACGACGGAAGCATTTATATTTCACTCATGATCAGAGCTTCTGTTGTTCCAGACTGTATTTATATTTGACTCATGATCAGAGCTTCCGTTGCTCCAGACTGTATTTATATTTGACTCATGATCAGAGCTTCCGTTGCTCCAGACTGTATGACGGAAGCGTTTATATTTCACTCATGATCAGAGCTTCCGTTGCTCCAGACTGTACGACGGAAGCATTTATATTTTACTCATGATCAGAGCTTCCGTTGCTCCAGACTGTACGACGGAAGCATTTATATTTTACTCATGATCAGAGCTTCCGTTGCTCCAGACTGTACGACGGAAGCATTTATATTTCACTCATGATCAGAGCTTCTGTTGTTCCAGACTGTATTTATATTTGACTCATGATCAGAGCTTCCGTTGCTCCAGACTGTATTTATATTTGACTCATGATCAGAGCTTCCGTTGCTCCAGACTGTACGACGGAAGCATTTATATTTCACTCATGATCAGAGCTTCTGTTGTTCCAGACTGTATTTATATTTGACTCATGATCAGAGCTTCCGTTGCTCCAGACTGTATTTATATTTGACTCATGATCAGAGCTTCCGTTGCTCCAGACTGTATTTATATTTGACTCATGATCAGAGCTTCCGTTGCTCCAGACTGTATTTATATTTGACTCATGATCAGAGCTTCCGTTGCTCCAGACTGTATTTATATTTGACTCATGATCAGAGCTTCCGTTGCTCCAGACTGTATTTATATTTCACTCATGATCAGAGCTTCCGTTGCTCCAGACTGTATTTATATTTCACTCATGATCAGAGCTTCCGTTGCTCCAGACTGTATTTATATTTTACTCATGATCAGAGCTTCCGTTGCTCCAGACTGTATTTATATTTGACTCATGATCAGAGCTTCCGTTGCTCCAGACTGTATTTATATTTGACTCATGATCAGAGCTTCCGTTGCTCCAGACTGTATTTATATTTGACTCATGATCAGAGCTTCCGTTGCTCCAGACTGTATTTATATTTTACTCATGATCAGAGCTTCCGTTGCTCCAGACTGTATTTATATTTGACTCATGATCAGAGCTTCCGTTGCTCCAGACTGTATTTATATTTGACTCATGATCAGAGCTTCCGTTGCTCCAGACTGTATTTATATTTTACTCATGATCAGAGCTTCCGTTGCTCCAGACTGTATTTATATTTGACTCATGATCAGAGCTTCCGTTGCTCCAGACTGTATTTATATTTGACTCATGATCAGAGCTTCCGTTGCTCCAGACTGTATTTATATTTGACTCATGATCAGAGCTTCCGTTGCTCCAGACTGTATTTATATTTTACTCATGATCAGAGCTTCCGTTGCTCCAGACTGTATTTATATTTGACTCATGATCAGAGCTTCCGTTGCTCCAGACTGTATTTATATTTGACTCATGATCAGAGCTTCCGTTGCTCCAGACTGTATTTATATTTGACTCATGATCAGAGCTTCCGTTGCTCCAGACTGTATTTATATTTGACTCATGATCAGAGCTTCCGTTGCTCCAGACTGTATTTATATTTTACTCATGATCAGAGCTTCCGTTGCTCCAGACTGTATTTATATTTGACTCATGATCAGAGCTTCCGTTGCTCCAGACTGTATTTATATTTGACTCATGATCAGAGCTTCCGTTGCTCCAGACTGTATTTATATTTGACTCATGATCAGAGCTTCCGTTGCTCCAGACTGTATTTATATTTTACTCATGATCAGAGCTTCCGTTGCTCCAGACTGTATTTATATTTGACTCATGATCAGAGCTTCCGTTGCTCCAGACTGTATTTATATTTGACTCATGATCAGAGCTTCCGTTGCTCCAGACTGTATTTATATTTTACTCATGATCAGAGCTTCCGTTGCTCCAGACTGTATTTATATTTGACTCATGATCAGAGCTTCCGTTGCTCCAGACTGTATTTATATTTGACTCATGATCAGAGCTTCCGTTGCTCCAGACTGTATTTATATTTGACTCATGATCAGAGCTTCCGTTGCTCCAGACTGTATTTATATTTTACTCATGATCAGAGCTTCCGTTGCTCCAGACTGTATTTATATTTGACTCATGATCAGAGCTTCCGTTGCTCCAGACTGTATTTATATTTGACTCATGATCAGAGCTTCCGTTGCTCCAGACTGTATTTATATTTGACTCATGATCAGAGCTTCCGTTGCTCCAGACTGTATTTATATTTGACTCATGATCAGAGCTTCCGTTGCTCCAGACTGTATTTATATTTTACTCATGATCAGAGCTTCCGTTGCTCCAGACTGTATTTATATTTGACTCATGATCAGAGCTTCCGTTGCTCCAGACTGTATTTATATTTGACTCATGATCAGAGCTTCCGTTGCTCCAGACTGTATTTATATTTGACTCATGATCAGAGCTTCCGTTGCTCCAGACTGTATTTATATTTTACTCATGATCAGAGCTTCCGTTGCTCCAGACTGTATTTATATTTGACTCATGATCAGAGCTTCCGTTGCTCCAGACTGTATTTATATTTGACTCATGATCAGAGCTTCCGTTGCTCCAGACTGTATTTATATTTGACTCATGATCAGAGCTTCCGTTGCTCCAGACTGTATTTATATTTGACTCATGATCAGAGCTTCCGTTGCTCCAGACTGTATTTATATTTGACTCATGATCAGAGCTTCCGTTGCTCCAGACTGTATTTATATTTGACTCATGATCAGAGCTTCCGTTGCTCCAGACTGTATTTATATTTGACTCATGATCAGAGCTTCCGTTGCTCCAGACTGTATTTATATTTGACTCATGATCAGAGCTTCCGTTGCTCCAGACTGTATTTATATTTGACTCATGATCAGAGCTTCCGTTGCTCCAGACTGTATGAAGCCTGTGAGGCAACAGTCTGGCAACGCGAGACTAAACCGCCGGGGATCGAACGCCCGACTTCCGAAGCTCCGAGTGGACACTCCAACCACCAAGGACACTTAGCGTGACTGCTGTGTGTGTGTGTGTGTGTGCGTGTGTGCGTGCGTGCGTGCGTGCGACTGTGCGTGCGTCTGCGTGCGTTTCTTTCCCCACTGTACCTGCAGCCGGTGCAACGCTGACAATCATGGCTATCTGGGCTCGCAGTTTGAGAAGCTCTTCCTCCAGAGCCGAGATCTTCCTCTGGGTGTCTGGGTCAGGGTTCTGCCCCAGGACCATGGCTGTTCTCTGGGTGTGAGGGTCAGCCCTGTGGCCCAGGACCATGGCTGTTCTCTGGGTGTGGATCACAGCAGGTCTGGGGGGGCCTCTGGGGGGGCCTCCAGCCACGTTTTGGCTTGCTGGAAGCACAATCTGATTCCTAAATCAACCGAAGAGTTTGTATTATTATTATTATTATTATTATTATTAGCACAGATTATATTTCTTGGGGAGAACACAAAAGTGAAATATATTGGGTTTTTTTTTAAGATCGTCTGATAAAATGACTACACTGTAAATCGTAAAGGACAAACGGTTTGGTTGCCGTCAGCCCTGATTAGGGTTCATTAGGTTGATTAGGGTTAATTAGGTTGATTAGGGTTCATTAGGTTGATTAGGGTTCATTAGGTTGATTAGGGTTCATTAGGTTGATTAGGGTTAATTAGGTTGATTAGGGATGTCAATTATAGATTAATTCATTTAGGCCTGATGTTGAAAAGTCTTCTGAAAGAATAATAGATTCAAAGATTTGTGCCGCATTTTCACGATTTTTCAAAAAATAGCAGACCTACAAGCTCACTCGGTGAGCCCACAGCCCTCCTATGAGACACAGACTGGTTTCTGAACCGCCCACAGCCCTCACAGACTGGTTTCTGAACTGCCCACAGCCCTCCTATAAGACACAGACTGGTTTCTGAACTGCCCACAGCCCTCCGACTGGCTTCTGAACTGTCCACAGCCCTCCTATGAGACACATACTGGTTTCTGAACTGCCCACAGCCCTCCTATGAGACACAGACTGGTTTCTGAACTGCCCACAGCCCTCCTATGAGACACAGACTGGTTTCTGAAACGCCCACAGCCCTCCTATGAGACACAGACTGGTTTCTGAACTGCCCACAGCCCTCCTATGAGACACAGACTGGTTTCTGAACTGCCCACAGCCCTCCTATGAGACAAACTGGTTTCTGAACCGACCACAGCCCTCCTATGAGACACAGACTGGTTTCTGACACAGACTGGTTTCTGAACTGTCCACAGCCCTCCTATGAGACACAGACTGGCTTCTGAACTGTCCACAGCCCTCCTATGAGACACGGACTGGTTTCTGAACTGCCCACAGCCTTCCTATGAGACACAGACTGGTTTCTGAACTGCCCACAGCCCTCCTATGAGACACAGACTGGTGTCTGAACTGCCCACAGCCCTCCTATGAGACACAGACTGGTTTCTGAACTGCCCACAGCCCTCCTATGAGACACAGACTGGTTTCTGAACCGCCCACAGCCCTCCTATGAGACACAGACTGGTTTCTGAACCGCCCACAGCCCTCCTACACAGACTGGTTTCTGAACCGCCCACAGCCCTCCTATGAGACACAGACTGGTTTCTGAACAGTCCACAGCCCTCAGACACGTATCATTTCCACAAACTTTTCTTTTAGGAGGTATAAGACAGAAAGCCCTAAATATCTGTTAGAGGTGTAATCTGGGACGTTTTTGAATGAATAAAAGTGAATTTAACCAGAGTTAACTACTGGTTATTTGAGTCAACTGTGACACCTACTGGACAACAGCGGTACTGCAGTGAGGTGCAGCAGGTGACTCTGGTGTCATGAATGTGCACGCACGCACGCACGCACGCACGCACGCACGCACGCACGCACGCACGCACGCACAGCGATCTACCAGTAGATCACAAAGGCTATGCAGGTAGAACACATGAAATCACCCTAAATAATATTTAATCTAATGTATGTAAAATGAAATGCAAGTTTTTATTTTAACATTCACTTCTTTAGTTTTAGTTTTAACATGGGTCTATTCACTGCTTTAGTTTTAGTTTTAACATGGGTCTATTCACTGCTTTAGTTTTAACATGGGTCTATTCACTGCTTTAGTTTTATTTTTTACATGGGTCTATTCACTGCTTTAGTTTTAGTTTTAACATGGGTCTATTCACTGCTTTATTTTTAACATGGGTCTATTCACTGCTTTAGTTTTAACATGGGTCTATTCACTGCTTTAGTTTTAACATGGGTCTATTCACTGCTTTAGTTTTAACATGGGTCTATTCACTGCTTTAGTTTTAACATGGGTCTATTCACTGCTTTAGTTTTAACATGGGTCTATTCACTGCTTTAATTTTTACATGGGTCTATTCACTGCTTTAGTTTTAGTTTTAACATGGGTCTATTCACTGCTTTAGTTTTAACATGGGTATATTCACTGCTTTAGTTTTAGTTTTAACATGGGTCTATTCACTGCTTTAGTTTTAGTTTTAACATGGGTCCAATCACTGCTTTAGTTTTAGTTTTAACATGGGTCTATTCACTGCTTTAATTTTAACATGGGTCTGTTCACTGCTTTAGTTTTAGTTTTAACATGGGTCTATTCACTGCTTTAGTTTTAACATGGGTCTGTTCACTGCTTGAGTTTTAGTTTTAACATGGGTCTATTCACTGCTTTAGTTTTAGTTTTAACATGGGTCTATTCACTGCTTTAGTTTTAACATGGGTATATTCACTGCTTTAGTTTTAGTTTTAACATGGGTCTATTCACTGCTTTAGTTTTAGTTTTAACATGGGTCTATTCACTGCTTTAGTTTTAACATGGGTATGTTCACTGCTTTAGTTTTAGTTTTAACATGGGTCTATTCACTGCTTTAGTTTTAGTTTTAACATGGGTCTATTCACTGCTTTAGTTTTAGTTTTAACATGGGTCTATTCACTGCTTTAGTTTTAGTTTTAACATGGGTCTATTCACTGCTTTAGTTTTAACATGGGTCTATTCACTGCTTTAGTTTTAACATGGGTCTATTCACTGCTTTAGTTTTAGTTTTAACATGGGTCTATTCACTGCATTAGTTTTAACATGGGTCTATTCACTGCTTTAGTTTTAACATGGGTCTATTCACTGCTTTAGTTTTAACATGGGTCTATTCACTGCTTTAGTTTTAACATGGGTCTATTCACTGCTTTAGTTTTAGTTTTAACATGGGTCTATTCACTGCTTTAGTTTTAGTTTTAACATGGGTCTATTCACTGCTTTAGTTTTAGTTTTAACATGGGTCTATTCACTGCTTTAGTTTTAGTTTTAACATGGGTCTATTCACTGCTTTAGTTTTAGTTTTAACATGGGTCTATTCACTGCTTTAGTTTTAGTTTTAACATGGGTCTATTCACTGCTTTAGTTTTAACATGGGTCTATTCACTGCTTTAGTTTTAGTTTTAACATGGGTCTATTCACTGCTTTAGTTTTAACATGGGTCTATTCACTGCTTTAGTTTTAACATGGGTCTATTCACTGCTTTAGTTTTAACATGGGTCTGTTCACTGCTTTAGTTTTAACATGGGTCTATTCACTGCTTTAGTTTTAACATGGGTCTATTCACTGCTTTAGTTTTAACATGGGTCTATTCACTGCTTTAGTTTTAACATGGGTCTATTCACTGCTTTAGTTTTAGTTTTAACATGGGTCTATTCACTGCTTTAGTTTTAACATGGGTCTATTCACTGCTTTAGTTTTAGTTTTAACATGGGTCTATTCACTGCTTTAGTTTTAACATGGGTCTATTCACTGCTTTAGTTTTAGTTTTAACATGGGTTTATTCACTGCTTTAGTTTTAACATGGGTCTATTCACTGCTTTAGTTTTAGTTTTAACATGGGTTTATTCACTGCTTTAGTTTTAACATGGGTCTATTCACTGCTTTAGTTTTAGTTTTAACATGGGTCTATTCACTGCTTTAGTTTTAGTTTTAACATGGGTCTATTCACTGCTTTAGTTTTAACATGGGTCTATTCACTGCTTTAGTTTTAGTTTTAACATGGGTCTATTCACTGCTTTAGTTTTAACATGGGTCTATTCACTGCTTTAGTTTTAGTTTTAACATGGGTCTTTTCACTGCTTTAGTTTTAGTTTTAACATGGGTCTATTCACTGCTTTAGTTTTAGTTTTAACATGGGTCTATTCACTGCTTTAGTTTTAACATGGGTCTATTCACTGTGTGAATGGTTGTATTATTATTATTATTTTAATTTAGTTTTAGTCACATTTTAGTCACCTGGAATGTCTTAGTGTTAGTCTAGTTGTAGTCGACTAAATGTCATAAGATTTTAGACGACTATATCTACGGTTGATTTAGTCGACTAAATTGTATTTTGGTGACTGCAATGACTGTTTTTTTCACTTGCTGGAAATAGACGAGTGCGACGCGTTGTTTAAATTTACTTTCCATTTAGTTTTCCTCAGTGGAAAAAGGTAGTCAACGAACATTTTTCGTCTTAGTTTTAGTCGACAAAAACAACACTGTTTGGTACCAGTAGGGACCAGTAGGGGGCGGTCGTAGGTACCTGATCCTGGTGAAGCCGTCCCATTGGTCCTCGGCGACCCACAGCACGTCAGCCAATGAGGGCACGTGGGAGGCGGGCGTCTCCATGGCGACGTCAACGAGACCGCGACCATGTTCAAAGATCTGATGACATCATCAACATGAGACAACAACAACAATTTAGACAGTTTCTGTCAGTGGTGCTCAATAATTCAAGTCAAGGACCCCAAAATCCTATATTTATCTGTATTTGGCCGGCGACCCCAATCTGAAAATATGTACCCCCCCCACGTTCCCTACCTGAAGGTGTTGCCTTGGTGAAGGTGTTATGGGGAGATTTGTTCCAATCATCCGAACGACACTGCGATACTGTCCACACAGCTCACTGTCCCACACCGGAACCAACTAGAAATGCGCACGCACGCACGCACGCACGCACACGCACACGCGCACGCGCACGCGCACGCGCACGCGCACACGCACACGCACACGCACACGCACACGCACACGCACACGCACACACACACACACACACACAGGGAAAGAGAATCCATCAATTACGAGCAGTACTGAACAACACGACATGTACTAGTGACTACAAACTAGTGAGTCTCTAGTTGAGTCTCTCACCACCGCGGCTCAATGACATCACCAAAGCTCAATGACATCACCGCGGCTCAATGACATCACCGCGGCTCAATGACGTCATGTTGTAGTTTTAGTAAAAACAGAGAGATGTGTTTGGGTGAGCGGTGAGTCTCTTACCACCGCGGCTCAGTGACGTCATGTTGTAGTTTTAGTAAAAACAGAGAGATGTGTTTGGGTGAGCGGTGAGTCTCTTACCGCCGCGGCTCAGTGACGTCATGTTGTAGTTTTAGTAAAAACAGAGAGATGTGTTTGGGTGAGCGGTGAGTCTCTTACCGCCGCGGCTCAGTGACTCATGTTGTAGTTTTAGTAAAAACAGAGAGATGTGTTTGGGTGAGCGGTGAGTCTCTTACCACCGCGGCTCAGTGACGTCATGTTGTAGTTTTAGTAAAAACAGAGAGATGTGTTTGGGTGAGCGGTGAGTCTCTTACCACCGCGGGTCAGTGACGTCATGTTGTAGTTTTAGTAAAAACAGAGAGATGTGTTTGGGTGAGCGGTGAGTCTCTTACCACCGCGGCTCAGTGACATCATGTTGTAGTTTTAGTAAAAAACAGAGAGGTGTGTTTGGAGTGAGCGGTGAGTCTCTTACCACCGCGGCTCAGTGACGTCATGTTGTAGTTTTAGTAAAAACAGAGAGATGTGTTTGGGTGAGCGGAGTCTCTTACCACCGCGGCTCAGTGACATCATGTTGTAGTTTTAGTAAAAAACAGAGAGATGTGTTTGGAGTGAGCGGTGAGTCTCGAAAAATGTTCGTCAACTGAAAATAGCAAATCATACAAGCTCACAACGCGTCGCAGCGGAGCAGTGAGCTTGTAGATCTGCTATTTTCAGAAAGTGTAAAATCAGCCATTACGACGGCATCAAGGCCCGCCAAAACACATTTTAGTCGACTAAATCTCAACTGTAGATTTAGTCGACTAAAATCTTATGATATTCAGTCAACTAAAACTAGACTAAACACTAAAACATTCCAGGTGACTAAAATGTGACTGAAACTAAATAAACTATTGAAGAGACTAAATCAGTTGTTCCCAAACCTTTTCATGTCAAGACCCCCCCCCCCCCCCCCCCCCCCCCCAAATCGATATTTATTAGCCCGCCGGACCCCTCCCCCCCAAATCGATATTTATTAGCCCACTTGGTTGCATGCTGAAAATAGTGTAAAAATAGAATTACGACGACATCAAAAGCCCGCCAGAATACACTTTAGTCGACTAAATCAACTGCATATTTAGTCGACTAAAATCACATGACATTTAGGCGACAAAAAACTAGACAAATATTTTGTCATTCCAGCTGTTTTGAGATATTAGAAGTAGAACCTTACCTTACCTAATCAGACCTACGTCACCGACCTGAGAAACATCCGTATAGATTACACATGAATATGAAGTTGGTATATTTCCTGTTATTAAGCGGTAGAGTTTGTAGGCATTTTATAGTATTAAAATGAAGTATTAAAAAAAAAGCCTTCTACATCCTGACAGTTTTCTGAAAAACCCTGTTTCTATATCAGTGGTTCTCACAGGGTTAAACCTCATGTTTCTATATCAGTGGTTCTCACAGGGTTAACACCCTCATGTTTCTATATCAGTGGTTCTCACAGGGTTAAAACCCTCATGTTTCTATGTCAGTGGTTCTCACAGGGTTAAACCCTATGTTTCTATATCAGTGGTTCTCACAGGGTTAAACCTCATGTTTCTATGTCAGTGGTTCTCACAGGGTTAAACCTCATGTTTCTATATCAGTGGTTCTCACAGGGTTAAAACCCTCATGTTTCTATGTCAGTGGTTCTCACAGGGTTAAAACCCTCATGTTTCTATGTCAGTGGTTCTCACAGGGTTAAAACCCTCATGTTTCTATGTCAGTGGTTCTCACAGGGTTAAAACCCTCATGTTTCTATATCAGTGGTTCTCACAGGGTTAAACCTCATGTTTCTATATCAGTGGTTCTCACAGGGTTAAAACCCTCATGTTTCTATGTCAGTGGTTCTCACAGGGTTAAAACCTCATGTTTCTATGTCAGTGGTTCTCAAACATATTCATTTCAAGGACCCCAAAATCCAAATATATAAGACATTGGCCGCCGACCCCTTTCTGACAATATATATATATTCAAAGATTTCAGGCACATTTTCACGATTTTTCAAAAACAGCAGACCTACAAGCTCATAGCGCGGCACAGAGTGCCGCCCTATGAGCTTGTAGATCTGCTATTTTTCAACAGTGAAAGCCTAACATAATGCTTAAAACACCAAAAGGGGTTCCCGTCCAGAATGGGGTAATAGATCAGGATCAGAAGTAACTCTGGAAAAGAAAACGTATAAAAAACAGCGTATTTTTACATATCGTTCAGTCCAAATATGAATATGAGTAGGTGGTCAACGGAGCAGGATGAGCCCGTTCTGGGCAGGAACCCCTTGTGGTGTTTATAGAATTATGTTACGCTTTAGCTGTTGAAAAATAGCAGATCTACAAGCTTTCAATTGGAATCCTGAAAAGTAACCTTTTTAATTGAATTTCAAATGCATTTAGTTACATCAGTTAGTTAGTTGCATTTAGTTAACAGCATCATCTCACCATGTCAGGAACTATATTAATGTGACACATCATCTCACCATGTCAGGAACTATATTAATGTGACACAGCATCTCACCATGTCAGGAACTATATTAATGTGACACAGCATCTCACCATGTCAGGAACTATATTAATGTGACACAGCATCTCACCATGTCAGGAACTATATTAATGTGACACAGCATCTCACCATGTCAGGAACTATATTAATGTGACACATCATCTCACCATGTCAGCAGGAACTCCGAAATACTCCAGGATGGAGCAGAGCAGGTCCAGCACGTCTTCAACCAACGACATGATGGTCTGTCTGTCTGTCTGTCTGTCTGTCTGTCTGTCTGTCTGTCGTGGACTGCACCAGGTTCACATCGGGTCACCTGTAAGGACAGAAGACAGAGTACTGTATGTCAACTAGTGATGGGAAATTAATCGGCAAACACATCGGTATCGGTGAAATAATATATCGGTTTTAGCAGATATTTTATTTGAAATAAACAACTACACTTTAGAAACAAAACCAAATAAACACTACACTTTAGAAACAAGACCAAATAAACACTACACTTTAGAAACAAGACCAAATAAACAACTACACTTTAGAAACAAGACCAAATAAACAACTACACTTTAGAAACAAGACCAAATAAACAACTACACTTTAGAAACAAAACCAAATAAACACTACACTTTAGAAACAAGACCAAATAAACAACTACACTTTAGAAACAAGACCAAATAAACAACTACACTTTAGAAACAAGACCAAATAAACACTACACTTTAGAAACAAGACCAAATAAACAACTACACTTTGGAAACAAGACCAAATAAACAACTACACTTTAGAAACAAGACCAAATAAACAACTACACTTTAGAAACAAGACCAAATAAACAACTACACTTTAGAAACAAGACCAAATAAACACTACACTTTAGAAACAAGCCCAAATAAACAACTACACTTTAGAAACAAGACCAAATAAACACTACACTTTAAAAACAAGCCCAAATAAACAACTACACTTTAGAAACAAGACCAAATAAACAACTACACTTTAGAAACAAGACCAAATAAACAACTACACTAAAAAAGACCAAATAAACAACTACACTTTAGAAACAAGACCAAATAAACAACTACACTTTAGAAACAAGACCAAATAAACAACTACACTTTAGAAACAAGACCAAATAAACAACTACACTTTAGAAACAAAACCAAATAAACAACTATTTTCAGATGGGGGTCGGCGGCCAATTACATATCATGTTTGGGGTCCTTGACATGAAATATTGAGCACCACTGATACAGAAACATACGTCAGGCCTAAATGGGTTAATATAGGCCTACTATCTATCTAATAATTTAGCGATCGCTCGCCCGCTGTCTATTTAGCTCGGTCGCTGTCTGTCCGTCCGTCCGTCCGTCCGTCCGTCCGTCAGTCCGAGTACTTCCGTTGGGACGGACACAGATTAATACTGGGACACACTTTTCCGCGTAACTTGAGTCGTTTCGCCCAGGCGAGCGTTCGCTAAATTATTAGATAGATTACCCACACTGAACATCATTTGCTGTGATGACATTTTATTATACCACTTAAATGGTGTAAAAGATCGGTTTCTCCAGATCGGGTAAATTGCCCGATCAGCGATCGGAGTGAATATCGATCGGCCAGTTATACCAGAGGCTCCGATCAACATGTTATCATTACATCTGTTACACCAGAGGCTCCGATCAACATGTTATCATTACATCTGTTACACCAGAGGCTCCGATCAACATGTTATCATTACATCTGTTACACCAGAGGCTCCGATCAACATGTTATCATTACATCTGTTACACCAGAGGCTCCGATCAACATGTTATCATTACATCTGTTACACCAGAGGCTCCGATCAACATGTTATCATTACATCTGTTACACCAGAGGCTCCGATCAACATGTTATCATTACATCTGTTACACCAGAGGCTCCGATCAACATGTTATCATTACATCTGTTACACCAGAGGCTCCGATCAACATGTTATCATTACATCTGTTACACCAGAGGCTCCGATCAACATGTTATCATTACATCTGTTACACCAGAGGCTCCGATCAACATGTTATCATTACATCTGTTACACCAGAGGCTCCGATCAACATGTTATCATTACATCTGTTACACCAGAGGCTCCGATCAACATGTTATCATTACATCTGTTACACCAGAGGCTCCGATCAACATGTTATCATTACATCTGTTACACCAGAGGCTCCGATCAACATGTTATCATTACATCTGTTACACCAGAGGCTCCGATCAACATGTTATCATTACATCTGTTACACCAGAGGCTCCGATCAACATGTTATCATTACATCTGTTACACCAGAGGCTCCGATCAACATGTTATCATTACATCTGTTACACCAGAGGCTCCGATCAATCGCTCACCTATCGGTGAGACGAGATTCACTCCAGATGACTCATCTGCAATTTAGCTGATTTATCTTTTACACCATTTAAAATGGTATAAAAGTCAATCATACTATAAATAAAACACTAAACCCCTTTTGGTTTTTTAAGCATTATGTTATGCTTTAGCTATTGAAAAATAGCAGACCTACAAGCTCGTAGCGCGGCACTTAGATCTGCTATTTTTTTTAAATCGTGAAAATGTGGCGCAAGTCTTTGAATATATATTCTTTCAGAGCGAACGTTTTTTAACTCAAATCTTTGCTACTGGGGGGAACAACATATTTTCAGATGGGGGTCGGCGGCCAATTACATATATTTTTGTGGTTCCTTGAAATGAAATATTGAGAATCACTGTGAGGTTTTACCGTTTTTCAGAAAACTATCAGGATTTAGAAGACTTCTTTTGTTTTTATTTCGACGTCGGACCTAAATGATATGAATCCATCCATGGTGCAGATGTGCTGTCAAACAGAACTGCAGTGTTCTCATCTAAATATGTATATGTATATGTTTCTTTTCCCTTTTTACCTCCATTATGATGAATTCCTGTTCTGTTCTTTGACTATATAGAAGTGTCTATTTGTACGTCTCTAAATGTTTTGATGAATTTAACAAGGTGGACCCTCTTGTAAACAAGTGTAATGCTTAATTGGGTCGTCCACTCACAGTTTACAGTCTTTTTATTGAGTTGTGCTTGAAATGTACTGTAATTCTGCAAACTGTTAATAAATACTTCAATCAATCAATCAATTACAGTCAGATATACACTGCTAAATAACAATCTATTCTATGATATTGCAATGATTCCATGATGCTACAGAAAGATGTTTGTTTGATTGATTGATTTAAATATGTATTAATAGTTTGCAGAATTACAGTACATTTCAAGCACAAACTCAATACAAAGACTGTGAGTGGACGACACCATAAAGCATTACACTTGTTTACAAGAGGGTCCACCTTGTTCAATTCATCAAAACATTTAGAGACTACAAATATACACTTCTATATAGTCAAAGAACAGAACAGGGGTGGATCTTTGTTGGTTGTAAAGTGTCTTGAGACAACTTGTTGTGATTTGACACTTTAATAAAATTGAATTGAATTGAATTGAACAGGAATTAATCATAAAGGAGGTAAAAAGGGAAAATAAACATATACAGTGAGGGGGCGGGGGGGGGGGGGGCGGTGGGATTGAGATGTTATGGTAAATGTATTTAAACAGCAGCACTGCAGCGTTCTAAAGACTTGTTTACATGAGCATCAGGGTCCTCCATATTCAATTCATCACGACATTTAAAGACATATACACTTAATATC
The DNA here is from genome assembly GCF_951216825.1 of Electrona antarctica. Classification (NCBI taxonomy): domain Eukaryota; kingdom Metazoa; phylum Chordata; class Actinopteri; order Myctophiformes; family Myctophidae; genus Electrona; species Electrona antarctica. Next base: position 35,698 of record NW_027636977.1, on the reverse strand, counting down.
AATCTAGTCCAAATATAACATTGTAAGTATTCCATGATGCTGCAGACACGCACGCGCGCACACATACACACGCACACACACACACGCACGCACGGATGATCAAACAAACACACATCCAGTTAAAACAACATTGTTTTACACACAAACACTAAACACACTCACAGCTCTGTTCGTTGTCTTTGAAGTCCTTTAGACATGTATGTTTATGAAGCGACGTTTTTAAACGTTTATATTAAATATAAAAGCGTCAAAGACGAGACGAAAACTAAAGAAGTGACTTTTAGTCAGCAGCACAACATAACGTCTGGAGGGGTGCCAGATTGTGGGAGAGAAACAGAAACAAGCAGACCAGCCAGGTCTATGGATGAAAACGAGCCCAAATATAAACAACTACACTTTAGAAACGTTATAACCTAATTGCCTCAAATATGCTATTTTAGAAAATAATAATCTTGAAGTATTTGAAAAATGTGTAATGGCATTTTCTTTTAGACATTTTTAACACAGATTATGTATGGGGGTCCCTCCGCAGACAGATACTAAACAACTACACTTTAGAAACAAGACCAATAAACACTACACTTTAGAAACAAGACCAAATAAACAACTACACTTTAGAAACAAGACCAAATAAACACTACACTTTAGAAACAAGACCAAATAAACAACTACACTTTAGAAACAAGACCAAATAAACACTACACTTTAGAAACAAGACCAATAAACAACTACACTTTAGAAACAAGACCAAATAAACAACTACACTTTAGAAACAAGACCAAAACTATTATGTTGTAAGCAACTTTACAGAAAAGAAACAAGCCAAAGATCGCTTATAATAAGCGGACATGGCAACCAAGTCAAATAAAGCCGCAGCAGTAACAGCGCGTCCTGATTAGCCCACTGCACAGAGGAAACGGACCCGTTGACCAATGGGATTGCCCGACCGTGCGACGTGACGTGAGCCGGCCAATCACGGCTCACGTCACAAGGAACGGCACCACATTTGTATTTTGTTGTTGTGTCGACTGTGTGATGGAACGCTTAATTACATTTAATTAATGATTCTAGATTTAATTACACATAATTAATTATTCTGTGTTTAATTACGTTCAAAAAGGCGATAATAACTTAATTGTTTTAGAAGCTAGGCTTCTTTTGATGAATTGAACAAGGTGGACCCTCTCGTAAACAAACATACAAGGGCAACGGGCGGCCCGGGGGCCACATGCGGCCCCCACCTTCACTTAATGTGGCCCTCAGGTTAATATCAGAATATTGATATATTATTATTGATTTCAGCTGTTACAGTTCCAAACATGACCCGCTTTAATTAATCAGTCTATAGTTTAATGAGAGTAGGACTACTTCATGTCCTACTCTCTCTCTCTCTCCTCTCCCCCCTCACAGCCCCTCCCTACCCACATGATTTCCTCACGTCACAATCTTCGCTCACTTTCCTCCACTGATCTTTCCTCTTCTGTTCTCTCTGCTCTCCCTGCCCCTGAATCCTTTGCTCTTCTATCCCCTGATACCGCCACAGATCTTCTTTTCTCTACTCTATCCTCTTCTCTCGACCATCTCTGTCCCCTCACCACCAGGCCTGCACGCCAAACTCCACCTGCCCCCTGGTTGTCGGACTCAGTGCGGACTGAGAGACGGAGCCTGAGAGCGGCTGAGCGGCAGTGAAAGGAACAGCTCCTTCCTACCTCCGGGCTATGGTCGATGCCTACACTCCTGCCCGACCACTTCGGTCTGCCACCTCGGGCGACTGATTGCCTCGTCACTCAAGGGTCCTTCTGGCCGATCCACACGGTCACGACTCTTTTCTGTTCTGGCCCCACAGTGGTGGAATGAACTCCCCACTGATGTTAGGACAGCAGAGTCACTGCCCATATTTCGCCGCAGGTTGAAAACCCACCTCTTCAGGAAACACTACCCTTCCTCTCTGCCTGACCTACTTGTTGTTAACTAGTTGTACGAACGCTTGTTTTCTATTGTTGTATTGTTTATTGGATCTTGTTTAGTCGATACACTTAATTGTTTTAGCTCATGCTCATTTGATTTAGCTATTTTGTCTCATCTGTTTAAGGAAATAGGTAGCTGATATATTGCACTTTTACCTTAGCGCTAGGTATACTCTTGGTTGCTTGTTTTTGCAGAAAATGCACTAAAGACTTCTGGTGATTAGTAGTTTTTGTTCCCTACCTATGTTGAATACACTTATTGTAAGTCGCTTTGGATAAAAGCGTCTGCTAAATGACTGTAATGTAATGTAATGTACAGTAATAAAATGTTACTGTTTTTTATTTGTATGTCCAATGTATTTGCATTTAGTTCATAAACTTGACATAACTATAAATAAATGCATTTGAAATTAGATAAAAAGGTTACTTTTCAGGATCCCAATTCAAATATAGCAAAAATAGCTGATCTATAAGTTCAAAACGCGTTGCACTGACAGTAATATGCAACGTGGCCCTCTGGAGTGAGTTTGGAACTATAGTGGTCCTCTGGAGTGAGTGTGGAACTATAGTGGTCCTCTGGAGTGAGTGGGGAACTATAGTGGCCCTCTGGAGTGAGTGTGGAACTATAGTGGTCCTCTGGAGTGAGTGGGGAACTATAGTGGCCCTCTGGAGTGAGTGTGGAACTATAGTGGTCCTCTGGAGTGAGTGTGGAACTATAGTGGTCCTCTGGAGTGAGTGTGGAACTATAGTGGCCCTCTGGAGTGAGTGTGGAACTATAGTGGCCCTCTGGAGTGAGTTTGGAACTATAGTGGCCCTCTGGAGTGAGTGTGGAACTATAGTGGCCCTCTGGAGTGAGTTTGGAACTATAGTGGCCCTCTGGAGTGAGTGTGGAACTATAGTGGCCATCTGGAGTGAGTTTGGAACTATAGTGGCCCTCTGGAGTGAGTGTGGAACTATAGTGGCCATCTGGAGTGAGTGTGGAACTATAGTGGCCCTCTGGAGTGAGTGTGGAACTATAGCGGCCATCTGGAGTGAGTGTGGAACTATAGTGGCCCTCTGGAGTGAGTGTGGAACTATAGTGGCCCTCTGGAGTGAGGGTGGAACTATAGTGGCCCTCTGGAGTGAGTGTGGAACTATAGCGGCCCTCTGGAGTGAGTGTGGAACTATAGTGGCCCTCTGGAGTGAGTGTGGAACTATAGCGGCCATCTGGAGTGAGTGTGGAACTATAGCGGCCCTCTGGAGTGAGTTTGGAACTATAGCGGCCCTCTGGAGTGAGTGTGGAACTATAGCGGCCACCTGGAGTGAGTGAGGAACTATAGCGGCCCTCTGATGTGAGTGTTGAACTATAGCGGCCCTCTGGAGTGAGTGTGGAACTATAGTGGTCCTCTGGAGTGAGTGTGGAACTATAGTGGTCCTCTGGAGTGAGTGTGGAACTATAGTGGTCCTCTGGAGTGAGTGTGGAACTATAGCGGCCCTCTGGAGTGAGTGTGGAACTATAGTGGCCCTCTGGAGTGAGTGTGGAACTATAGTGGTCCTCTGGAGTGAGTGTGGAACTATAGTGGCCCTCTGGAGTGAGTGTGGAACTATAGCGGCCCTCTGGAGTGAGTGTGGAACTATAGCGGCCCTCTGGAGTGAGTGTGGAACTATAGTGGCCCTCTGGAGTGAGTGTGGAACTATAGTGGCCCTCTGGAGTGAGTGTGGAACTATAGTGGCCCTCTGGAGTGAGTGTGGAACTATAGTGGCCCTCTGGAGTGAGTGTGGAACTATAGTGGCCATCTGGAGTGAGTGTGGAACTATAGCGGCCATCTGGAGTGAGTGTGGAACTATAGCGGCCATCTGGAGTGAGTGTGGAACTATAGTGGCCATCTGGAGTGAGTGTGGAACTATAGCGGCCCTCTGGAGTGAGTGTGGAACTATAGTGGCCCTCTGGAGTGAGTGTGGAACTATAGCGGCCATCTGGAGTGAGTGTGGAACTATAGCGGCCCTCTGGAGTGAGTGTGGAACTATAGCGGCCCTCTGGAGTGAGTGTGGGTGACCGTGTGTCATTCTGCAAACTGTTATATTAATATTTATGTAAATATTTCAATCAATCATGCTGACTGTCACATTAAATAAATTAGCTCGACAGAGGCAAATATTGTACTTTTTTTACTCCACTACAATTATTTGACAGCTTTAGTTACTAGTTACTTTGTAGCTTTTGATTATTATTGTCTCCACCAGGCCGAAGGCATGGGGAGAGAGTATGTTTTGCACTCCGTCCGTGTGTGTGTCCTTCCTTCCGTCCGTCCGTCCGTCCGTCCTTCCGTCCGTCCGTTATCAGCTAATCTCTGGCACCGTTGGCCCGATCCATGCCAAACTTTGCACACACACTCCCTGGATGCCAACGACGAACCTCTGCCCCAAATATTCCTCAAGGGCCTGTTATAGCGCCACCATGAGGCCGATTTAGGCAAAAACCATTTATGTAGATTACTCGTACACATTTTATCCATACATCACACAATTCGTTATACACTATCTCCATAGTCATGTGATCAACACGGAGCGGCACCATTTCCCATCTTCCATCCTGATTGGCTAAGATTGGCTTCCAAAGCTCACACGATTGGTCCGTTTCGAACAAAATGCCACAAATCACAAACACAGTGTGCAATTTCCGTGAAATTATACACGCACATTTCCACTAGGCCGAGGACGACATGCCACAATTCTTTTCCCCAAATCAGCCTCACGGTGGCGCTATAACAGGCCAATTCCTGTTTTAGCTATAACTGCATCGATCTGTATACAACTTATGTATGCGCACTCCCTAGAGGCCATGGAAAAACATTGTCCCTGCATCGCTCCACATCTGCCGGTCATAGCGCCACCATGAGGCCAATTTCTGCAAAACACATTGCTTATGTTAGTCGCACAGATTTCATCCAAATCTCACGCAAATCGGTCCACATGATCTCTGTAGTCATGTGATCAAGACGAGTCTGTTGGATTTCTCCGATTCTACACTGATTGGCTAAGATTGCCTTCCAAAGTTTTCAGGAGTGGCCCGTTTCGTTCAAAATGCTGCACATGTCCTGCTCATCCAGAATTCTATCCTCAAAGATGCTATGAGTGATCTGGCTCTGCATTTCCTCAACAAAATGAAGAAAATTGTTGCAAAAAACTAAAACAAAAAAACATGTTTATATTATACTCCTAAACATTTTGCCAAACATCTCACACAGTCCTATCCTCCTGGTGGAGACCTGTGCCCAGAAGGGCACTTTTTCTAGTTATTATTATTATTATTATTATTACAAAACATCCATTAACCACTTCAGCTCTTTATAGCCATAATGCAAATAAGTCATCGGGTTACCAACTCGCCCCGCCACGCCCACCTGTTATTTACAGCTATAGGTAGAGTAGTGGGGCGAGATGGAAAAGGGGCGACCGTACCTGTTATTTACAGCTATAGGTAGAGTAGTGGGGCGAGATGGAAAAGGGGCGACCGTACCTGTCACGGTATGAGACAGGTGTTGGACCGATGTGCAGAACCACACAGGAAGGCAGGCAGATGAAGTTTATATGAAGATGTATTTACCAACACAGGACATACATGGGCTGGACACACCATAACATAAACTATACACTAGCAGGGAACACAAGGAACTGAGGGTTTAAGTAGACACAGGGATAACAATCACAGGTGAGCAGAACTAACAATCAACACTGGGATAGGCTGGGAGACTAACAGAACACAGGTGGAGAAAACTAGTAATGACAGGGAGGTGAGACAACACAGGAAACAGTAACTAGTAATGACAGGGAGGTGAGACAACACAGGAAACAGTAACTAGTAATGACAGGGAGGTGAGACAACACAGGAAACAGTAACTAGTAATGACAGGGAGGTGAGACAACACAGGAAACAGTAACTAGTAATGACAGGGAGGTGAGACAACACAGGAAACAGTAACTAGGGAAAACAGGAAACACTACTACAGACAGATATCGTGACAGTACCTCCCCCCAAGGGATGGGTTCCAAACATCCCCCCAAGGGATGGGTTCCAAACATCCCCCCAAGGGATGGGTTCCAAACATCCCAAAAAACATTGTCAGAACAACAAGCAGGGTGGGTGGAGGGGTGTTGGAAAGGAGGGAAACGGGGGCACAAAACTAACATAGGACTGGCAGGACAAAAACGCTAAAAAGACAGATCTACAAGCTCAAAACAAGTAGTAACAAAACACAGGAATGGCTCTAGGCAGGGCAAAACAAGGAGTCACATAGAAAGGCAGGTGGGAAGACACACAGACAAGCACACAGACACAAACTGAGACAAACCCAAAGACAGGCAAATAAACTGACAAACGGACAGACAGGCAGACAAACATGCGGTCTGACACAACAGGTGGGTAAACAGATTAGGGGGACTAAAACACTGGGGAGCAGACAAACGCACAAGTATACTGGCAGACAGACACGCAGACATACAAACAGGGAGACAGGTAGACAGAACGACAGAGTGGCCAAAGGACTACTCACAGAAGGATTACATTGTTCAGAGCGGGGTTGAGGGGGCTGGGGACCCAAAGCTGCAGGGGGCTGCAGCGGCGGGGCCTCAGTGGAGGCGAGCTGCAGCGGCGGGGCCTCGGTGGAGGCGAGCTGCAGCGGCGGGGCCTCAGTGGAGGCGAGCTGCAGCGACGGGGCCTCAGTGGAGGCGAGCTGCAGCGGCGGGGCCTCAGTGGAGGCGAGCTGCAGCGGCGGGGCCTCAGTGGAGGCGAGCTGCAGCGGCGGGGCCTCAGTGGAGGCGAGCTGCAGCGACGGGGCCTCAGTGGAGGCGAGCTGCAGCGACGGGGCCTCAGTGGAGGCGAGCTGCAGCGACGGGGCCTCAGTGGAGGCGAGCTGCAGCGGCGGGGCCTCAGTGGAGGCGAGCTGCAGCGGCGGGGCCTCAGTGGAGGCGAGCTGCAGCGGCGGGGGCTCTGTGGCGCAGAGCTCTGGCAATGTGTCGCTGTGTGCCAGCGACGGCATCTGGGGCGGCGGTGGCCGCGACTCGGCGTTGCTGGGCGGCGGTGGCTGCGACTCGGCGTCGCTGGGCGGCGGTGGCCGCGTCTTGGCGTCGCTGGGCTCCTGGACTCTGGGCAGCCACTGGCGGGGGCGATGGCGACCCCGCCTTCTTCTGGCAGACCCAAGACAGGCAGGTTCAGAAAACATGCTTTAACTGCATTTACGTAGCTGTCAATGACTTGCAGATCCTCATCAATCCCCTGGAGTTCTGCTGGGTCCATGTTGGCTAGTGTATACTGTCACGGTATGAGACAGGTGTTGGACCGATGTGCAGAACCACACAGGAAGGAAGGCAGATGAAGTTTATATGAAGATTTGGGGCGAGATGGAAAAGGGGCGACCGTACCTGTTATTTACAGCTATAGGTAGTGTAGTGGGGGGAGATGGGAAAGGGGTGACCGTACCTGTTATTTACAGCTATAGGTAGAGTAGTGGGGCGAGATGGAAAAGGGGCGACCGTACCTGTTATTTACAGCTATAGGTAGTGTAGTGGGGCGAGATGGGAAAGGGGTGACCGTACCTGTTATTTACAGCTATAGGTAGTGTAGTGGGGCGAGATGGGAAAGGGGTGACCGTACCTGTTATTTACAGCTATAGGTAGAGTAGTGGGGCGAGATGGAAAAGGGGCGACCGTACCTGTTACCTCCAACTCGCCGCGAAGGTCCGGACATCTTGCCCCGAGGCGGGAGAGAGAGAGAGAGAGAGAGAGAGAGAGAGAGAGAGAGAGAGAGAGAGAGAGAGAGAGAGAGAGAGAGAGAGAGAGAGAGAGAGAGAGAGAGAGAGAGAGAGAGAGAGAGAGAGAGAGAGAGAAAGAGAGAGAGAGAGAGAGAGAGAAAGAGAGAGAGAGAGAGAGAGAGACACACCTGAGCTTCCATGCGCGGCCTAAAGCCGCACTACGGCATCTTTAATGGGCGACTGTGGCTCAGGAGGTAGAGCAGGTCGTCCAATGATCCATGGGTCGGCGGTTCGAATCCCGGCTCCTCCTCCCGTCTACATGTCGAAGTGTCCTTGGGCAAGACACTGAACCCCAAATTGCTCCCGATGCTGGTTGGTACCTTGCATGGCTTCCGCCTCAATCGGTGTATGAATGTTTGTGTGAATGGGTGAATGTAATGCACAATCTATGTAAAGGTGTGTGAATGTGTGTGTGAATGGGTGAATGTAATGCACAATCTATGTAAAGGTGTGTGAATGGGTGAATGTAATGCACAATCTATGTAAAGGTGTGTGAATGGGTGAATGTAATGCACAATCTATGTAAAGGTGTGAATGTGTGTGTGAATGGGTGAATGTAATGCACAGTCTATGTAAAGGTGTGTGAATGGGTGAATGTAATGCACAGTCTATGTAATGGTGTGTGAATGTGTGTGTGAATGGGTGAATGTAATGCACAATCTATGTAAAGGTGTGTGAATGTGTGTGTGAATGGGTGAATGTAATGCACAATCTATGTAAAGGTGTGTGAATGGGTGAATGTAATGTACAATCTATGTAAAGGTGTGTGAATGGGTGAATGCAATGCACAATCTATGTAAAGGTGTGTGAATGTGTGTGTGAATGGGTGAATGTAATGCACAATCTATGTAAAGGTGTGTGAATGGGTGAATGTAATGCACAATCTATGTAAAGGTGTGTGAATGGGTGAATGTAATGCACAATCTATGTAAAGGTGTGTGTGAATGGGTGAATGTAATGCACAATCTATGTAAAGGTGTATGGATGTGTGTGTGTGTGAATGGGTGAATGTAATGCACAATCTATGTAAAGGTGTGTGAATGTGTGTGTGAATGGGTGAATGTAATGCACAATCTATGTAAAGGTGTGTGAATGGGTGAATGTAATGCACAATCTATGTAAAGGTGTGAATGTGTGTGTGAATGGGTGAATGTAATGCACAGTCTATGTAAAGGTGTGTGAATGGGTGAATGTAATGCACAGTCTATGTAATGGTGTGTGAATGTGTGTGTGAATGGGTGAATGTAATGCACAATCTATGTAAAGGTGTGTGAATGTGTGTGTGAATGGGTGAATGTAATGCACAATCTATGTAAAGGTGTGTGAATGTGTGTGTGAATGGGTGAATGTAATGCACAATCTATGTAAAGGTGTGTGAATGGGTGAATGTAATGTACAATCTATGTAAAGGTGTGTGAATGGGTGAATGCAATGCACAATCTATGTAAAGGTGTGTGAATGTGTGTGTGAATGGGTGAATGTAATGCACAATCTATGTAAAGGTGTGTGAATGGGTGAATGTAATGCACAATCTATGTAAAGGTGTGTGAATGTGTGAATGGGTGAATGTAATGCACAATCTATGTAAAGGTGTATGAATGTGTGTGTGTGAATGGGTGAATGTAATGCACAATCTATGTAAAGGTGTGTGAATGTGTGTGTGTGAATGGGTGAATGTAATGCACAATCTATGTAAAGGTGTGTGAATGGGTGAATGTAATGCACAATCTATGTAAAGGTGTGAATGTGTGTGTGAATGGGTGAATGTAATGCACAATATATGTAAAGGTGTGTGAATGTGTGTGTGAATGGGTGAATGTAATGCACAATCTATGTAAAGGTGTGTGAATGTGTGTGTGTTAATGGGTGAATGTAATGCACAATCTATGTAAAGGTGTGTGAATGTGTGTGTGAATGGGTGAATGTAATGCACAGTCTATGTAAAGGTGTGTGCATGGGTGAATGTAATGCACAGTCTATGTAAAGGTGTGTGAATGTGTGTGAATGGGTGAATGTAATGCACAATCTATGTAAAGGTGTGTGAATGTGTGTGTGAATGGGTGAATGTAATGCACAATCTATGTAAAGGTGTGTGAATGGGTGAATGTAATGTACAATCTATGTAAAGGTGTGTGAATGGGTGAATGTAATGCACAATCTATGTAAAGGTGTGTGAATGTGTGTGAATGGGTGAATGTAATGCACAATCTATGTAAAGGTGTATGAATGTGTGTGTGAATGGGTGAATGTAATGCACAATCTATGTAAAGGTGTGTGAATGTGTGTGTGAATGGGTGAATGTAATGCACAGTCTATGTAAAGCGCCTTGGATAAAGGCGCTATATAAACGCACCATCTTTAATGTGTGTTCAAACGGTGGGTGCAGTTAAAATGTAAAAACCATTGAATGAATCCATTCCAGACATTATTGTCAATTGTTTATTGTTTATTTCCATACAGTTCATTTCAGTACGACTCCCAGACCATTCAGTTCGACTCCCAGACCATTCAGTACGACTCCCAGACCATTCAGTTCGACTCCCAGACCATTCAGTTCGACTCCCAGACCATTCAGTTCGACTCCCAGACCATTCAGTACGACTCCCAGACCATTCAGTTCGACTCCCAGACCATTCAGTTCGACTCCCAGACCATTCAGTTCGACTCCCAGACCATTCAGTACGACTCCCAGACCATTCAGTTCGACTCCCAGACCATTCAGTACGACTCCCAGACCCACTCAAAGCTTTAGTAAAAGATATATAGACTTTAATCTTTCATTAGAATATGTATAACGTATTTACTTGCATTGAAATAACCTCCCAAAGATTATAAACAAAATAAAACATAAATAGTTGCTTCTGTGTTTCGTCTGTCGGGCGGAAACCTCACGTGTTTCAAAACTGTTACTCTTCACGATTCAAATACAAATAAAAGAAAAATAAACTGCAAAATTAGCAGATCTACAAGCTCACAACGTACCAGCCGTGATCTGCTGCTTTGTGGTGTTTTTTAGCATTATGTTATGCTGTAGCTATTGAAAAATAGCAGATCTACAAGCTCGTGTAGGTCTGCTATTTTTGAAAAATCGTGAAAATGTGGCGTAAATCTTTGAATATATATTCTTCACAACATATTTTCAGACGGGGGTCGGTGGCCAATTACAGATATATTGTGGGGGTCCTTGACATGAAATATTGAGAACCACTGACACAGAAACATGAGGTTTATCAGAAAACTGTCTTGATTTTGGGTCAGTTTAGGGTGGATTTAGTTTAGGGTGGATTTAGTTTAGGGTGGATTTGGGTCATTAACTCATTTAGACCTGAGAAAAGATTCTACAAATGTCTTCTAAATACTGAAGGTTTTCTGAAAATCCATGTTTCTGTGTCAGTGGTTCTCACTGGGTTAAACCCTATGTTTCTATATCAGTGGTTCTCACAGGGTTAAACCTCATGTTTCTATATCAGTGGTTCTCACAGGGTTAAACCTCATGTTTCTATATCAGTGGTTCTCACAGGGTTAAACCTCATGTTTCTATATCAGTGGTTCTCACAGGGTTAAACCTCATGTTTCTATATCAGTGGTTCTCACAGGGTTAAACCCTCATGTTTCTATATCAGTGGTTCTCACAGGGTTAAACCCTCATGTTTCTATGTCAGTGGTTCTCACAGGGTTAAACCTCATGTTTCTATATCAGTGGTTCTCACAGGGTTAAACCTCATGTTTCTATATCAGTGGTTCTCACAGGGTTAAACCTCATGTTTCTATATCAGTGGTTCTCACAGGGTTAAACCCTCATGTTTCTGTGTCAGTGGTTCTCCAACATTTTCATGTCAAGGACCCCCAAAAATGATATGTAATTGGCCTCCGACCCCCATCTGAAAATATGTAGTTCCAGGGACCCCCACCACAGAAGCAAAGATTTGAGTTAAAAACAATCGCTCTGAAAGAATATATATTCAAAGATTTGCACCACATTTTCACGATTTTTCAAAAATAGCAGACCTACAAGCTTGTAGCGCAGCACCCGGTGCCGCGTTACGAGCTTGTAGATCTGCTATTTTTCAATAGCTAAAGCTTAACATAATGTTAATGTTAATTTAAGCGAGACTAATAAAGCTTTGTCCACTAGACTGAGACTAATAAAGCTTTGTCCACTAGACTGAGACTAATAAAGCTTTGTCCACTAGACAGACTAATAAAGCTTTGTCCACTAGAGTGAGACTAATAAAGCTTTGTCCACTAGACAGACTAATAAAGCTTTGTCCACTAGAGTGAGACTAATAAAGCTTTGTCCACTAGAGTGAGACTAATAAAGCTTTGTCCACTAGACTGAGACTAATAAAGCTTTGTCCACTAGACTGAGACTAATAAAGCTTTGTCCACTAGAGTGAGACTAATAAAGCTTTGTCCACTAGACTGAGACTAATAAAGCTTTGTCCACTAGACTGAGACTAATAAAGCTTTGTCCACTAGACTGAGACTAATAAAGCTTTGTCCACTAGACTGAGACTAATAAAGCTTTGTCCACTAGACTGAGACTAATAAAGCTTTGTCCACTAGACTGAGACTAATAAAGCTTTGTCCACTAGACTGAGACTAATAAAGCTTTGTCCACTAGACTGAGACTAATAAAGCTTTGTCCACTAGACTGAGACTAATAAAGCTTTGTCCACTAGACTGAGACTAATAAAGCTTTGTCCACTAGACTGAGACTAATAAAGCTTTGTCCACTAGAGTGAGACTAATAAAGCTTTGAGAACCAAACAGCAGCAATGGAGTGTGAACGGATGTTAAAGGAACACTTTAATCTTAATAGCATCGGCCCCGCCCCCTTAGAATAATGCTGTTTATAATGATGGAACTATTTGTGTCACAAATAGTTCCATAGCAGTTCCTTTTAACTACAGTAAAGAGCTGGAGGTCCTGCGTTGTGTTACAAACACTACCTGTAGGCGCCTGTCAATCAATCAATCAATCATTCAATCAATCAATCATTCAACCACATCATGTCCTAAATAAATAAAACTTAAAGGACCAGTTCACCACTTTTCAACCTATCTTCATATAATAGGTCCTCACTAATAATCATGAAAAAATGGTGCAATTTTGTTGTCTGTGTCTCATAGGAGGGCTTCAGAAACCGTCTTCCAGTGACATCATCGATGGGGAATACAAGCTAATAAAAACTATAGGCTTTCTAGTCCTGAAAAGTTGCAATGCGAAAATGGAAGCCATCGTTCTCACGATAATGAAAATCTAAATATTTTTGTAAAAAAATCTTGTTTAAAAAAAACATCTGCCTAATGATGATGTCACTGGAAGACGGTTTCTAAACTGCCCACAGCCCTCCTATGAGACACAGACTTAGTAGAAAAAGATCGTGCCATTTTTTCATGATTATTAGTGAGTACCTATTATATGAAGATAGGTTGAAAAGTGGTGAAGTGGTCCTTTAACTTTTCAGGATAATTGGATAAAAAAAAACATCAGATTTTTCTGTGTTTGATCAAAACGACACCAAATCAACTTGATGAGAAAATAATCAACTTCACCAAAACAGGAACAAAAGGAAAAAGATAAATCAAATTTCTCATCTTTACAGCAATTATATGAAACTAAACAAGGAAATCAGTAAATGAATTACACTGTTCTTATCTCTGCTTCCACTGATGATATGAGAAATCTTGGCCTTATACGTCAGAGGAGACTTTAGCACCCCCTGTTGGCGACACAAAGCAGTCTGCCCACAAGGCCCTGACACAGCGCAGAAAGACGCACCGCGATGCTACGTGATGCACCGCGACGCACCGCGACGCACCGCTACGCGATGCACCGCGATGCACCGCGACGCACCGCTACGCGATGCACCGCGACGCGATGCACCGCGACGCGATGCACCGCGACGCACCGCTACGCGATGCACCGCGACGCGATGCACCGCGACGCGATGCACCGCGACGCACCTCTACGCGATGCTCCGCGACGCGATGCACCGCGACGCGATGCACCGCGATGCACCGCGATGCACCGCTACGCGATGCTACGCGATGCGACGCGACGCTACGCAACGCTACGTGACGCAACGGTACGTGGCGTGCTGCAACCAAAACGCAGCCATTCGATGGCAACCGAAATGTATAAACGGACATTACACCAGGCATTAACCCATTTGGGCCTGACGTCAAAAAAAAAAAAAAAAAGGCTTTTCTGAAATACCTGTTTCTATGTCAGAGGTGCTCAATATTTCATGTCAAGGATCCCAAAAAATAGCAGACCTACAAGCTCATAGCGCGCCACTCGGTGGCGCGCTATGAGCTTGTAGATCTGCTATTTTTCAATAGCTAAATTATAACATGATGTTAAAACACCAAAAGGCGTTCCCGCCCAGAATGTTGTCGTGGTTACGCTGAGCACACAAAACTGACGCCATGGTGTCTTCTAGCCGTCAGGTACAGCGGATCACAGCAGATCTACAAGCCCACAGAGCGCATGCTGAGCTCCACGTGCTCTGTGGGCTTGCAGATCTGCATTTTATTATTATTTATTTAATCTTTTTGCAGCACTACACACGCGCGCTGCGACTGCATAAGTGCGTCAAAGCGGTTTAGCTACTGGCGCGCATTCAGCCGTTTGTCGTGTCAAACACATCCAGGCGTTTGTCGTGTCAAACACATTCAGGCGTTTGTCAAACACATCCAGGCGTTTGTCGTGTCAAACACATTCAGGCGTTTGTCGTGTCAAACACATCCAGGCGTTTGTCGTGTCAAACACATTCAGCCGTTTGTCGTCAAACACATTCAGGCGTTTGTCGTCAAACACATCCAGGCGTTTGTCGTCTCAAACACATCCAGGCGTTTGTCGTGTCAAACACATTCAGCCGTTTGTCGCGTCAAACACATCCAGGCGTTTGTCGTGTCAAACACATTCAGGCGTTTGTCGTGTCAAACACATCCAGGCGTTTGTCGTGTCAAACACATTCAGCCGTTTGTCGTCAAACACATTCAGGCGTTTGTCGTCAAACACATCCAGGCGTTTGTCGTCTCAAACACATCCAGGCGTTTGTCGTGTCAAACACATCTAGGCGTTTGTCGTGTCAAACACACGGTTAACATCTGGGGTCGACGTCACACTGGATGTTGTGACCGAGAACGTCCACGCCGGCCTCTTGGAGGTCACACGGGATCTCGTGGCCAAAGGAAATTGGTGCCCAAAGAGATTGGAAGAGACTGGCGTTGTTGTCGTTGTTGTTGTTGTTGTTGTTGTTGTTGTGTGTGAGACGGAGGTCAATCAGGGACCAGGACGTCCTCGCGTCCAATCAGCGCTCTCTCTCTCCCTGTGTGCTGTGGGTGTGGCCTCATGGTGTTAGGTCCAATCAGCTCTCTCTCTCCCTGTGTGCTGTGGGTGTGGCCTCATGGTGTTAGGTCCAATCAGCTCTCTCTCTCCCTGTGTGCTGTGGGTGTGGCCTCATGGTGTTAGGTCCAATCAGCTATCTCTCTCTCCCTGTGCGCTGTGGGCGTGGCCTCAGACAGCATCTACATGTTGAGAGGAGAGAAGCAGGAAGTGGTGAACCAGGGAACTGCTTCCCGGACAGGATGTTCCATTGTGTCAACTAAGTCCATGTTACGTCCGGGTCATTTTGTAGTCCTACAGTACGTTACGTCCGGGTAATTTTGTAGTCCTACAGTACGTTACGTCTGGGTCATTTTGTAGTCCTACAGTACGTTACGTCCGGGTCATTTTGTAGTTCTACAGTACGTTACGTCCGGGTCATTTTGTAGTCCTACAGTACGTTACGTCCGGGTCATTTTGTAGTCCTACAGTACGTTACGTCTGGGTCATTTTGTAGTCCTACAGTACGTTACGTCTGGGTCATTTTGTAGTCCTACAGTACGTTACGTCCGGGTCATTTTGTAGTCCTACATTACGTTACGTCCGGGTCATTTTGTAGTCCTACAGTACGTTACGTCCGCACCATTTTGTAGTCCTACAGTACGTTACGTCCGGGTCATTTTGTAGTCCTACAGTACGTTACGTCCGGGTCATTTTGTAGTCCTACGTTACGTCCGGGTCATTTTGTAGTCCTACGTTACGTCCGGGTCCAAGTGGCACCAGCTCCTGTCCGCATCTCATTGTAAATAGAATATCTAAACGCGTGAATATTTTTACAATGACGTTATTTTTCAGAAAGGAAGCCATTGAGGGTTAAAATGGGTCTTAATGCTTCCAACTCGAGTAGAATTATTGATGTTCTGTACAAGTGTTACAAAGAAAATATATGATGTGGAGACAATAAAGACTATTATTATCATTATTATTGAAGGTGGTAACAGTCCATTTGCTCAGCACAATATTTCGGGGGCATATTTAGAATGTGTGGAGGCTTGAGTTGAATCTAGTTTGCATTAATGAGGATTTAGTTGACACAAAGATTTGCGCCACATTTTCACGATTCTTCAAAAATAGCAGACCTACAAGCTCGTAGCAGACCTACAAGCTCGTAGCGCGCCACTCGGTGGCGCGCTATGAGCTTGTAAATCTGCTATTTTTCAATAGCTAAAGTATAACATAATGCTTTAAAACACCAAAAGGGGTTCCCGCCCAGAATGGGTTAGTGACTGACTGACCTGCTCCTGGATGGGTGGACCGATGGGTGGACCTGTCCTCTTTGAGGAGGCCGTTCTCCCTGAAAGCCACCACAGGAACTCTGGCGCCCTCGTGCGGCGGCGCTGCGTCGGTACCGTCTGGCAGCTGGATCACCTCCTCAAAGTCCTCACCGTTCGCACTGAAATTATTATTATCAACAGAATGATAATTATTATTATTATTAACAGAATGATAATTATTATTATTATTAACAGAATGATAATTATTATCATTATTAACAGAATGATAATTATTATCATTATTAACAGAATGATAATTAGTATTATTATTAACATAATGATAATAATTATTATTATTAACAGAATGATAATTATTATTATTAACAGAATGATAATAATTATTATTATTAACAGAATGATAATTATTATTATTACTAACAGAATGATACCAAACACAAACATTTGTGTTTTTGTGGGGTTTTTGTTTGTGTTTTTGTTTATGTTTTTGTTTTTGTTTGTGTTTCAAAAAAAATGTTTTGTGTTTGTAGACACAAAAACTGAAATAATAAATACGGAGGTTCCAGACTAATATCTACAGTGATAACAGTCTGAGGTTCCAGACTAATATCTACAGTAATAACAGTCTGAGGTTCCAGACTAATATCTACAGTCTGAGGTTCCAGACTAATATCTACAGTAATAACAGTCTGAGGTTCCAGACTAATATCTACAGTAATAACAGTCTGAGGTTCCAGACTAATATCTACAGTCTGAGGTTCCAGACTAATATCTACAGTGATAACAGTCTGAGGTTCCAGACTAATATCTACAGTCTGAGGTTCCAGACTAATATCTACAGTAATAACAGTCTGAGGTTCCAGACTAATATCTACAGTAATAACAGTCTGAGGTTCCAGATTAATATCTACAGTAATAACAGTCTGAGGTTCCAGACTAATATCTACAGTAATAACAGTCTGAGGTTCCAGACTAATATCTACAGTCTGAGGTTCCAGACTAATATCTACAGTCTGAGGTTCCAGACTAATATCTACAGTAATAACAGTCTGAGGTTCCAGACTAATATCTACAGTAATAACAGTCTGAGGTTCCAGACTAATATCTACAGTCTGAGGTTCCAGACTAATATCTACAGTGATAACAGTCTGAGGTTCCAGACTAATATCTACATTCTGAGGTTCCAGACTAATATCTACAGTAATAACAGTCTGAGGTTCCAGACTAATATCTACAATGATAACAGTCTGAGGTTCCAGACTAATATCTACAGTAATAACAGTCTGAGGTTCCAGACTAATATCTACAGTGATAACAGTCTGAGGTTCCAGACTAATATCTGCAGTCTGAGGTTCCAGACTAATATATACAGTCTGAGGTTCCAGACTAATATCTACAGTAATTACAGTCTGAGGTTCCAGACTAATATCTACAGTGATAACAGTCTGAGGTTCCAGACTAATATCTACAGTCTGTGGTTCCAGACTAATATCTACAGTAATAACAGTCTGAGGTTCCAGACTAATATCTACAGTAATAACAGTCTGAGGTTCCAGACTAATATCTACAGTCTGAGGTTCCAGACTAATATCTACAGTAATAACAGTCTGAGGTTCCAGACTAATATCTACAGTAATAACAGTCTGAGGTTCCAGACTAATATCTACAGTAATAACAGTCTGAGGTTCCAGACTAATATCTACAGTAATAACAGTCTGAGGTCCCAGACTAATATCTACAGTAATAACAGTCTGAGGTTCCAGACTAACATCTACAGTCTGAGGTTCCAGACTAATATCTACAGTAATAACAGTCTGAGGTTCCAGACTAATATCTACAGTAATAACAGTGAGGTTCCAGACTAATATCTACAGTAATAACAGTCTGAGGTTCCAGACTAATATCTACAGTAATAACAGTCTGAGGTTCCAGACTAATATCTACAGTAATAACAGTCTGAGGTTCCAGACTAATATCTACAGTAATAACAGTCTGAGGTTCCAGACTAATATCTACAGTAATAACAGTCTGAGGTTCCAGACTAATATCTACAGTAATAACAGTCTGAGGTTCCAGACTAATATCTACAGTAATAACAGTGAGGTTCCAGACTAATATCTACAGTAATAACAGTCTGAGGTTCCAGACTAATATCTACAGTAATAACAGTCTGAGGTTCCAGACTAATATCTACAGTAATAACAGTCTGAGGTTCCAGACTAATATATACAGTAATAACAGTCTGAGGTTCCAGACTAATATATACAGTAATAACAGTTGAGGTTCCAGACTAATATCTACAGTAATAACAGTCTCAGGTTCCAGACTAATATCTACAGTGATAACAGTGCCAGGTTAATTCACTCCGATATTAAAGCATGCAGTATTTACCTGCGTCCACTAGGGGCCAGTGCTGCGCTAGGGGCAGGATGTGACTCTGTGTGTCCGTTGCTGTTACTCTGCTGCTGAGACGCAGATGCAACAGCTCCCCCTGCAGGGGAGGAGGTTAAGTGTAAATTACATGGACATCACAGCCAATAAGTTCCAGGTTTATTGATTATGACATGGACGTCACAGCCAATAAGGTCCAGGTTTACTGATTATGACATGGACGTCACAGCCAATAAGGTCCAGGTTTACTGATTATGACATGGACGTCACAGCCAATAAGGTCCAGGTTTATTGATTATGACATGGACGTCACAGCCAATAAGGTCCAGGTTTACTGATTATGACATGGACGTCACAGCCAATAATCTATGGATTAGGTTTCAACAGCAGAAGTTCTATTATCCCATTCCGGGGCGGGAACCCCTTTTGGTGTTTTAAACATTATGTTATGCTTTAGCTATTGAAAAATAGCAGATCTAAGTGGCACGCTACGAGCTTGTAGGTCTGCTATTTTTGAAAAATCGTGAAAATGTGGCGCAAATCTTTGAATATATATTCTTTCAGAGCGAACGTTTAAAACTCAAATCTTTGCTTCTGGGGGAGGGGGTCCCTGGAACAACATATTCTCAGATGGGGGTCGGCGGCCAAATACAGATAAGGTCGGGGGTCCTTGACATGAAATAGCTTGAGAACCACTGACAGAAACATGAGGGTTTTCTGAACACTTAAAATCTAAGTTAGACCTGAGCTCGATTCTACAAAATGTTGTCTTCCCCGTGAAGAGCTCTAGGGCTACACGCCATGTCTATGAATTGATTGCGTCGGTCCTGAATGGAAACAAGACCGCAAGGACGTTTTATGTTCAATAAACTAATCAATCAACTCAACAGATTTCAACCAATGAGCAGTGAGGACATTCACACATTCAGAGAGAGAGAGAGAGAGAGAGAGAGAGAGAGAGAGAGAGAGAGAGAGAGAGAGAGAGAGAGAGAGAGAGAGAGAGAGAGAGAGAGAGAGAGCATCTCTCTCCCAAGCTCCTGCATGGGGGCTGCAGATCGGCTATTTTTGGAGAAGAGATTTATAGACATTATGTGCAAATATAAAATAGCTGTGATACTTCTATGTAAGTGGTTATGGTGAAATAAACCATTAACACTGGTTAGTTTGGAGGGGGCGAGGGGACTATGACATCACCGTTTCTGCAAATTAGGCGGCATTCGCTGTACACACGGGGACGAGAAAGTCGCGTCTCCAAACTTTCCCACTCTGGAAGGTGGTTTCAAAATGAGCCGTTTAAGTCCCCCAAAACGCCGTCTCCGTGTGGCAAAAAGGGCAGATCGGCTAAATACTTGCCCAGGTAACTCAACATACGTCCTCGTGTGTACACCCTCTTAATCGACTAAAACTAGACTAACACTAACACATTCCAGGCGACTAAAATGTGACTAAAACTAAATGAAAACTATTCAAGAGACTACGACTAAAACTAACATTGTTGCTGCCAAAAACAACACAGGTTTGTGAGGACAGGTTTCAACCAATGAGCAGTGAGGACAGGTTTCAACCAATGAGCAGTGAGGACAGGTTTCAACCAATGAGCAGTGAGGACAGGTTTCAACCAATGAGCAGTGAGGACACTCACCTGCATCTTCTCCATAGTGAGGAGGAACTTTCTGGAGACAAGAACAGAAAGAAAATCACACCTGTGTGAAGTGAGCGGCACTCTTATACATCATACATCATCATACATCACATTCCGTGCTCAGCCAATCAAATCATCGCTATGGGGTGATCAGCCAATCACAAGCCAATGTTTGTGTTTAGTAAGAGAGTGGCGACACAGTGACACGTTGACTCCCATTTTAAAGGATAATTCCATGCTAGAAGGCTTTCTTACCTTTATTTGTAGTTGTTACGTCCCCACCAAAGAGGTCCAGGTGTTATTTGTAGTTGTTACGTCCCCACCAAAGAGGTCCAGGTGTTATTTGTAGTTGTTACGTCCCCACCAAAGAGGTCCAGGTGTTATTTGTAGTCGTTACGTCCCCACCAAAGAGGTCCAGGTGTTATTTGTAGTCGTTACGTCCCCACCAAAGAGGTCCAGGTGTTATTTGTAGTCGTTACGTCCCCACCAAAGAGGTCCAGGTGTTATTTGTAGTCGTTACGTCCCCACCAAAGGGGTCCAGGTGTTATTTGTAGTCGTTACGTCCCCACCAAAGAGGTCCAGGTGTTATTTGTAGTCGTTACGTCCCCACCAAAGGGGTCCAAGTGTTATTTGTAGTCGTTACGTCCCCACCAAAGAGGTCCAGGTGTTATTTGTAGTTGTTACGTCCCCACCAAAGAGGTCCAGGTGTTATTTGTAGTTGTTACGTCCCCACCAAAGGGGTCCAGGTGTTATTTGTAGTTGCTACGTCCCCACCAAAGGGGTCCAGGTGTTATTTGCAGTTGTTACGTCCCCACCAAAGGGGTCCAGGTGTTATTTGTAGTTGTTATGTCCCCACCAAAGAGGTCCAGGTGTTATCTGTAGTTGTTACGTCCCCACCAAAGAGGTCCAGGTGTTATTTGTAGTTGTTACGTCCCCACCAAAGAGGTCCAGGTGTTATCTGTAGTTGTTACGTCCCCACCAAAGAGGTCCAGGTGTTATTTGTAGTTGTTACGTCCCCACCAAAGAGGTCCAGGTGTTATTTGTAGTTGTTACGTCCCCACCAAAGAGGTCCAGGTGTTATTTGTAGTTGTTATGTTGACATGCAAATCCCTTGACTCCTTCAAAACCGCTCTCAAAGGGCACCTACGGACGGCTGCAAATCGAAACTGGCCCCCGTAAAATCTGAATCCCCCCCCCCCCCCCCACCACCCCTATTTCCCCTCACTGTATATGTTTATTTTCCCTTTTTACCTCCTTTATGATGAATTCCTGTTCTGTTCTTTGACTATATAGAAGTGTCTATTTGTACGTCTCTAAATGTTATGATGAATTGGACCCTCTTGTAAACAAGTTTTATGGTGTCGTCCACTCACAGTTAAAGGTCTTTGTATTGAGTTTGTGCTTGAAATGTACTGTCATTCTGCAAACTGTTAATAAATACTTCAATCAATCTTAATTAATTTGATCCCTTTCCTACCTCTGTGTGTGTGTGTGTGTGTGTGTGTGTGTGTGTGTGTGTGTGTGTGTGTGTGTGTGTGTGTGTGTGTGTGTGTTAACCCTCTCCTACCTGTGTGTGTGTGTGTTAACCCTCTCCTACCTGTGTGTGTGTGTGTTAACCCTCTCCTACCTGTGTGTGTGTGTGTGTGTGTGTGTGTGTGTGTGTGTGTGTGTGTGTGTGTGTGTGTGTGTGTGTGTGTTAACCCTCTCCTACCTGTGTGTGTGTGTGTGTGTGTGTGTGTGTGTGTGTGTGTGTGTGTGTGTGTGTGTGTGTGTTAACCCTCTCCTACCTGTGTGTGTGTGTTAACCCTCTCCTACCTGTGTGTGTGTGTGTTAACCCTCTCCTACCTGTGTGTGTGTGTGTGTGTGTGTGTGTGTGTGTGTGTGTGTGTGTGTTAACCCTCTCCTACCTGTGTGTGTGTGTGTGTATGTGTGTGTGTGTGTGTGTGTGTGTGTGTGTGTGTGTGTGTGTGTTAACCCTCTCCTACCTGTGTGTGTGTGTGTGTGTGTTAACCCTCTCCTACCTGTGTGTGTGTGTGTGTGTGTTAACCCTCTCCTACCTGTGTGTGTGTGTGTGTGTGTGTGTGTGTGTTAACCCTCTCCTACCTGTGTGTGTGTGTGTGTGTGTGTTAACCCTCTCCTACCTGTGTGTGTGTGTGTGTGTGTGTTAACCCTCTCCTACCTGTGTGTGTGTGTGTGTGTGTGTTAACCCTCTCCTACCTGTGTGTGTGTGTGTGTGTGTGTGTGTGTGTTAACCCTCTCCTACCTGTGTGTGTGTGTGTGTGTGTGTTAACCCTCTCCTACCTGTGTGTGTGTGTGTGTGTGTGTTAACCCTCTCCTACCTGTGTGTGTGTGTGTGTGTGTGTGTGTGTGTGTGTGTGTGTGTGTGTGTGTGTGTTAACCCTCTCCTACCTGTGTGTGTGTGTGTGTGTGTTAACCCTCTCCTACCTGTGTGTGTGTGTGTGTTAACCCTCTCCTACCTGTGTGTGTGTGTGTGTGTGTGTGTGTGTGTGTGTGTGTGTGTGTGTGTGTGTGTGTGTTAACCCTCTCCTACCTGTGTGTGTGTGTGTGTGTGTTAACCCTCTCCTACCTGTGTGTGTGTGTGTGTGTGTTAACCCTCTCCTACCTGTGTGTGTGTGTGTGTGTGTTAACCCTCTCCTACCTGTGTGTGTGTGTGTGTGTGTGTTAACCCTCTCCTACCTGTGTGTGTGTGTGTGTGTGTTAACCCTCTCCTACCTGTGTGTGTGTGTGTTAACCCTCTCCTACCTGTGTGTGTGTGTGTGTGTGTGTTAACCCTCTCCTACCTGTGTGTGTGTGTGTGTTAACCCTCTCCTACCTGTGTGTGTGTGTGTTAACCCTCTCCTACCTGTGTGTGTGTGTGTGTGTGTGTGTGTTAACCCTCTCCTACCTGTGTGTGTGTGTGTTAACCCTCTCCTACCTGTGTGTGTGTGTGTGTGTGTGTGTGTGTGTTAACCCTCTCCTACCTGTGTGTGTGTGTGTTAACCCTCTCCTACCTGTGTGTGTGTGTGTGTGTGTGTGTGTGTGTGTGTGTGTGTGTTAACCCTCTCCTACCTGTGTGTGTGTGTGTTAACCCTCTCCTACCTGTGTGTGTGTGTGTGTGTGTTAACCCTCTCCTACCTGTGTGTGTGTGTGTGTGTGTGTGTGTGTGTGTGTGTGTGTGTTAACCCTCTCCTACCTGTGTGTGTGTGTGTGTGTGTGTTAACCCTCTCCTACCTGTGTGTGTGTGTGTGTGTGTGTGTGTGTGTGTGTGTGTGTGTGTGTTAACCCTCTCCTACCTGTGTGTGTGTGTGTGTGTGTGTGTGTGTGTGTTAACCCTCTCCTACCTGTGTGTGTGTGTGTGTGTGTGTGTTAACCCTCTCCTACCTGTGTGTGTGTGTGTGTGTGTGTGTGTTAACCCTCTCCTACCTGTGTGTGTGTGTGTTAACCCTCTCCTACCTGTGTGTGTGTGTGTTAACCCTCTCCTACCTGTGTGTGTGTGTGTGTTAACCCTCTCCTACCTGTGTGTGTGTGTGTGTGTGTGTGTTAACCCTCTCCTACCTGTGTGTGTGTGTGTTAACCCTCTCCTACCTGTGTGTGTGTGTGTGTTAACCCTCTCCTACCTGTGTGTGTGTGTGTGTGTGTGTGTTAACCCTCTCCTACCTGTGTGTGTGTGTGTTAACCCTCTCCTACCTGTGTGTGTGTGTGTGTGTGTGTGTTAACCCTCTCCTACCTGTGTGTGTGTGTGTGTTAACCCTCTCCTACCTGTGTGTGTGTGTGTGTGTTAACCCTCTCCTACCTGTGTGTGTGTTAACCCTCTCCTACCTGTGTGTGTGTGTGTTAACCCTCTCCTACCTGTGTGTGTGTGTGTTAACCCTCTCCTACCTGTGTGTGTGTGTGTTAACCCTCTCCTACCTGTGTGTGTGTGGTGTCAGATCGTCTGGTTCTCTTCATGATCTCCTCCAGACGCTGAGAGACGAAACAACACCATTCAATGTGTGAGTGCACAGTGCACGTGTGTGTGTGTGTGCGTGCAGCGTGTGCGTGCGGTGTGTGTGTGTGTGTGTGTGTGTGTGTGTGTGTGTGTGTGTGTGTGTGCGTGCGGTGTGTGCATGCGTGTGTGTGTGTGTGTGTGTGTGTGTGTGTGTGTGTGTGTGTGTACGTGCGCCACCTTCTTCCTCTCCAGCCGTTCCTCCTCTTCTCTCCTGAAGTGTTTTTCTCTCTCCAGTCTGAGTCGTTCAGCTTCCTCCTTCTGTCGTCCCTCCTCTTCCTCCTGAAGACGCACGCGCGCGCGCACGCACGCACACACGCACGCACGCACGCGCACACGCACACGCACACACACACACACACACACACACACACACACACAATGACCCTCCGGTGTGGAGCTCAGCTCATGCACAGTGGAGCCTTTCGTTGTAACACGTTTGGCTCCACATCCGCTCCGTGAGGGAAGGTTTCATGTGCCTCGTTAAAGCACAATCCATGTCGGGATTCCTTCAAAATAGGAGCTCTGGGTTGCCGGAAAGACACGGCCGCTTTTACTCTGAAACCCACCCCCCGGAAACAATCGGGAAAAAAAGTTTGCTTTACATTGCTAGCTTACATTGCTATCGTTTTAATTTATACGATATATGATCCAAAAAGCGTTCATATTTTGAGGGAGAGACGGACGAGGAGCAGAAATGAAGCGCGTAGTATATCCGTCAGATCAAAACCACGGAGAGAGCCTTTCAAACACGCTGATGCAATTCATTCAAATAGGCTAATGTGGTCTTCTATTTTTTATATAGGGCTAATCCCCCCCCCCCCCACACACACACACACACACGCACCGACAGTCAGACTGACTCAAAAGAGCTCCATAACGAAACAATTTCAATAGGCCTATACTGCAGACATTACTACACTAAACAACGTTGGATTCGTACAGTGCAGAATGCAGATAAGTGTATGTTCTTATTATAATTGTGAGTTTGTTTTTTAACATGCAGCGCGAGTCCGCGAGACTGCGAGAGCCGATCTACAAGCTCACAGCGCGTTGCACTGCGAGTAGAAAGCTGTCAAGTGAGCAGCGCAATCGCGCATGCTAGAAATATCCTAATAAATAAATAAAAAAGGTGTCGGGCTTGCAGGGGCAGTTTCTGTAAGGCACTCTAGGCTAACCTGCCTCTAGAATGCATGCATTTAGGCATACAAGTGATACTTGGCTTTTATATAGGCTATAATTTGTTTATGTGCGACCAATGTTGGGGACACATGCCTACATATTTTATCTGAGATTTGGGGACTTTTAATTGATTCAGCATGAAGACTAAAGCCTTCTTAATAAATCTACGCAAGCCGTACACGACCATGAGAGGTGGCGCAGCTTTCAGCGGAATTTCCGACCAACCCGCGTCAC
Organism: Electrona antarctica; assembly: GCF_951216825.1. Taxonomy (NCBI): domain Eukaryota; kingdom Metazoa; phylum Chordata; class Actinopteri; order Myctophiformes; family Myctophidae; genus Electrona; species Electrona antarctica. Next base: position 9,881 of record NW_027636977.1, on the reverse strand, counting down.
CGTCAAGTTCACGTTCAAGTTCATGAATTCCCACGTAATGTGGGAATCCACGTAAATGCCTGTCCGCTCACGCTCCGCTCACGTAACGTCACTTTATGAGCGTGTGAGAACCACTGATATAGAAACATAGGTCCTCATTCACAAAGGAGAAATACGCAAGAGTGTAACGGAAGCGTAACGGAAGCGTAAACAGATGCGGGAAATTCCGTCCGATCACGCAACGTTGTTTTGCCGTGCAATTCAAAGAGCGGTGTGTACCACAGGTACGCAGGTGTATGTTGTGAGGTACGCAGGTGAATGCGAGCGCCGAGCGGGTGCCAAATGATCGGAAAATCAGCGGATAACTTCATTTGCATTGATCCACGCCCCATTTCACACCATAAAAGGCGTCAAGCATGACTCAGCAGACAGCAGTAAAAAAAACAAAAAAGAAGGCCTTACAGCTCAAACGAAATAGAGGTCCTCCTGACGGAATGCAACAAAATAATGATATTTTCCAGTATAGTGGCTTCACAAATTAAAATAAAAATGATTGCTGGAAAGAATTAGGCTAGGCTATAGGCCTATTAGGAAATTAAAAGAAAATGATCTGACCATGTCAAGCGCCGGAGCGACGACCACCACCTGCAGTCTCTTTTTTTACATCCATATACCATTACATTTGTGCGTGATTCTTTATATTGTCTATAGCCTACCATTAAACTATATAAATCATTTATAAATCAGCTTACAAAACGGTGAACGCTGCTCCGCACCGCTGCAGCAATGTCAAGCTGACTTACGGTATAAAATGCAGCTTGGCCATTTATTTATTTAAGTTCGGGACCAAGGCAGCAAGCTAGCGTATACTTGGCAATTATATTATAAAGCCTTTTCTTTTCTATTGAACAATTGCTCACTCACACCTTTGCAGAGGTAGAACATATATCCGATATTTGTATCAGAGCTGCATTGATTCATGCGGGGAATAGTTTAATATCATCTCACTGTCATCTGTCTGAATGCCATGTGGAGAATGGATTTGTTCTGATCATGGACACGTAGGCATATAGGCCTATAGCTATTTAAAATTTCAACCATATACGGCGGGTAGCCTCCTCTTTGTCAGATCTAAGTGCAGGTTCATTTATGATGATGTCGTCATATTAAAATGATTCGCGAATTTCGCGAGACATTTGGCACCAAACTGGATTGATCTCATCAATGTAGTAGCCTACAGCCTAGCTATAAGTTCCCCATATTATAATTAATTAAGGTGCACTGGCTTAAAACTATGACTGGCCGAATTGCACGCGCTGATGCAATAATGTGGACTTGCATGTCTGTGAACCATAGAAATAGTCTGTTCTGTCCGGGCCGGGCTCACCGCACCGTTATATTCATTTTCCAATGAATTCGTACAGTGCAGAATGCAGATAAGTGTATGTTCTTATTATAATTGTGAGTTTGTTTTTTAACATGCAGCGCGAGTCCGCGAGAGCCGATCTACAAGCTCACAACGCGTTGCACTGCGAGTAGAAAGCTGTCAAGTGCAGCGCAATCGCGCATGCTAGAAATATCCTAATAAATAAATAAAAAGGTGTCGGGTTTGCAGGGGCAGTTTCTGTATGGGACTCTAGGCTAACCTGCCTCTAGAATGCATGCATTTAGGCATCCAAGTGATACTTGGCTTTTATATAAGCTATCATTTTTTTATGTGCTGACCAATGTTTTGGACAAATGCCTACATATTTTATCTGAGATTTGGGGACTTTTAATTGATTCAGAATGAAGACTAAAGCCTTCTGAATAAATCTACGCAAGCAGTACACGACCCTCTGAGCTGGCGCAGCTTATAGCGGAGTTTCCGACCAAACAACGTCACCGTCAAGTTCACGTTCAAGTTCATGAATTCCCACGTAATGTGGGAATCCACGTAAATGCCAGTCCGCTCACGCTCCGCTCACGTTACGTAACGTTATGAGCGTAAACGCCGTTGTGAATGAGGACCATAGGGTTTAACCCTGTGAGAACCACTGATATAGAAACATGAGGGTTTAACCCTGTGAGAACCACTGATATAGAAACATGAGGTTTAACCCTGTGAGAACCACTGATATAGAAACATGAGGTTTAACCCTGTGAGAACCACTGATATAGAAACATGAGGGTTTAACCCTGTGAGAACCACTGATATAGAAACATAGGGTTTAACCCTGTGAGAACCACTGATATAGAAACATAGGGTTTAACCCTGTGAGAACCACTGATATAGAAACATAGGGTTTAACCCTGTGAGAACCACTGATATAGAAACATAGGGTTTAACCCTGTGAGAACCACTGATATAGAAACATAGGGTTTAACCCTGTGAGAACCACTGATATAGAAACATAGGGTTTAACCCTGTGAGAACCACTGATATAGAAACATAGGGTTTAACCCTGTGAGAACCACTGATATAGAAACATGGGGTTTAACCCTGTGAGAACCACTGATATAGAAACATGAGGTTTAACCCTGTGAGAACCACTGATATAGAAACATGGGGTTTAACCCTGTGAGAACCACTGATATAGAAACATAGGGTTTAACCCTGTGAGAACCACTGATATAGAAACATAGGGTTTAAACCTGTGAGAACCACTGATATAGAAACATAGGGTTTAACCCTGTGAGAACCACTGATATAGAAACATGAGGTTTAACCCTGTGAGAACCACTGATATAGAGACATGAGGGTTTTTCAGAAAACTGTCAGGATTTAGAAGACAATTGTAGAATCGTCCTCAGGTCTTAATGGGTTAAAGCTGTCTGTCTGTCTGTCTGTCTGTCTGTCTGTCTCTCTCTGTCTCTCTCTCTCTCTCACCTGTCGGTGTAGTCTCTCGGCCTCCTCTCGTTCTCTCCTCGCCCTCTCCTCCTCGACGCGTCTCGCCTCCTCTCTCCTCGTCTCTTCGTCTCCTTGTCTCCTAGCTCGCTCCGACGCCTCCTGGGCCAGCCTGGAAGACGCACGCACGCACGCACGCACGCACGCACGCACGCACGCACGCACGCACGCTCACACACACACACACACACACACACACACACACACACACACACACACACACACACACACACACACACACACACACACACACACACACACACACACACACACACACACACACACACACACACACACACACACACACACACACACACACACACACACACACACACACACACACACATATTAAACACTGTTAGAATCAAATTAGTGCATCACAAAAGCATCACAAAAGTCACAAAATTGAAGAAAAAATTAAATTAAATTAAATTAAATTAAATTAAATTAAATTAAATTAAATTAAATTAAATTAAATTAAATTAAATTAAATTAAATTAAATTAAATTAAATTAAATTAAATTCAATTCAATTCAATTCAATTCAATTCAATTCAATTCAATTCAATTACATTCAATTCAATTCAATTCAATTCAATTCAATTCAATTCAATTCAATTCAATTCAATTCAATTCAATTCAATTAATTGAGGGCTTATATTAGGGGAAATGGCCAATAATGCACTACTGCACAAAATAACACCTGGACCTCTTTGGTGGGGACGTAACAACTACAAATAACACCTGGGCCTCTTTGGTGGGGACGTAACAACTACAAATAACACCTGGACCTCTTTGGTGGGGACGTAACAACTACAAATAACACCTGGACCTCTTTGGTGGGGACGTAACAACTACAAATAACACATGGACCTCTTTGGTGGGGACGTAACAACTACAAATAACACCTGGACCTCTTTGGTGGGGACGTAACAACTACAAATAACACCTGGACCTCTTTGGTGGGGACGTAACAACTACAAATAACACCTGGACCTCTTTGGTGGGGACGTAACAACTACAAATAAAGGTAAGAAAGCCTTCTAGTTGGAATTCTCCTTTAAAGCATCTAAACTTCACGGTACCGGGCCTGGTCCTCCTGGGTCCTGCGTTCCTCGTCCTCTCTCTCTCTCTGCTCTCGGGCCTGTCGTCGTTTCTCAGCCAGGATGCGGCCGGCCTCCTCTGGGTCGGTGGTACCGGCCGAGGGGCGTTGGGCCGGACAGCTGGCCTCCTCTGGGCCGGTGGTACCGGCCGAGGGGCGCTGGGCCGGACGGCTGGCCTCCTCTGGGCCGGTGGTACCGGCCTCTATAATGTTGTCAAGAAAGAAAAAAGAAAAACACAAACAAGCCTTCAGTAACAAATAGGGATACATTTTAACCCTGTGGGGGTGTGGAACGACACCGGGCACTGCCCTCCCTGTGGGGGTGTGGAACGACACCGGGCACTGCCCTCCCTGTGGGGGTGTGGAACGACACCGGGCACTGCCCTCCCTGTGGGGGTGTGGAACGACACCGGGCACTGCCCTCCCTGTGGGGGTGTGGAACGACACCGGGCACTGCCCTCCCTGTGGGGGTGTGGAACGACACCGGGCACTGCCCTCCCTGTGGGGGTGTGGAACGACACCGGGCACTGCCCTCCCTGTGGGGGTGTGGAACGACACCGGGCACTGCCCTCCCTGTGGGGGTGTAGAACGACACCGGGCACTGCCCTCCCTGTGGGGGTGTGGAACGACACCGGGCACTGCCCTCCCTGTGGGGGTGTAGAACGACACCTGTAAAGGTGTCTACTAACATATCCCACATTGGTTTATATTCAACCACCCTAGGGGAATTTTTGACAGCTGCTGAAAGTTGGGGTACCATCAACAACCATTATAAGGCTAAATGTTCATTATGCTTTAAGTAGCATGTGACGTGTCAAACTAGGGTGTTTTCATGATTCTGAATCCATTCCAAGCATTAGTTTTGCACGAAAAACACTACTTGGGCTAAAAACGGCCATAGCCGTTATCACAAATGTGATGAGGTCCAACACATTTGGGCCAGTGGCTATGGACAAACGAGGGGGTCTTTGGCCAAACAAGGGGTCAAACTAGGGGGTTTTCATGATTCTGAACACATTCCAAGCATTCGTTTTGCACAAAAAACACTCCTTGGGATAATGAACATTTAGCCTTATAATGGTTGTTGATGGTACCCCAACTTTCAGCAGCTGTCAAAAATTCCCCTAGGGTGGTTGAATATAAGCCAATGTGGGATATGTTAGTAGACACCTTTAAACACATTGGTGAAGAAAAGATTCTTGGTAAGAAATTTATTCCCAGGTTTGACTGGGAATAATATTCCCTGACTAATAGGGAAATATAGAGGGGAAAAAAGCCCCCCCCCAAAAATACATTTATATATATTTTAAATTTTGGCTGAAAACCTTTAAGGACAACACGAGGCCACTGACCGCTAGCCGACCGCTGCTCGCCAACGACCACCATCTGACCCAGAGGCTGGGGGCGGGGCTCCGTGGGGGAGTGGCTGCAGAGCCCCCCCTCCCCCTCCTCATCCTCTCCCCCCTGGGGGGGGGAGGAGGAGGAGGGGGTGGGGGGCCTAACGGGACGGATGTTCCCCAGGTCCTCCTCGGGAGCCCCCACCGGGACCCCCCCCGGGGTCCCCACCGGGGACCGGAGCTGTCTGGGGGTGGGGGGGCGCTGCTGGGGAGGCCTGGAAGCAGAGGAGAGGAACGAGCATTTAAAATGTAGGAACCCCTTTTGGTGTTAGCATTATGTTATGCTTTAGCTATTGAAAAATAGCAGATCTACAAGCTCATAGCGCGCCACTCGGTGGCGCGCTATGAGCTTGTAGATCTGCTTGTAGATCTGCTTGTAGATCTGCTATTTTTGAAAAATCGAAGAACGACATGACATGACATAGAAACATAGCTTTTTCAGAAAACTGTCAGGATGTAGAAGACATTTTTAGAATCTGATCTCAGGTCAAAATGGGTTAAAATACGTGTCCAATGATACAGTCTTATTATTATATATATTATTATTATTATCTTATTCCCCTTTGGGGTCCCGTTGCGCACTGCGCGGAAACGCATGGAATACGGATGTGTATAAAAGATCTACCCACCAAGAAATAGGATCTCAAAGAACATGACAAACACACTTGGAATGGGAAATATATGGGAAATGGAAATAGTTGTTGTTTTTGTATGTAACTTTCTAATGCTATGGATATTTGTGCTCAACACTCTTGAAAACAAAGTATTCTGTTGTGGGTTAACAGGCCATTTTTTATGTCAATCAATCAAGTCACCTTAATTCAATTGTCAGATATATATTTTTATTTAAATTATATATGTTTTAGGGCCATGTCATGTGGTCTACCTGCACAACCTTTGTGATCTACTGGTAGATCATGATCTACCTTTTGGGCACCCCTGCTCTATAGCAATGATTACTGTCACAATATAGAGCTATTTAACACTGTTACTGAACACACTCTATAGCAATGATTACTGTCACAACATAGAGCTATTTAACACTGTTACTGAACACACTCTATAGCAATGATTACTGTCACAACATAGAGCTATTTAACACTGTTACTGAACACACACTCTATAGTAATGATTACTGTCACAATATAGAGCTATTTAACACTGTTACTGAACACACTCTATAGCAATGATTACTGTCACAACATAGAGCTATTTAACACTGTTACTAAACACACTCTATAGCAATGATTACTGTCACAACATAGAGCTATTTAACACTGTTACTGAACACACTCTATAGCAATGATTACTGTCACAATATAGAGCTATTTAACACTGTTACTGAACACACTCTATAGCAATGATTACTGTCACACTATAGAGCTATTTAACACTGTTACTGAACACACTCTATAGCAATGATTACTGTCACACTATAGAGCTATTTAACACTGTTACTGAACACACTATAGCAATGATTACTGTCACAACATAGAGCTATTTAACACTGTTACTGAACACACACTATAGCAATGATTACTGTCACACTATAGAGCTATTTAACACTGTTACTGAACACACTATAGCAATGATTACTGTCACACTATAGAGCTATTTAACACTGTTACTGAACACACTATAGCAATGATTAGTCACAATATAGAGCTATTTAACACTGTTACTGAACACACTATAGCAATGATTACTGTCACAATATAGAGCTATTTAACACTGTTACTGAACACACTCTATAGCAATGATTAGTCACAATATAGAGCTATTTAACACTGTTACTGAACACACTATAGCAATGATTACTGTCACAACATAGAGCTATTTAACACTGTTACTGAACACACTATAGCAATGATTACTGTCACAATATAGAGCTATTTAACACTGTTACTGAACACTCTATAGCAATGATTACTGTCACAATATAGAGCTATTTAACACTGTTACTGAACACACTATAGCAATGATTAGTCACAATATAGAGCTATTTAACACTGTTACTGAACACACTATAGCAATGATTACTGTCACAACATAGAGCTATTTAACACTGTTACTGAACACACTATATAGCAATGATTACTGTCACAATATAGAGCTATTTAACACTGTTACTGAACACACTATAGCAATGATTACTGTCACAACATAGAGCTATTTAACACGGTTACTGAACACACTATATAGCAATGATTACTGTCACAATATAGAGCTATTTAACACTGTTACTGAACACACTCTATAGCAATGATTACTGTCACAACATAGAGCTATTTAACACTGTTACTGAACACACTATATAGCAATGATTACTGTCACAATATAGAGCTATTTAACACTGTTACTGAACACACTCTATAGCAATGATTACTGTCACAATATAGAGCTATTTAACACTGTTACTGAACACACTATAGCAATGATTACTGTCACAATATAGAGCTATTTAACACTGTTACTGAACACACACTATAGCAATGATTACTGTCACAATATAGAGCTATTTAACACTGTTACTGAACACACTCTATAGCAATGATTACTGTCACAATATAGAGATATTTATTTATTTAACACTTATACTGATACTTTTCGTCTAACATTAAAATAGCTGCCATTATTGAAGCCATGACAGACGCACTTCTCCTACCTGCCAGGAGGGGGTGTCGTTCCTTTGCTCTTCTTCTTGCCTGGCGTCTTGTTGGGCAGGAGGGACAGACAGGGAGACATAGGGAGAGACAGGCAGGGAGCCACAGACAGGCAGGGAGCCACAGACAGGTTGCTCCACGACTTCCTCATGTGAGAACTGTCTCTCTGCTGCATGGAGAGACAGACAGGATGAGAGACAGACAGACAGACAGACAGACAGACAGACAGACAGACAGACAGACAGACAGACAGACAGACAGACAGACAGACAGACAGACAGACAGACAGACAGACAGACAGACAGACAGACAAAAAACATGTTTCTATGTCAGTGGTTCTCAAACTATTAGTATTACTGAGGAACCCCAGAATTATATGTAATCGGCCGCCGACCCAAATATTTGAGTTTAAGGACAACTTTAGTTTTTTTCAACCAAGGTTCATGTTTTAGGTTGTTATTAGAGAAAGTAAAAGATGAGTGCAATTTTTTTTTCATTTGCTGCTTTCTTTCGTTTTAGGGATTTTAGCTGTTTTTGACAGGGGGGGGGGGGGGGGGGAGAACAGAAACTGAACGTTAATTACGTTTATTTTTATTTTTATTTTATTGATATATAATGTATCGTGGTTAGTACGAGTCGAGTCACCACCAGCTGAGCTTACGTCAACGAGGAATCTCAGGAACGCAATATGTTGACAGCTGGGCGTGACGTATATGCTCAGCGACATTGCATTCATATGTAGTTTCAAGGCTTTTGCGGTCAGATTAATTCCATTTTCTCTAGAAACTGGCTGTATCAAATATGAATGGACATCATTAACGACGCACAGCCACTCCCCTGACAGAAACGCTGGGGTGGTCGGTTTATTTTTCAAACACAGTTCTTATATGAAGCGACCTAAAATCGCCGTTTGGGGATCTCAATGCAAAAAACAAATACATGAACCTGGAGATTGACACCCTCTACTGAAAGTGACGTCAGACTTCGGAGCTCTATGGTAAATAATACAAAAATAAATCGCTATAACATTTTGAAATAACATATTTAGCTCCATGTTTTAGGTAGATTACATCGTTTGGCCGTTAGCCAAACAAGCTAAAAGTTGCTACATTGTGTTACATTAAGCCCCCGATTACAGGGAATTAAACAATTACGGCAATTACGGCACTGGCCACAAGGGGGGCACTGGCCACAAGGGGTTATTGTTTCATTACGTCAAATACGTCACTGGCCATAAGGGGGTTTAACAACGTTCGCTCTGAAAGAATATAATATTCAAAGATGTGCCACATTTTCACCATTAAAAAAACAAAATAGCAGATCTACAAGATCATGGCCCGGCAACGAGTGCCGCGCCATGAGCTTGTAGATCTGCTATTTTCAATAACTAAAGCATAACATAACGGTTGGCTCCGCCCAGAACGGGCTCAGAAGTCAAAGCAGCGTCCCGTACCGGGGGCGTGGCTCCGCTGGCGGTCTTCCTGCGTGTCATCGGGTGGGCGGCGGCCTCGCGGCGGCTCAGGTTCCTGTCGTGGCTGCGGCAGTGGGGGAGGGGGCGGGGCTGGGACTGGAGCGTCTTGAAGGACACGGAGCCCATTGGCTGACAGGACACTGAGCGAGGACACACAGGCAGCGCTACCGTGACCACATGGGAGGGGCCAGGGGGAGGGGCCGACGAGGGGAGGGGAGGGGCCGGCGAGGGGAGGGGAGGGGAGTGGGAAGGGAGGGGCCAGGGGCCAGGGGGAGGGGTCGACAAGGGGAGGGGTCGGCAAGGGGAGGGGCCAGGGGGAGGGGGAGGGGGAGGCGAGGGTCTCAGGGATCAGGAAGGGTTGTTGGAGGACGGTCGATGACGCG